>NW_026997278.1:752500-1293138 GCF_035044405.1 Drosophila montana
CTTTGTATTCACAATCACAGGCAGGCAACAGGCAGGCAGTCAGGCAACAGGCACGGAGCACGGAGCTGGGCAGCTCTGGTGTGTGTTTTCATAGAGTAAAAAGATCTCGGAATGACTTGAATAAGACGTTAAATTACAAAAGGGAAAACACATAATGAGATCGTAGAGGAGCGCACAGCAAGCGCATTTTCGAGGTTCGTTTCACAGTTCCCGCTGTGTGCTGCCTACCCATATATATGTACATGTACATGTACCTAGCAGAATCAGAATTTGGGTCCGGGTGCGGGTTCGAGTCTGAAAGTGCTCGTGTGTTGTTTTGCGACTTTTCGAAATTAGTGTGCCACACCGCAGGTTGCCGAAGGTTGCCCGATGTCGACTCCTCGCCCTTTGACAAATGTCCGCACCTTCTCCAGGTACATTTTTGCTGAGATACAGTCTCTGTCTAGCTCCGCATTAAGACTAGTCCCCGACTGTCCTAAAATTTCTGAATTTCATAAATCTGCCCGCTTTTCTATCCCATACTCATTGCTAGAAAATCTTCCCTCTGTTTCATGCCCTTTCGGATAGCATTCAAATGAGTTTATATATGATTCCGCTAGTTAGTTAGATGAATTTTTGGTAGACTGGGGGAAGGGTATCCAAAAGATACAATTTCCAACTTTGTGCCGACATATCAAATTTGTATATATAAAATTATTTAATGTATATATAAAATTTATATCAGATTCTGAGGAATTCTTAAACTTATATTAAGGGATAGAAAGACAGATAAACATGGGTGTGAAGAAAAATTCACAATATATTGTTGTCCGACTGACTGAAACGGCGTTTTGTGTAATTCCACCCGCAACTGTGGAAAAACGATTATATGAAAATGTTTTGTTTACCATCCGTTCGTCCAGAAACTCATTTTATTTATTTCCAAATTTCACAATTTACGAAAAAAAAACCTTGTCCCTTCGGTGGAAACGTCGTTCAAAGATTTGGGCGGGGGGTAAAGTTTCGGGCTCAAGTTAATTTTGTTGCTCACTTTTGGTAAAATCCACCAAACTGTAATATGGTGGTCAAAGTTTTGACTAGCGAAGTTTTAAGCCTCGAGACTTTTTCAAAAGCCCTACAGAAAAACTCAGTGAATCGCCGTGTCTCGGCGATTGTGGGAATTGCACCCGCAACGGTGGAAAATCGGCGGAAAAGTTTCCACTTTTTTGTTCGATCAGCTTTAAAGTCAGTTTCCAGAAGGTCAGAATACGGGCGGAAACAGGGTGAAAAAGTAATATCCAAGTAACACTCCATCTTATATATATATTCTATATTCTATATCTTATATCGTATTGTATCTTATATATATTCTATATTATGTATATTATATTAATATATAAATATATCGTCGGTACTATCTATATAACATTTATCTTATTACATAAGTTACAAATACTTCGATGTGAGATTCCGTTACTGAATCTAGTTTTCCACGGTTCAAAGCTTGGTTCCACGGTTCACCTGTTTGGTTAAGGATTCGGTTCACATTGAAAAATCAATAGATATTATGGCTTAAAACCGGTTTTTACACGGCTTACAACCTTGGTACGTCTAGAGATAAATCCTTTTTAAAACCAAAATCGAATAGAAAAACAGTAAAAGTAAAAGACCAGAAATCAGGTGTTCCTAAGACTTGTATTGATTTTGAAGACCGGAAAGGTAAACATATTTGTATGATTCGTACGCACGGATATGCCTCTCCCATATATATTTGTACGGACATACGCTTATTCGGTGGCACTTGGTGCGTAAATGTTGACAAAGTCAAGTAAATCTCATCTTTATGGAGAAACACAAATATGTACAGAGCATACGCAAATGTACATACATACATACATATATTTACAAAAGCATCCCATCCATCTATTTCTATGAGTTGGCCGCTAATTTGTGTTAAAAGTTGAATGTGATATTGGGGGATCAAATTGGGATATATTGGGTCTCCTTTCATGAATTGGAAGTGTTTACTCAGTTCTAGAAGGATAGCTGGTCATTTGTTCAAATTATGCAGTCTGAATATTCAAACCCCGGATACATCCGCGTAATTTCTTTATAAAAAGAGCATTTTGTTGCATTAATTGAGCTCTGATGCTTACACACACACACACACACACACACACTGTCTACACTGTGATCAAGAGAGAAAGAGTGAGTGAGATATACAGAATGAGATCCAAGTGTGTGCAAGCGAAAACGAGAGCCAAGCAAATGGAATAGCGACAGAGAGAGCGAGAGGGAGAGAGAGAGAGAGAGAGAGAGAGAAGTAAACGTTGAAGAGAGCGCTGTGCAGACACAATGTGGGTGCGCCTAAAAGATGGTCTGTGCACGTCTGCTGCATAACAAGTAGCAAGTTGTTAAAGTTGGGCTCGCCGACGCCGAGACAACATACATACAAGCACATGCACAGTATGTATGTATGCATGTGTATGTATTGTTGTATCTGCTATGCTACGGTTTGAAGAGAGAGGGACAACAGCTTTATCATTGATAGTGCTGGCCAATTTAATAAAGTGACAATTCTAATATAGACAATTTTTATGCAACAAATATATATAATTTCCTACAGGACACTCATTTTACAAGGGAATATTTGTTTATTAATATTCCGTTTAGATAATAGCTGTGCATCGGTTTTTAATTAAAATTTAGAGATTTTCTGCAGATTGATAAGATGTATTTGAGTGATCGCTTAAAAGTGACGGCGCAATGGTTGCAGCGGTAATTCTCATGACTAAATGACAACAATTTCTTAGGCTTTCTGAACAATAAACAACAAATTTAGTTTTTTTTAAAAAGGCTGCTCAATGTTCAATATGAATTGCAATACCAGTTGCTTCGTATGTATTTTGCAGCCGTCTACACTTTTTCTACAGCTACATGGGCCAACACTGGTGTTGCGAGAGAGTCGATCTAGCAAGAGAGCCGACGTTTTGGTATGGCCATCTTCAATCTGCCCGCCTTCTCTCAACTTAGGGCTGTGAGCAAACAGAGGCAGAGGCAGAGCAGATCGTGACCTGTGGCTGTATACACTTGTGTCTATGGCGTCGTATCTGCGTGTATGTGTGTATGTGTGTGTATGTGTATGCGTCTGTGTCTCAATCTGTACCAGTATCTGTTTGTTTTTTGTTTCCAGGCATGAGTGTGCGTGAGCACCGTGCGTTGCTCCAGCTAAAGCAAGCGAGGCATTGCAAGAGCTGCTGCTGCCTCAGTCCGCTCGGAATAAACACGGCAGTAAGACGCCGTGCCGTACACGCCCGTTATTGACTTTGTCACACATAATTTGTTTTTGCTGCCTGAAAGTTAGTACAAATTAAGTGGTTCATTGATGCCCTCGAGCGGTTCAATGTCGCGTTCTACACATATGTATATGCGTGTGTGTGAGTGTCCTATGTCTATGTCTACATTATGTTAAATGCATAAATTGATTTGCATGTTTGTATGCCTATATGTATCTATATGAACAATTAAACACTATCGCGAGTTCTCATATAAACATATACATAGAAAAAGATCTATGTATACATACATACATACATATGGTATGTCTAATATGTGCAGACACATCCTCGTGCAGAAGCGAACACCTAGACAAGAAGTAAAAATGCTAAAAATAATGAAATTCTAATGAAGTTGCTGCCAGTTTGTTGTTGTCGTTCCGTTTACAGTACACATGTGTGCATATATATATATGTATATATGTATGTGTGTTTGTGTGTGTGTGTGCGTTTAAGTTTGTGCGATCACAATTTCTATAACTATCCATACGCCTTTGGCGTGATATAGAATATACATATGTATATGTATGTGAAGAAAAATCGTAATTGATCAATTCATTTTTGAAAAATTCAACTAACGCTGCAGCGCCGACGGCAATTGTGAACACAATGTATAAGGTGCTTTAAAATAGTAGAAGACTGTGTGACCAAATCCAATTTCAATCCAAATCGACATCGGCGGCACACTCCAAAATGGATGCGTACACATTACCAACGTATTTTCCCCTAGCGTGAGTATTATATAACTTTTATTTAATTCGAAAATAGAATTGTTCTGTTTCGGGACTAAAAAACCAACCAACCGAAAAAACAGTGATTCGAACCAACACCCTGCATTTACGCTAACTTGAACCTTTATCCAAAATCGTCATTCAATTTCTATTTTAAAGCGAAACTATTGTTTAACTTTCGGTTAATAGTATAAAATAAATTGGGGATTTGAACCGATTCGTAACTTTCTTTCTGTTAGACTTTTTTTTATAAAAGCCTACTTAACTCTCAAAAGTCTATAAAGTATAATACTATAACTATAACAGCCCAGTTAATGTACTCGTTTCTTCTTCTTGTAAAAAATCTGTATAACTTTACCGCAAAACCCATATCTATCAATTTTGAACCCTCGTGATTTGTTTCGGTGTATATAATAACTAGGCACGGTTAATTGGGTCTAAGCTTTCGAGAATTACGGACATATTTGTTTAATTCATATTCCATATGTCATTTTACGATTTTCTGACTGTCAAAAATAGTTTATTTATTTAGATTGGAGATTCGATAGTTAATCTATAAGAGGGCATCGCTAGAGGCAAGGGATCTAGACCCCACAATTTCCCCTCCCTGGGTGGGAACACTCTAAAGACAGAGATTTTAAAACTTAATTTCTTGGAGCATTTCCTGTTTAAGCTGAACAACATTCTTAGCGATAAAAGAGGGAAGTTCTTTCGTTTTTCTTTTAAAAACGGATTACCAGAGGGTAGAAACTGGTCAAAAAATGGAAGCTAAATGTTTCTATTTAGCATTTTGGTTGAATGTAGTTAATTAAGACCTCAGCATCGTCTCACATACACACAAACGTGTAAATGTATGTGTGTGTGTGTGTGTAATAAAGGGCTCCACTTTCAGCCTCCCTTTTGTCTTCGTGCTGCTGCGGGTACAGCTCGAAGACACGAAGTCGATGTCTTTGTTAGCGTCACGATGTCGGCATCATTTTATATTTCTCTTGAGCTGTTGCCGTTGCTCTTTTAAACCTGTTTTATAGATCTTCAAAAAGACACATAGAAAGAGACTGGCAATAATATCCTACTCTTATCTCTATATAGAAGCTAGAATTACCCGGCGTTGCTTGGCCCAGGCTGGCTGTTTAATATCATTATTTTTTAGATTTAGTAGCAAAGCAAACCACCTTGTGTTCAAGCCATTTTTCGTATATGGTTTCTTACTCTGATATTTATATAGATGCTGGAATTACCCGGCATTGCTCGTCGCAGTCTTGCTGTTTGGAGATATTTTAATAAACTTATTCTATTAGATTTAATAGAAAAGCAAACATTTTTTCGAATCGTTTCTAATTATTTTATCTATATAGAAGCCGGCGTTGGTCTGCGCAATCTTGCTGCTTAATATAATTACTTTAATGAATGCAGATTTAATTTTAGATTTATTTCTGATATTACTACAAGGTAAAAAACGTTTCTATTCGAGCCTTTCGAGTGTCTATGTATATTTGAAATAAAAATAACGTCAGGTCTTGAATAGAGTACATTTATCTGAGTGCGCGCGACTACGCAGTTAAATATTTGATAATGCGATTGATTTGTATTCGGAGGCGAATAGCTGCTCAAATGAATTTTTATTGTTTATCGTAAATAGTGTAGCAAGCCATAAGACTGCACGTTTGAATCTATAATCGAAAAGGCAAATTATGCCATATATATTCTGTACGCTTCGAATGAATTCGCCATTTAATGTTCGGCTTGGCCGAATCTTTCGACGAAAACTTCAGAGACTTCAGTTTATATTAGCACGGTTATTATTACACGGCTCATTGTTCGGGGCAAATTTGTTACTTCACATTTTGCGAAAATAAAGACTTCCGCTCCACTTCCTTGAATCCAGTTGATGGATTTTGAAAATATCATCAGACAGATTTCAGACAGAAAATTATTACCCAATAAAATCGATTTGTAGTCGTACACTCTTGAACTTCAATAATATTGAAAATAAGTCCAACTATTGTTTACTCGATTAAAACTAAACTTAAAAGTTCGCCCAAAAATTATATGAACCGCATTTTTTTCACCAATTAAGCTTGGATTCTGCGAAATGTGGGCAAAACGTATCAAATGAATTTTTATAATTAACTTTAAGACGAAACTCCACCCACCATCTCTTAAAAGTCCAATTGCCCCCAAGGAGAACAAATAAATTTAAAAAAGTTCATTGAAATTTTTGAGTTTGCGATCAATCTTGGATAGTACACAAAAATGTTTCATAAAACCGTTTTTCCACGATTTTTCCACACTTTGGGGTGAAACTAGCTAAACAAAGTACAAATTTCAGCTTTCTAGCTTTTAGGTTGAACAATTTCAAACAGTATTTCACCCATTTAATAAATTTGGGAGAAGCGGAAAATTAAATTTTTGCTAAATTACACAAATGTTGTCTAGAATTAACATCTTTTGAAAATGAGTTTGAACCTAATCGAATGAAACACAAAACTAATTCACAAACAATTATCTGTAGATTTTCCAATCTCGGGGCTAAATATCCAAAATCGGGGTAATACGAACAACCGTTATATTAATTTTATTTTTATTATTTTATTTACATGTCTTTCTCTTCAAACAAATTGACTCAGCTCTGCGCTCCAATTAAGTATATATGTCTATATATATATATATATATACTAGCGGGTATAGCCCGGCCTTGCCCGTGCTTTGAAAATGATTTTGAAGCTGATCGGACGGTAAACAAACAACTTTCATACAAACGTTTTCCGCCAATTTACCACTGTTGCGGGTGGAATTTCCCAAATCGCTGAAATACGTA
The DNA here is from genome assembly GCF_035044405.1 of Drosophila montana. NCBI lineage: Eukaryota > Metazoa > Arthropoda > Insecta > Diptera > Drosophilidae > Drosophila > Drosophila montana. Next base: position 759,364 of record NW_026997278.1, read on the forward strand.
TTTATTAAGCTCTTATGTAGAGCTTTGAAAATTAATTTGAAGCAAATCGGACACAACTTAAAACTTCGCCCAATCAGTCAGTCAGTCAGTCAGTCAATCAGTCAGTCAGGACAAACAGTTTTATATATAAAGATTGATTGATTAAATTTAATACTCAATTTAATTCGTTGATTACCATTCAGTCAGTCAGTCAGTCAATCAGTCAGTCAGTAAATCAGTCAGTCAATCATTCAGTCAGTCAGTCAGTAAATCAGTCAGTCAGTCAATCAGTCAGGACAATTTTATATATAGAGAAGATTAGATGCCACTTTTTCGAATTTCGATAAGGGACTAAGGCAAACTTGATGGCCAAATAGAAGATACATATATTTTGTATGAATTGGGACGTTCTCTTTTCTTCTCTTCATTTGGATTTTTTAACATGCTCGTCGAAATTACCCGAAATTGCCCGTGTAACACAGTTGTCTCAACTCGATTTGCTGCCATTATTTTTATTTATTAATGAATAAAATATATTTTAATTCGAATAAATATTTTTTCTGCCACATTTAATGAATGCACTTTAAATTGATTTCTCTTGTTTTTATATTTTTTATATATTAATGGCAGATATACAGAATTACAGTTTTTGGCGTCAAGGCGGGCGGCAGCTGCAGCTGCTGCGGCTTCCGCCTCGGTGCTGCCGAGTTCGCCTTCCAGTAACCATAACCAGGTGCACACAACGGACGTAAGCAGCTCGGTTCCAGTGCCTGGATCACCTATGCCCACGGCGCATGCGGACTCCACCTTGGCTTCCACTCTGGCGGCGGCGGCGGGCACAAACGGCACATTGCACCATCATCATCAGCATCAGCATCAGCATCATGTCCATGGCCACAATGTGGGTGTCGCTGGGCAAGGACAGCCACAGCATGACTTTCATCCGGCCTACAGAATTCCCAGCTATGTGGAACAGTTCTATTCCTTGCAAAGAGCCAGCCCCACCGCCTCCTATCACGGTAAGTTTTTTTTGGCTAGTTTGTAGACAACCTTGACACCCAAATTGATTGTCGCACACAGATCCGTATGGCAACTGTCCGCCAACGTTTCACTTGGCCGGGTTGGGTCTGGGTTCTGGCGACTATTTAAGTGCGAGGGGCATGGGCTCGCTGAGCGAACTGCATCATGCAGCTGTGGCAGCAGCAGCAGCCGCCGCTGCGGCGGGATCTCTGGCCAGCACCGATTTCCATTTCAGCCTGGACGGCAACGGACGACTGGGCAGTCCGCGTCCGGGCGGCGGCGGCGGCAGCATGCGGGCCAGTGTTAGCCGAAAACGAGCGCTATCCTCATCGCCATACTCCGACTCGTTCGATATCAATTCGATGATTCGCTTCTCGCCCAACTCCTTGGCCACGATCATGAATGGCTCCCGGGCGAGCAGCGCTGCGAGCGGTTCTTATGGCCATCTGTCTGCCAGTGCCATCAGTCCAATAGCTCATGCCCACCACACGACAATGGCGCCCCATCTCCAGCAGCTGCAGGCTCATCTGCTGCGCGCCAGCGCCGGACTTCTGCATCCGATGACGCCGCAACAGGCAGCGGCGGCGGCGGCAGCTGCCAGCTATTCGATGAGCCATGCGGCTAGCGCTGCGGCCCTCAGCCTGACTGAGTGCTCTGTCAAAGCCAATGCCAATGCCAAGGAATTGGCATTGGGCAACGCTAGCCAGAACTCGACGCCAACATCCACGTTACTTAGCACAGCTGCAGATGAGTCCGTCATCAAACCGATCAGCTCGAATAAGGTGAGAATTTCGTAACTTCCATTAAAGCCCTGTGTCGGTCAAAATCGAAACCGAAATCCGGCAGACTCGAACTTTCGTGAAGCGAACCCGATCAGCTCGAACTTATTTTCTCGAGGAGATCGAACTCGAACAGATCGAGCACAACATGTTCGAAACGCTTTTAGTTAACTCGATGCAGGGCTCTAATTTCGAATGCCACAAAACTTATATGTTAATTTGTAACATTGCAAATAAATTCAAGAACTACGACGATGGAAGCATCGATCGAAATCGATCGAGTCTGGCCAAAAACAAGCCCATCGAACAACCTTCGTCGACATCGGAAAGCGTTGCTCAAGTGGAAGCAGACAGCGCCTCAGCAAATCTCCTGGAGCGGAGACAACGGAACAAGGCCTTGGGTGCGGGCCATCGCGGGCTTAGTCACCACGACGACGGGCATGATGGTCATCCGTTCAACGAATACGACTGCGCCACGGCGGATACAACGGACATTAAGGATGAGCCGGGTGACTTTATCGAGACCAATTGCCATTGGCGCAGCTGTAGCGTCGAGTTCATGACCCAGGACGAGCTGGTGAAGCACATCAACAACGATCACATCCAGAGCAACAAGAAGGCATTCGTCTGTCGCTGGGAAGCCTGTTCGCGCGGTGAAAAGCCATTCAAGGCGCAGTATATGCTTGTTGTACACATGCGTCGCCATACTGGAGAAAAGCCTCACAAATGCACGGTAAGTTTTTCCACTATTCCCTTCAATTATTTCGAATGTCTATTATATACATATTTATTTGTTGTAAAGTTAATTTGTCGGTTTTTTATTCTTTTACGATTTCACAATCTTTCAAAAAGTGATCGCTTGCATATTGAAAATTGCGATAGTTTCCTTCGGTTTGTATCGATACTAAATTAAACGGAGCTACAAACCAAAGAATGTATCGATATTGCATTTAACAGAGTTACATACATGCATGCTCATCGATAACTTAGTTTAACATTGGATTATTCAAAGTCTTACAAAATATTGTGTACTATTACAGTTTGAGGGATGCTACAAGGCGTATTCTCGTTTGGAAAACTTGAAAACCCATCTGCGATCGCACACAGGTGAAAAGCCATACACCTGTGAGTATCCCGGCTGCAGCAAAGCCTTTAGCAATGCCAGCGATCGTGCAAAGCACCAGAACCGAACCCACAGCAACGAGGTGAGTTTTTGATATATGTAAATTGAATCAAGTTTCGATTATAATGATTAACATTAACTCGATTTAAAACAGAAACCGTATATCTGTAAGGCGCCGGGCTGCACAAAGCGTTACACGGATCCCAGTTCGCTGCGCAAGCACGTGAAGACCGTTCACGGCGCCGAGTTCTATGCAAATAAAAAGCATAAGGGCTTGCCGCTGCACGATGCCAATTCGGGACTGGACAGGGATAGAGACAGTGGCCAGCAGCAGCAGCAGCACCAGCAGCATCAGCAGCAGCAGCATCATCAACTGCAAGAGCAGCACATTGACTCGAGTCCGTGCAGCGACGATCTGCATGGAGGCAAACCAGGCAGTGTGTCCAGTCCAAGCATCAAATCGGAGTCGGACGCCAATTCGCCGGGCCAACTGGCCGCAGCACACGGCGGATCGGCTACCAATTCCGATTGCCTGATGCACATCTACAGGCAGGATGATCTAAGCAATGCCACCACCGTGCCGACCCTCGACGAGTGTTGGCCCTATGATGACGATGTCGATGCCGCCGATCTGCCCATTGTGCTCCGTGCAATGGTCAACATTGGCAACGGGAGCGGAAATGCCGCCGCATGTGCTACCACCATGGCACGTCAGCGCTTCCGCAGTCGCCTGCAGACCAAGGTGATCAACTCGAGCAATTCGATGCTGTCCAACATACCGGAAAGCAACCGATCCATTGGCATCATAGAGCTCAACCAGCGTATTACCGAGCTGAAAATGGAGCCGGGCACCACCGCCACAGCCGCCACTCCGCAGCCAATAAATACGGGTCGACTCCTGCCGGGCAACGTCTGTGGCGGACTCCAGCTAACCGAGCAGAATCGATCTACGGCGGCGGCTCAGCTCCAGCAGGGCGGCTACTCGCAGGCAGCGGTAGCTGCGATGCGACGCGATAGCCAGAACTCGAATGCCAGCACATATTACTGCAGCATGCAGAGCCGGCGCAGCAGTCAATCCTCGCAGCTGTCATCGATATCGACAATGAGGCCCTGCCCCGTATATAATACGGCATCGGGCGCGCCCTCCTCCTTATACGATCCAATATCGCCGGGCTGCTCTCGTCGCTCCAGTCAAATGTCGAATGTGCTCAACGCGAATGCTCCTCCAATGTCCCAAACATCGACTGGCATCTGTGGCGGGTCCGGGTCCGGGTTGCGCAGCAACTGCAGCCTGCCTCCCCCGCCGTCGTCTCACCTGATTGCCTCGCATTTGCAACGTTTGCAATCGGGCGAGGTGAGCGCCTACTATCAGAATCTGAATCCGAATCAAAATCAAAAGGTTGCGCAAAGTGGCGGACGCTATTCGATTCCAAACGTGCTTCAATCGCCGCTCAATTCGCATTTTGCCAATGCCTACGAAGAAAATCCGAATTCGCAGCATAGACGTCAATCGGAGCCGATAATGGCACAGCAGAGCATGGATCGAAGGATCAATCCAACGGCATTCCAGAACATGCGCAGCTCCGTCAATCCCAATAACAGAAATCGAACGTGTCCATCGACGGCTTCCACTTCCACTTCCACTTGCGTGCAAACCAAGGATTGCCCAACTATGGATAATTCGCGGGAACATCATCCCAATGAGAAGGTCAATTTGGATGAGGTCGAGGAGCTTATACTACCCGATGAGATGCTTCAGTATCTGAATTTGGTTAAGGAAACCGAGAAGCCAAAATCAGAGGAAGCTGGAACACCAGCTCCGCCAGCTAACAATATACAGGATGGCGGCGATCGAGGATCACTTACAGTTAATTCGGGATATCAGCCTTTGGTATCGCCAGCACCCACCCACACTCCCAACAACTGTCCATCTCCACTTGTGCAGCTGATGTCCCCCCAATCCGGACATACAATGTCGGCGTTGGGTAGTCCATACTCTCAGCGCAACTATGAAGCAGAAGGCGCTACCCATTTCTATCGTCAACAGCAGACAGTATACTGTAGTACACCAAGATCTAATAATGATCCGTTTGTCGGGTCGGGTCAGGCGCCGGCGCCGGCACCGGCACCGATCCCCGCCCCAACGACCATGGCCATAGCCATGACCCAGGCTCAGGCTCAGGCCCAGCATCCGGCACAGGCTCCGACTCAACCCAGTTATGAGCCACAACAGATTATTGACTCCTCGATGACTAGTCTGCCGGAACTGACGCCTCCCAATACCTTGGGAGCTGTTCACGGCGTTAACAATGGCAACGAGATACAATGCGGGGTCGTTAGCCAGTCCCAGTTGTCGCCGACTGCAAATATGGATGTCAATTGCCCGGCACAGAGTCAGAATCCCTGTTTGCCGAAGCCCATGGAGGGGCAGTTAGTTGCTCAGCCCTTGAGAGCGGAGCCTAAAGTCTTGTCAGAGCATCAGAGCAATATGACATCAATGCATTCGGAAACCTATCAGCGTACCCTGGAATATGTGCAAAGCTGCCAGAACTGGATGGAGACAAACAGTTCGTTGATGGGCAATGCTCAGGTGGCCAGTACCCAGCCCAATCCAATTTGGGCCGATGTCAGCAGCTCGACACATCCGCATCCCAGCACAAATATGATTATCAACGATATGACAACATCCTTAAGCTCTCTTCTCGAAGAGAATCGATACCTGCAGATGATGCAGTAGCGCATATGCTAATTAATGGTTATAACTACATTTTAAAAGACCTACGCTCACTAGTTTTTATAAATCATTCAAAGATTCATATTCAGAGTTGCCAATTCAGTTGAAATAGACCAATAAGATCGTTAGACAGACAGTTGAAATTCTAAACTCATTTGGCAACCCTTTTTACGCCAACATATATTTTTTTAACATTGGATTTAGCTACTTATTTGAAGCGACAGTTGGCCACACTGATCATATTCAGACACGACTGCACAAAAGGGCAAGGACATTGATTTTATTCATTTCAAAACCAAATCTACGACATACTTCTAATTATCATTCATAAAAACACAAGCAACACTCATGTACTTACACACATAGCTTCAGGGTACTGATATTTTCGAGTATTGACGAGGTTTATTAAGAATTATTTATTTTGTATTTTCGTATACTTATGCTCGATCGACTGCGAAGAAACATACATACATACATACATATTTATGTATACGCATATATGCTTATAAGGAAACGTTTGTAATTGTATTTGTATTTAAGCCATTCAAGAAGATGCATTTCTTATTTAAGCTAGCTATAATCAAAAACTACCAATACGTGTCTTCCCAATTTTAAATGAAAATTTTTGAACGTCGATATAAAAATAAAGATATAATAAATATTTGCCTATTGTAACTATTCATATGAATAATTCATAATTCTGCTTGCTCTATATACCATAAATAACTGATTGGTGAGAGCGAAAATCAATTATAATCCATAACATTAAATTTAATTTATAAACCTATCTTCAAGCGAGCAGTTGATGATGGCATATCACATATGATAAGTTGCCTTACAAAACGGAATATCACTTAAAATTCACTTATGAATCTTAGAGATAAATGGACGCACATAGAGCGTGTTACATATGAATGTGCGTCCATTTATCTGAGTGTATGTTAACATAAAATCGACTGTTATGGATGAAATTCAAACAGGAAATAGGGCTTCCAACTCGACTGTCGTTTTTTTCTAGAGTGTGACCACCGTTCTGCTAGCAGAAAAAGAAACATGTATTAATTATATACTTTTATCGATAGTACAGGAGAGCTGTCAAATATGCTATCGCAGTAATCATTTGATTCATCGATAGTAGTTGATGGTTTGACAGCTCTATTATGAAAGTATACACTTTTTTCCACAATATGTGTATGTGTGTGCGTGTTTGAAGTAGTGTACGCAGAATTATTTTTTGTTGATTGACAAAATATTTTGTTGTTACCGCAATGTAATTCTAAACCGTATTCCAACTAACAGTGTATAATAGAATGTGATTCAAGCATTGGTAAAGCTGGCTGTACCATTGTTAAAATAGCACAGCGCATTTGCTCCGCCTCAACTCCCTATGAAAAGAAAAAAAACACCATTTTGAATTTTTACTATACATATAAATTAGTGGTCGGAGGATTCGCATATACAGGATGTTGCGGCAACTCTTTTGCCAGCATGGCGCCATATACATATTGGATGCCTTTTTTCTATTATCGCAAATGCTTTCCGCAGTGGACTGCGTCAAAGTTGAGCACGGAAATACGCACCTGCATCCGCATCAAGTATCGCCGTCGAAGCAGCAGTTCCCATCAAGTGATATAGTTGCTCAATTCGTTCTACCGCCTATTGCCGGCGGCGTGGCTAGAGGAGCATTTGAGGCAGGCGGCAGCGGCTCCACCTCAACATCAACGGAAGCAAACTTTGGCAATCGCACAAACGCTGCTAACGGATTAGGGGGAGTTGGCTCAAATAGTCAATCGAAAAACTATTTCACGCATCTCACCTTTGATTATACGCACAACGTACTGTATGCGGGTGCTACAAACAAGATACTAAAGCTAAATGAAAATCTGCGAGTTCTCTCCGAGGCTGTCACTGGCCCCAAGCACGATGCACCGCAATGCCACGCCGGTGGCTGTCCGGAGGATGTGGAAACAGCGCTGGTCAATAACTTCAACAAGATATTGGTAGTTAGCTATGCTCATAACGACGGCATTCTCATCTCATGTGGTAGCATCCGACAAGGTATGAACAATAGAATCCATTTTTACTGACTGGTAAATGGTGTTTTTTTTGCAAATGTTTGTAATAGGCAGAAGGAAACATTCCCGATCTCTGATCTGCATTCCAGCTAGCCTTGTCCGTCCGTATGTAAAATAAAGTGTCGAAGAGCTACAAACTTCAATGAATCTCTTCCTATTGCTCGCGCAGATAAAAAGCGATATCAAAATCCTATTTTTGGATATATCTCACAGCTCAAGAATATGGACGCACCCAATTTGGTATGCACACCTTCTCAGACCATAAAAGCCGGAGACTACATTTTGAACGTGGTTTTATATTGCTTGTGCTCTGCGAATTTGTTTCAAATCTTTGCACGTATATAAAGATCGGGCAATAAACAAAGAAGGAAACAACGAAAGCATTTCCCATAGAGCGCAGCAAGCTTGTGCATCATTTATGTTTAGAAGAAAGCTGGAATCTGTGGATCGGGCACTTTTAGTTGTTTTGTGTAGATATGGGCCATTTACCATTAAATATACCACATACTCTCATCTAGGTACACTTGAAATAGTTGTATTTATGTAACTTTTTCTCTGCAGGTGCCTGTGAGATTTACAATCTGTTGCGATTTCCGGCAGCTCCGCAATTTGTGGCCGTGCCATTAGCCGCAAATGACGAATATGCATCGACTTATGCGTTCGTTGGACCCGCGCGTTATTCGTGGAAAGAGGAGGATATACTCTATGTGGGAACGACGTTCACCAATGTGGGTGACTATCGGCATGATGTGCCCGCGATATCGTCGCGCCGCCTCGACGATCTAAACTATGCCGAATTCTCAATTCAGCAGTCGATTATCAACATTGATGTGAAGTATCGTGATCACTTTCTTGTTGATTACGTCTACGGCTTCAATTCGTCAGAGTATGCATACTTTGTGCTTGTGCAAAAGAAGTCGCATCTGGCCGAAGAGGCTGGCTATGTGACGCGTCTAGCACGCATCTGCATTACGGATCCCAACTATGACAGCTATACCGAGATAACGATACAGTGCACGGCGACAGACGATCACATCGACTATAATATATTGCGCGATGCGAAGATCACGCACGCCAGCCAAAAGCTGGCCTATCAAATGGGCATCAAGCGGGATGATCATGTGCTGGTGACCGTGTTTTCGCCCTCGAAAGAGATTAGCGACCAGCCAGAAAATAAATCAGCCATGTGCATATATAGTCTGAAGGACATTGAGGATGTGTTCATTGAGAATATACACATGTGCTTCAATGGGACGATCAAAGATCGAAATCTCGGCTATATATCGGGCACCATCAACGATGGCAGATGCCCGATTGTCGGCTCTTTGGGCAATATATACAACTTTTGTAATGTGGGACTGAAAATCAGTGGAGTTGCTCCCATTTCGGCGCATGCGTTATTCCATTTTGATAATGTGTCCGTCACGTCGGTGACGGCGACAACAACAACAGATCAACAGCATTCGCTGGCGTTCCTTGGCACCGAAGCGGGCAACATCAAGAAGGTGTTGTTGTCTGGCCAAAAGCCCGGTGAATATGAGGAAATCGTTGTGGATGCCGGCAGTCGAATTTTGCCCAACACAATGATGTCACCGAAAAAGGACTTTCTTTATGTATTGTCAAAGCGTAAAATAACCAAGCTGCGTATCGAGCATTGCTCGGTATATTCGAATTGTTCCGCGTGTCTGGAGTCGCGGGATCCCTTCTGTGGCTGGTGCTCATTGGAGAAGCGCTGCACGGTCCGCTCCACGTGTCAGCGGGATACGTCAGCATCGCGCTGGCTATCGCTGGGCAGCGGTCAGCAGTGCATTGATTTCGAATCGATTGTGCCGGATAAAATACCCATCACAGAACTGACACAGGTGCAGCTGGTGATACGAACGCTGCCGGAGCCATTTAATGCCAAATATCGTTGTGTCTTTGGCAACTCGACGCCAATTGATGCCGAAATACTGGAGCATGGCCTGGCCTGTGCGACGCCGCCAATCGATCAGAGGCCGAGCATTGCGGCCAATATGGATCATGTATTGGTGCCGCTCTCGGTGCGCAGCTCGGAGACAAACAAGGACTTTGTCTCGCGTTCCTTTGCATTTTTTGACTGTTCGCATCACGGCAACTGCCAGTCGTGCGTGCGCAGCTCGTGGGGCTGCAACTGGTGTATATTCGACAACAAGTGCGTCCACAAATCGGAGCAATGCCGCAACATGGAGAATGCGATCAGTACAGAGGGACAGTGTCCGCATTTGAAGCGCAACCGCCAGCCAATATTGCTGCCAGTTCGTGTACCCAAGGAGATTCGCTTGGAGATCGAAAATCTCCCAAAGCCAAAGAGCGCGCATGCCGGCTATTTGTGCACAATTCAAATCGAGGCAGCCCAAATGCTTTTGCCGGCACACATTGAGTCCAACCGGATCGTTGTGTGCGAGAAGACGCCGTACTTTTATGAGACGAACACGCACGAGTACGAGGCCAAGGTGGAGATCACTTGGAATCGTCAGCATTATGTGGACACCGCCACGGTCATATTGTACAAGTGCGATGTGCTCGGCTCGCATCGCGAGCACGCCGATTGCAGTCTGTGCGTTACACGAGATCCCAAGTATCAGTGCGCCTGGTGCGGCAGCTCGTGTGTCTACAATGAAACGTGCGCCGGATCTGTAGTTGGGGCAGGTTCGGCTCTGTCGCTGCAAAACGAGTGTCCACGTCCGCGGATTGACATCATTAAGCCCCTGTCCGGGCCCGTTGAGGGCGGCACTCTGGTGACAATTGAGGGCAGCAATTTGGGCATACGCGAGGAGGATGTGCGCGGCAAGATCTCGATTGGCACAGTGCCATGCGAGCTGGTCAACTATCAGATATCTGTCAAGATCGAGTGTCGCACCGGTGCCGCACTGCACGAGATGTCCGCACCGATTAAGGTGGCCAATGATGCCGGTTACACGGAATCGAGTGTACAATTTCATTTTAAAGATGTCCAGCTAACCGGGCTATATCCCACAGTTGGACCCAAATCGGGCGGCACACAATTGTCCTTGCTGGGCAAATACCTAAATATTGGCTCAAGCATTCGGGCTTTTCTCGACGAATACGAATGCCATATAAATGTGACGCAGGCCTCGTCCTCGCGCCTATCGTGCATAACGTCCGAGGCGACACAGCCGGAGCCAATACGTTCACTGCGCCTGGTCGTCGATGGTGCCAATCGTACCTTCACCTGCAAGAATCCCGAGCCAGTTGGCCAGCTGATATCGACATCAGCGCGCAGCTATTACGGAGCATATTACAATATGCCGCCGCCGCCGCCGCCGTGCTCGATCTTTAACTACACACAAGATCCGCGCATAATGCAAATCAAGCCGCTTCGCAGCTTTGTCAGCGGCGGCCGCATCCTAACCGTGCACGGCATGTATCTGGACTCTATACAAAATCCTGAGCTCGAGGTCTTCTTTGATAATGAACGCGTCAACAAAACATCTTGCACTGTGATCAATTCCAGCCAAATGGAGTGCCCATCGCCGCCGGTTAACCAAAAGTTTGACTTGCTCAAGAACGCCATCGAAACCGGAAAATCGGATCGGAGAAAAGAGAAATCGAAGCGCAATGTCCTCTTCAATGACAGCTTCAACATCTATGGAACGGGCTCGACGGCGTCGAGCTACTTCGCCAGCATGGATAGCATGGATGTGGCTGCCTTTGTGAAGGTACACGAGACGCAGCTCAATTTACAGCTCAGCTTTGTCATGGACAATGTGCAGTTGGTGCGCGACTTGAACAAATATTTCCATGACATCCGGAGCACGATTGTCTATCTGACCGATCCCAAGTATCTGCCGTTTGCCAACAATGGCATTAAGCTCTACAAGGGCGATACTTTGGTCATCGAAGGCGAGCTCCTCAACTTGGCGGCCGATGAGTACGATGTGAATGTAACTATCGGCACCGCTCAGTGCAATATAACTAGCCTGGCTCTCACCCAGCTGCTGTGCATTCCGCCGGAGCAGCAGCCATCGGCGACCGATGAGAACGGGATCGATCAGTCGTCCGATTTGCCGCTGGTCGTTGTCAAAGTTGGCCGCAATTTGCGCTTTGTTATTGGCTATCTCAAATATGATTTGAACAAACCCTACTCTCTGCTCTCCCATGCCATGCTGGGCATCATCCTAACTGTCGCCAGCTTAATTGTTATACTGATCATTGTGCTGATCATGTTCAGGCGAAAGTCCACGCAAGCGGAGCGCGAATATAAACGGATACAAATCCAAATGATAACATTGGAGAGCAATGTGCGCTCCGAATGCAAACAGGCATTTGCCGAACTCCAAACGGATATGACGGACCTGACCGCAGATCTGGAGAGCAGCGGCATACCGACGCTCGATCATGTTAATTACATTATGAAAGTCTTCTTTCCCGGCGTCTCCGATCATCCCATATTGAATTCACCGAAAATGCGCGGCAATAATCAGCATACAAATTACGATACGGCGATGATGCAATTCGAGCAGCTAATCAGCAATAAATATTTCCTATTGACCTTTATCGAGACTCTGGAGGCGCAGAGATCATCGTTCTCGATACGCGATCGCGTCAATGTCGCCTCCCTGCTAATGATAGTCCTAATGAACAAAATGGAATATGCCACCGAGATACTCAAATGCCTTCTGCTGCGTCTCATCGACAAGTCGCTGGCCAGCAAGCATCCCCAGCTGATGCTTCGGCGCACCGAGAGCGTCGTTGAGAAAATGTTAACCAACTATCTGGCCATATGCATGTACGATTATCTCAAGGAATATGCCGGCTCCAGTCTCTTTCTGCTGTTCAAGGCCATTAAGCATCAGGTGGAAAAGGGTCTCGTGGATGCCATAACGCACGATGCTCGATATTCGCTGTCCGAGGAACGTCTGCTGCACGAACAGGTTACACATTCCGTTGTCATATTGCATATACTGCAGGATGACCTGGACGAAAAGGTTCAGTGTCGCGTCAATGACTGGGACACAATATCTCAGGTCAAACTGAAGATACTCGATGCGATTTTCAAAAATACCCCATTCTCGATGCGTCCGTCCGTGCACGAAGTCGATCTCGAGTGGCGTCACGGTCGCGGCGGTCATTTAACCCTGCAGGACGAAGATCTGACCACAAAAACCATTAACGGCTGGAAGCGCCTCAATACGTTATCGCATTACGGCGTCAAAGAGTCGGCTGTGATGTCCCTCATAGCCAGGCAGAACGATAGCTACAATATGCCTTACAGCAAGCAGCAGGCGCCTTACCACAACTGTAAGTTATGTCGAATCCAAATGTGGACATATCAATTGTTAACTCTCTCTCCTTTCTTTTCTTTAGTTTACTACATCAACAACTCACAGAGTCACATAATCATCAACAACGATATTGAGTCCGGTCTGCAGCAGCCGAGACTTTATCATTTGGTCAAGCCGATAATACCGGATCACTACATGAATATCAAAAACTCTGCCATGTCCGGAGTGCTAGCCCCGGCGCAAGGCAACATTGGCAACGGCGGCGGCAACGGCGGCGGCAGCGAGCGGGTTAATAAAACCATACCCGAGGTGTATTTAACACGCCTGCTCGCCACAAAGGGCACCATACAGAAATTCGTTGATGATTTCTTCTCCATAATATTGACCGTAAATGAAGAGCTACCGCCGGCAGTTAAATGGCTTTTCGATCTGCTCGACGAGGCGGCCAGACGTCATAATATTGCCGAAACTGATATATTGCATGCATGGAAGTCAAATAGTTTGCCGTTACGATTTTGGGTTAACTTTATTAAGAATCCAGATTTCATATTCGATGTTAACAAAACATATTCCGTCGATTCTTGCCTCAGTGTCATAGCACAGACTTTTATGGACGCCTGTTCAACGGCCGAGCATCGATTGGGCAAGGACTCGCCATCCAACAAGCTTCTCTTTGCAAAAGTAAGTATACGTACTCCCATACTGTGGATACTGATACTGATTCGCTTTATTTGAACAGGATATTCCGAACTATAGAACAATGGTTAAGGAATTTTACCGAGACGTGGCAAGGCTTCCGCAAATCAGTGACCAGGAAATGAGCACAGCCATGCAGCAATTGTCGGTACAACAGAATGAAGAATTTGACACAATTTCCGCACTCAAAGAGCTCTACATTTATATAACAAAGTACAGAGAACAGGTGAGTGAGAAGCATTGAATTTGGTAATAATGAGAATTGGTAAAAACGCTTCCTTCCAGATCATGGACGCTTTGGACTCGGACCCAAATTGTAAAAAGATGCATCTGTCCAGCAAACTTGAAAGCGTTGCTTGTACACTCGACGGCGAGGATACTTCAAACTGCTGACAAGAATGTGCGTTCCATTTTGTGATCAATAACGCTGCTGCTGACCTGATCTTTTTCATTTCAAGCATCCCATTTACAATTCGCAAAGGATTTGTTTTGCAAACCATGCATACACATATTATATACTACTCTATCAAGTGCCAACTCGAGCAACAAAACATGCTGCATATTTTAATTTAATCGCGTATTTTCTGATAAGAGATCGATTGCATCATATGCACTAATCATTTCGATATGTGAATCCCCCCACATAACTAAAAACAAAATCTCAATAACCAAAAGATTTAAAGATCATTTCACCCAACTAAACCAAACCTTCGATTCTAATTGACGAAGTGATTTATAATATAAAAAAAAGCTTTTTTCATTCCCCGTTTGATCCACGATACTTAAATTCAAAAACCGATTCGAGATTCCAGATTGAAAATCTGTTATTTGTCTTATGTGGTCATATATTATATATAAGTAAAAGCACGCATGTAGATATAAATTAAATATAGATATTTAAGTTATTACGAAGGAAAATAATGTACGAATTAAAGTACATCTTTAAGCTTAATTATACTCTCTGACATACTTGGTTTATATGTTTTGTTTTTTTTTTTAAGATCGATCATATTAGTTACTAAGTACAATAGTATGCATTTCATCGATATATGCTATGACTGAATTGTACAAAAAATTATAATACAAAACAAATTAAAAGTCTGCTAGGTATCGAGCAAAATTTTATTACGGAAAATATTAATTGCATTTACTTTATATTATATATTACGTTATAAGGATATAAATCATATGCGTTTTAAGATAGATAATTTCAAAATTAACAACTAGATAATAACTTAATGTATGCAATTAAAGCTTCCGAAATGTTTTAAGGAAGTGAATTTTCTATATTTGTACTAAATGTCAGTTCATATTTTTTTTGGCAAGCCGAAACAATTAACTCTGGCTGAGATATTTGTACTTCTACAACTTGTTTTCAAGAATGTTTTAAGTATGATATTTTTGGTATAGCCTGCAAATGAGTTTTAGTACCTCTTTTTTGCAGCACATTTTACTGCCCCTTTCATTCGGCTCAATAAGCGAGCTTTGTATTTTAGAACATGTGATATATGATGTATTAAGTATTCGTACAGTTAAATAAGCAAAACCCATATGCAAGGGCTAGCCATAATTGTTGGTAATTCCCAAAATCGCAGCAGCTACATAATCATTTTTATACTCTGCCCAATTTTTTCAACTTTTAATTATATTCTCTACAAAATGTGTTGACTAAACATAAATATATATAGTTTGCCTGATAATTTTGGTAACGATAATAAATAATTGATATTTTGAGTTGCGATTTAATAGATTTAGTTTGGTATTTGTAATTAACAGTAGTAATCACCATCCAATATTAAAATTAACACAGTTAAATATAACAATATATTGAAATTAAAAAAAATATTTTATAAACTGAAAAATATGGCTTATATTATTTTTGACCTTTATATAATTTTTTTTGAAACCTTTACTTTTGTTGCCTATTGTATATATATGGACGGACGCATACATTAAAATATATGAACAGATAATATACATTCAAGATAAGTTATATATAGTCATAATAGTACATACTAGTGTATATATACCAAACGTACTTTATGATAACATATTTATAGGTAAATGTAATTATGTATGAATGTATTACTGTACTATTTTTAATAAAGTTCATTAGGTTCTTCAACATATTCGGTTTTATGTGACATGATTTTCTTAACTATACAAGAAGGTTGAATAATATACATACATATAATACACATTATGTAATGGGAAATGTCTCCTGTCATATTCTCTAAATTGGAAATTCGTATCCCTCCTGGAGATGTTAGCTTCGGTTGGTTGTCAACCCCTAAAAAAAAAAAACACGCTGGTATCAAAGAAGTTTTAGGTTTTCAAAATGTATTCAATATAATACATACATACATACATGTATGTACATTCACCATGAAAGTCAAACTTCTATAATTGTAAAGAGTAAAGAGTAAACTTTTGATTGTATCTGAGTTTAATGCTTCTTATCTGGAATGCTTAGCTGAACTATTTCTTTAATTTAAATACTCAATGAGTGCACTGAGACTGCGCATAGTATCATCCAAATTTGCTGCTCTACACTAAAATAATTGTTTACAACACTGATCTTTAGTTTTTCATTCCAGCAGACACACACAAGCACACACTTTAAATGTATTTGTCTACGTGTGTGCGTGTGTGGTATGAAACGCAAATTGCGAGAACTCTACTTTTTACCCCTGCCAAAAGATATTTTTTTTTATACAAAATCCAGAAATCCCGTAGCCCGCATACTTACCATGTACACAAAGATGCGTACAAATGCCGCTTTGTCTGCAAAGTTAATACTTCCCCCTGGCTGTTTATAAAAATGAATGCATAGGGAATTTCCCTTGCATATCTATGTATACGTTTACACAAATAGGGAATTTCTTTTGCATATCTACATACATACGTATGCATTTACATTACAGTGGCTCACAGCTGAAATTAAACTTAACTTGGGGAACTTTTAAGAATCGATGTGATTTGGAAAAACCGCTCAGCGCTAATTACTTAAAAGCGGAAGCATGTATCAAAATGACGCCAGAAGTGATAGTAGCTGTAGGAGATGGGAGTTCTATTAAATATTATAATAGATATTCTGTTAGCATTAAAAAATTTGTTAAGATAAGCCAAGTCATGGCAATTTAATTTTGTTTTCTTCTGTTTTTCGATTTATTTTTGTAATTTAAGGTCTATTGTTTTTAAAAAACCTTTTTTCGTATATGATTTTTTGCTGATTTTTACAACTCCCTTAAGGTTTCTATATTGCCTTAGTTAATTCAAGCGTGAGTCACTGTATGCAATATATGTATGTGTGTGTATATCTGACACAGGTTCGTGTAAAGAGAATACGTTAGTGTGCATATAATTATCTCTCACAAAGAATGTTTACGTTAACATTCAGAGACGAGATTCTTTTTATCAATGAAATACTGCAGCTCGTTGGCTGCAGCTAATCACTAGAACTTGAATTATTAAAAAAAAAATGTGTACACACATGCAATTACCTACACAACATATATACATACATACATACATATACAAACATGCAGGAGAATGTAACAGAACGAAGATTGTAATGTAGCAAAAGTCCTCATTTTAATATATGTATGATGCTCGTGGTCGTGTCACAACAAAAAAAAAACACGACATACGACCAGCCCTAGTACACATACATTAGTATGATTGTGTTCAAATATATTTTCCTGGAAAATGCGTGGGGCGATGTTGGCCCACACACTCAAATAGAAATGCCCAAGAATAAATTTGTAGGGTATAACAAAAAAAACACTCGCATACAATTCCACTTAACTGAATAGGACCCGCACATATAGCATATCTCATGTTATTATATATATGTACATATATAATTATTGGTAGAATTTTAGCTAAAAAGGTTTTGATTATTGGATAATTTCTGAGCTCACTAAAAAATATTAAGCCTATAATATATTTTACTTCCGTACTTCCTAATAATTGTGTGTATACATTAGATTATTAGAGTATAAAAAAAGGGTTTTCAACAAATGTAAAATAAATATTCACCTCCTTTTGTTGGATTAAATTTGAACGCAATGTTATTCTACAGAGATTGTAAAATGTTATTTTAATATATGTACGTTTTGAATGTCCGGTTTAAAAACATGAGATCTATCAGCTGACAATTTATGCTGAATGCAAAATAATACAAAATATAATCAAATATGTAGGTATTTTCACTTGTGCAAGCAAACATTTCTCACTGTCCCTATCCAAATGACGAGGACTGTACAAATTTAGGTTGTGTGGGTGTGTGTATAAGTAAGAAGAGTTTGCTTATATTGCGGCTGTTGAGTAAGCATTTTCTTTCTGGTATTTTAGTCGAATATGAAGTGCTGACCGAACAGGTTTTCGTCTCTGCTCTCGATGTACATACATAAATAAATAAATAAATAAACACGAAGTTGTAGATAGTAGTGTATGATGGAACGTTAATGTGAAACACGAAATATGTTATTGTTATTGTTATTTATAATAAACTGTGATCTTTAACTTACTCTAAATTGAACTAAAACTAAACAGTATTTTGTGTTAATTACCAACTTGAAATTTTAACGAATTTGATATCACACAAACAAATCACAAACCTATGATATTTATGATGGACGTGCGTATGTGTGTACGCACATACAAATAAAAGAAAGCCACGACTGCGGGCTTGATGAATATACATATACACACACATACATGCATACATACATACATGCATACATATACCGTATATTGTTTGTGATGAAATGAGCATAAGCTTAGTGCGAGATTTTGAACAGGGCGAGAGACAAGATCGAACACGCAGCCGATAGTTCAAGTTATTTCTGTGTCATTTGCGATCTGAGGCCATGTGGTATAAAAATGAAAATACGTAATGAATCTGAATACGTTGCGGCAACATTCCAAAGTATTTTCAACTGGAATGATGATATTCAAATAGGAACCGAAAGGGCCAGAAATGACGAGCTGCGAGATGGCCTAACTGGAGTTTCTTCTTCTTATACTACTCTTCTACTGTGGGATACTTCTTGTTTTTGCCATAATGCAATCGATGCAGTACAAGCGATACACTGTACAAAATCGGGCACATCTAAATGGAGAAGAGCTCAAACAAATCCACGCATAGCCACAACATTATTTAGCTATATTTTGCATAAATTAACGCAATTATGTTTCGTCATCATTTTGTTATTGCCATTTCTGCTAACCTGCAATACATTGGTTCAACAAGTTAGCGGCCAGGATGTTATGATCCCTCCTATATCGATGCCAATGACGAACTCCAATCTAGAGCTCGATCACAACATATTCAGGCCCAGCCCCTACCATGGGCAGCTGCGAGGACCTAAAACAAAAAAGGATTGCCAAGTTAGGCCCGCCGATAGAATAATAAAAAGCAAGAGTCGCATTTATCCATCTAATCACCGCGGATTACGCGGATATAGTGTAATAATTCTAAGTCAATCTGATAATAATCAAAAGATAAGCCTAAATAGAAGCCTAGATGCACCAAAGTCAGCCGTGATGGCAAACGGTTCCTCAATCCGCCGCACCAAGCGAAACGTTCATATTGCCAAAAACGCGCAAGTTCGTGAGATTCAAAAACGTCAACATGATGCTGACAGCCAAAAATTAGAAGAAGTCGCCTTTGAGAAATACAAAGATAATCACCATATGTACAACAGAATTATTAACAAAGAGAAACTTACCAAACTAATTATGAAGGGACTTGGATTAAAAAAATTACCGGATATGAAAAAGGTGAGAGCTAGCTAGCTGCTACAAAAATTGCGCATTTCCTAGTTATGTATAATCTTTGAATAAAATACATCTCCATATATAAATCGGGGTTTTGGGAAATTCCACTTGCATGTGTTGAAAAATCGCGAAAAACGTTTGTATGAATCTTTTTTGTTTACCGTCATTCATTTGAAGGGTGTTTAACACTTTTAGGAGAATCCAATACGTTTCGCGATCAAATTAAGTTCCACGTGCTTAACACTTTTCGCAGAATCCAAACTTCTTCGGTAGAAATGCGATTCATCGGCTAAATATGAACATTAATTAATTTATTGTTGCAAAATGTCTGAGCTATGGCGAATTTCTATTTTTAAGCTAAATCGGGAACGTCCGGAAAATCAAAACCGGTTTCTAGATGACCCATAATATTATATCCTTGGTTTCAACCATTCCATTTATAGAGTCCTGGCGAACCTACAGCCGTTCCTCCTCCCTCTATGGTTCCTAGATGCCCGATATATCCTTGGCTTAACCATTCCATAGCTATAGTTCTGGTGATCCTATAGTTCCAAATCCCAACAAAATTCTCCTAAAAACTTTATCCACAATTAAATGAGGGATTGAAAATTAACGGTCGCAAATTTCTCATTGCACTGGTTCAAAATTCTGCTGAAATACCAGGCGAACAGAAATGCCCAGCAGGTAAATAATGTATTAAAAAAAGTTTATTAACAGTCCACTGTTAATTAACAGTTGCTACTGTTATTTAACAGTCCACTGTTAAGCATATGTTACTTAACATACCACTGTTAATAACTGCTGCTATGAAAAAAGGACGTGAGATTTTAACGAAAATTTGGCAAAAATACCAGGCGAACAGAAATGCCCAGTAGGCAGACGAGATAAAATTTATTTGGATGAAAAATTCCATTGCATACCTAAACGGGGCAAAAACATCGTATAATAATATTTCAGTTACAATTTCTTTCAACTTTTGATTAACTGATCCTTAAAATGATTAACATTTTCTTATATTATCTTCATTGTAGGCGAACATAAGCCAATTAGAATACTCTAGCAAATACATTGAATACTTGGAACGCTTAAGGAGAAACCATGGAGTGAAGAACGCCATGGAGCAGCTCTATTCTTCAGGACCTCCACCGACAACCCTTCAGATTCTAAGCATTGTAACAAATAGGTTTAATGACATAAGCCAAAGGCGCGGCCGCCAGAGACGAGCAATGAGGAGCGAAGCGAAGAATCGGGAAAGAAAAACCAAAACCTTTAAAAGGGCAAATGAATTTGGGACAAACATTCTGCTGCATTTCCCTTTGGCCATCAACGATGCCAACGATGCCGATTTCCATTACGAGAAACTGGATGAGGCGAACGTAAGGCTAATGATGCTCTACAATCCGGCGTTGGCGGCGGCGCAAACACATCATAGTAGAACCAGACAAAATCCGTTGAGGAGCAAGGCCAGCTGCGATACGGATGATGCGAATCCACATCCACACAGTCCTCCAAGCCGGCCCAAAGTCCGGAGCCACATATTAAACCTGAAGGTTTATCAGCTGCTGCCAATGCACAAACGCCGTCAATTGGATGCACGTCGGATTGAATTCGAGAATCCGAATTTCGGCAGCCGGAATGAGGAGACCCGCAGTCAATGGCTGGAATTCGATGTAACCGACGCGGTGCGGGGCTGGCTGAACAAGAGCCACGAGAATCTCGGCATTGAGATTCACTGCGACAAGTGCAGGCGGATCGGTGCTCGCATTCTCAGTGATGTTGCCACGCCCACACAGGAGGAGGCGGAGGAGGAGGATCGGTTTCATCTGGCGCCGGTTTTGAACATTATCGGACATATTGGGCGCACGCACCGCGAGAAGGGAGTTCAATCCTTTGGCTTGGCCAACAACAACAATCACAGCAGCTCTCAGTTCTATCATCATAATCAGAAGAATCAGCAGGTGAAGAAGTGGCCAAATAGTTGCTATAAGACGCATCAACGTTGCTGCCGACACCAGCTGGATGTGGCCTTCAAGGACATCAAGGGATTCGAGTTCATAATTCAGCCAAAAGTATTCGATGCCGGCTACTGCCGTGGTCGCTGCCCGCCCAGGCACAATCCCGCCCATCACCACGCCCTCCTGCAAAGCCTTATCTGGCAACAGGACCACAATCGTGCTCCCCGACCATGCTGTGCCCCGTCCAAGCTGACCGAACTGGAGATCTTGCACGTGGACGAGGAGCACAGCGATAAGCTCAAAATATCAACCTGGAGCGATATGCAGGTCCTGGAATGCGCTTGTTCATAGAATTTATGATGTCCCTAATATACAATAATTCTCCGAGCAGATAGAGAAAGTTCGAATTAAGTTTTAGATCGTAATTGAATTATTTTACAATATGCCCCCAGTCTAAAAATATGTTTAAGATGCGTATCTCCCCCCACCTTAAATAATATATATATATATATATATATATAGTATAGTCAATTTTAGCCGTGTCTTATAGTCCGACTGTCTGCCTAGAGGCTTCAAGTTCTGAATGAAGCTAAGAATCCTGAAACAAGATCCCAAAACAAGTCGTTTATCCTAACTTCCTAACTTCATTCTATGATATCGATATCCATCGTTTTATCGATTATTTGTCGATAATAATCGATTTTCAAACTTGGCTATCTGGATATATATGCAAGTATGTTCTTCAAGAGTATTTTAGCTTTGGGTACATTCCTTCCTCCACTCTCCCTAATATTACAAATCTGATGAGGCTACCTTTTTTTTTTGGATATAGCTTAGATTGAGTAGATGGAGAGTTCCAAATGATTCGGGCTTAAATCTATTTAGTATTGCCTGAGAAATCGATTTCCGGTTAATTTGTCGAACTAGTTCAAATATTGAGCCATTATTAAAGTTTTTATTATAATATAACTCACTTGGATCTTATTTATCTACAGGATTTCAACTAATTACACAAATCTTTTATGATTAAATATACTTTGCAGAGCTGCGTTCAGGCCTCTCTCCTAGTCGGACATTCTCGACTTGAGGACTAATTTGTTTTAAGATAAATAAATGTACATAAAACAAAATACATGAACCACTATAAAATGCACTTGAAGCCATATTTAACTTTGATTTTTAACTACGTTTAATGTGTAGAATGGTTTTTTCTATGCATTTCAAGTCTGATCTTTATACATATATAATATTATATATATATATTTTTTACTTATTTTGTAGAACGTACTCGAAAATGATCAACTACTTTTAGAAGATTACAAAAAAATTTTTCTGTCAATCAACAATAGAAAATACAATTTTTTGATCTGTTTTGTGTAAGTTACTGTTTTTTTTCTAACCTCGGCACGACAGAGAGGAAAAACTCTTGCGAATGTTTCGAATGTTTCTCATTTAAAAACTTTATCTCCGACCGACCGACTGTTCCTATATATATATATATACCTACCAGATGTTGTTAAGATTTTCCATATACGGTCCATGTTGTTTCTTCTCTAAAACTTTTAAACCAATGAAGATTATAGAAATTTTTTCAATTTAATTTTGTTATTGTTATGCTCTTTTAACTTTGTTCAACAGGAAATAGTAATAGGAAAGCTGGAAAGAAAGTTTTCAGCACATTAAGAAGACGTTCTCATATGGACAGAAGAGTAGAAGAAGAAGAGTACAAGAAATAAAGCTGCAATACGAAAATCCTCCTCGACTGTTTTTCCACAAAAGCAAACATTTTTTGAACCTACTCGGGGGACCATAATAAAAAACTTGGCCCGGAAAACTGCCGGAAAATTGCATTTAGTAGTAATAAGATCAATTATGAACTAGATTAGCTTTAGGTTAAGGTTTAATGTGCACTTTAATTTGGCGATATATTGTTAATCTCTAATAATCTCTAACACACACGTCGAGCAGGTTATCCAGAATGTCCTCATTTCGATTGATCTCACTGCTTTGGAGATAACTGAACGGCTCATCGAATGGTCGAAAATTTGAGTAATCGCAATTGATGGTAAAGCTACTCGGGATGGGCATGGGGATGGGGATGGGGATCTCCACGGGCGCATCTTTATTGGCATCCATTTTATGCGACGAAATGATGACATTCTCACTTGGTGTGGGAATCTCATCCTCCGTATAGATCTAAAAAAAAAAACAAAAGCAAACCACGTCGCATCATAATAATAATTTGAAAATTGTGATCCAGGATCTGATCTTACCATATTGGAACAGCCGAACTTGTTGCCGATGATGCTATTTAGGCAAGAAGAAGAAGAGGAAGGCTCATCCAGAATGCCCGTCGTACTAATTATAATCGTGCCCAGCTCGTATTGCTGCTGCTGCAGATGAAAGGCGGCATCATTGTTTGTCAGGGTCGCCGCAAATGTATCCGGGTATAGGAAAGTGCCGTCCGGATCGTGCAACCGTGGGCTCAGAGCATTTGGTAATGTCAGGCCGAAGCCAACCTCCACCTCCGTTAGGGTTAGCGAATCCAATTGCACATCATGCTCGGCAATGTTATTATTGTCGGAACAACTATCCAGCCGGGAATTTCGGGCCTTCTCATCCGGCGCATTGTCGCCGAATTGATATTTTGACAACGGACTTTTCGTAGCTGGATTCAGCTTCGATTGGGTTGTTTTGCGATTACGTATGCGTTTTCTATCACATTTCTTGGGATCCACTCCCAGCTCCCAATAGCCTCCCTTGCCCTTCTCCTCGCGTTTGCGATTGCGAAAACAATGATGCAGCGACAGATTGTGCCTGATGGAATTCTACAAATAATAAACACTGAGGTAAGAGGTAAGAACAGCAAAACCCCATAAAGTATATATATTCTTGATCAGCATCAATAGCCGAGTCGATCTAGTCATGTCCGTCCGTCTGTTCGTATGTATAAACGCAAGGATCTCAGAACCTATGAGAGCTAGAGACTTGAAATTTTGGATTTAGGTCCTCCTAGTGATCGCGCAGATCGAGTTTGTTTTCGATATTCGATAACTTGCCCCGTTTCCAAGTAGTCGATAAAAATCGATATCGAAATCCTGTTTTTTGAGCAATTACGTCAAATAATATGAGCTAGAGTCACCAAACTTGACATGTAGCTTCTAGAATAGTATACATATATCAAGTATCTTTCATTTTGTACCTTTCGCCACCTGCCCGCTACCACCGCAAAGCTATAAATCAAGTTAATTATCCAACTTGTATTGCCCATCAATTTAAGCATTTTTGAGAATACACAAATATTCTAATATTCTATTCTACAATAAGATGAACTGTCGAAAATTTCATTAAGATCGGCTAAGAAACACAAAAGTTACGTGCGCACGTGCATAGCATAGCTGCTGCGCAAATTCCAAGAATTTCTGTATGCATGTACACACACACACATTCTATTAACAGCATTGGAATTGCGATTGTATTGTTTTCTGTGCTGTTATATTAATTGGTTTTTTTCTCATTAAAGCTCAGTTATTGGTGTGGCCTTTGAGTAGAGGCGGCGGCAAGTGATGCGGTTAGTTGCGAGTTCGAACCCTGCAAAGGGAACAATTTTTTTTTTGTATTTTATTTTTTCTTTAGTACTATTAAAGCAATTGAGCGCGTATCGGAAGCTGCATTGGGTGTTGGAAGAAGAGGGTTCAGGGTATCCCCTAGTCGGGAGCTCCCGACTCAAACCTCTTACTTGTCTTAAATAGACCAGACAGTTATTTCGGTATAGTGGGATCGGGATATCCGATCTAGCGATCCGCCCCGATCCGATTTCGTGAACAAGGATCATAATCATAGAAGATCAAGGGTAAAAAAATGCGCACTTACGTTCCATTTTTTACGCACGCGAAAAAAGGCAAATTTTGCCTCAATCCAAGCGCAAATCTGCTGCAATGTGACACGCCCATTTTCGAGCATTGCCATTCCAATGATGTGAGAGTAATTGAATGGCGGCTTGTGTGTTACATCCGTTTTATATTTGTTGGCCGATTTTTCATATTCCACTAAATCGCTGCAATGAGAAATCGATTCTTAGCTTATTTTACCTGATTTTGAATATATTTTAATTAATTTATGCTCACCGCTTTATTTTGTTGATGAAAATATCGTAGCGCTCGGCTGGACTTGGACGTTTTAAAGGTGCCGTTGCTGTGCTTGATTTTCTCGAGTCCGGACAGGATTTATGTCCCATATTCTTGAAAGTATCATATTCCAAAGCCTTTGGTTTTTTCTGTGCATTGATACTTTCGACT
Organism: Drosophila montana; assembly: GCF_035044405.1. Lineage (NCBI taxonomy): Eukaryota > Metazoa > Arthropoda > Insecta > Diptera > Drosophilidae > Drosophila > Drosophila montana. Next base: position 785,074 of record NW_026997278.1, read on the forward strand.
GCAGTGGACAGTTTCCGATTGCCGCTGCCGACCTGGCTATTATTAAGATCATCCTCAGAGTTCACATCAATTGTTTTTGGCCACGATAGATTTTGGTTTCTGAGTAGCCAATTTAAATTAGTTAGTTCGCGCTCCTCCTCGTCGGACTCATCCACATCTGGCGCTCCAACGATATGCCGGAATCCTCCGATTTGACCATCGCTGCCCTTCAATTTTTTTGCTGCCGTAATCATTTCCTTTTTTTCGTTTACTTATCTAAAATAATATTAGAATAATAATGAATACTCTGCTTTAAAGGCTTAGGTATACATATATGTATATCCCGCACATTTTCAGAGCAATAATTCTAAAAAACTACAGTCTTGGATCAACTAGTTCCCACTTAACAAAAAGTCTGTAGACAATTTGTGTGAATCACGAATAACAAACACATCAACAATTTAAGGTGGCATTAACTGTTATAGGGATGAGACGCCAAGTTTGCGAGCTTGTGTGTGTGTGTGTGCTCTGGATACAGGTTATCTTCTTCTAATCGGCGACGCTCTCGCGCCTAAAGCTCTCTCATTGGCTCTTTTAACACAGCTCAGAGAACTTCGCGAAGTCGATGGCCCGTGATTGGCCTGAAGAACACGACGCGTCGTTCGTCGCAAAAGGGTGGCAAGGCGTTTGCGACTGGCTGGGGGGCGTCGATGCGCTGCAAAGAGCTTGGCGACGCCATTTTGAAATGTAAATGTGGGGAACTTATATTTTATCATTATGTCTACATTTTACCGTATGTCTTATATTTTACCAAACATTTTATATGCATTTCTTATATTTAAAAGTACATTTACGAAATGTAAAATTATCGCCATATTAATTCAAAATATAACTATTCTCTATTTTGAGACCATTTGACAAGTGAGCGAGGTAGCTGAGGACTTGGAAATATGACGCACTCAGTTTTGGAAAAGTTTTAACATGGACTGGCTAACTGGCTAAGATTGCAACGTTCCCTTTTTCTCACAACCATATTTTCAGTTCCCCCAAGAGAGCTGGAGAATGAATTTTCCAAAACCAATCAAAATGCACATTGATTAATATCGAAACATTAGTTTGAAGTCGATCTGATTGATATAACTTTGTGGCGAAATTTTGTAAAAATCGAATCAATCATTTAAAATCAAACCAAATCAAATGAATTATTCCATATAAATATATCTTGGAATATGCGTACAATCGAATTCTGATTTTCCAAGCTTGCTGGGACTTTCCAAAAATCCGTCATAGTGCTCATGAGTACTCTATGAGTCATTCATTATAGTATTTTCAGTAAATTAGTCACCACAAATAATTTCGACAAAATTTCAATTCACTCGCAAACTGATTAATTGAATAACCTGTGATTCATTTTGTTCGCAAAGACAGATTGATTATTATCATATATTATATAGTACTCTTCAGATTAGCACTTGGTGGCATTATATATATATAATCATTTTATCCGCAAGCCCAAAATGTATGTCTACAGAAAAAGGACCTTGCCCATTTACAGTACAAATATCACTTATTTACTTTAAACTCGGTTCAATTTTTGTATAATCCAAAAAATGTATAAGTAATTTTATTTAAAAACAATACATTTTTATATTTTTTATTTTGACCAAACTGTTTCAGACGAGCTGCTCGAATTACACTGCTGGGCGACCAGTCGCTACACCTGTACACCTCTATACCTGTACACACCTGTACACCCTCTGTGCCTCTGGTCAGCGGGCCTTTGCCAACCCCTAGCTATAGTTATATTGAGCGAGATTGCGCTAGATTGTATCGCTGAGCTGGGAATATTGGTCATATAGGGACATTTGGTCAGGTATATATACATATATTCTCGGCTACTCGCAAGTGGTCAGAAAAGTTCAGTGACCCAGCATGTTATTGCCGACGGGGGGGCGATCGTTGAATCCCCGACGAGGACGCCTCTGCACGGTAAACTAAAAAATGCAACCGAACCCCTAAAATATATTCGTGGTATTAGCCGAGAGGCAACGAGCTGGCATCGACCACCGTCCATTTTGACACGAAAAAAGCTGCGAACACAACCCTATATCAACCCCTATCCTTCTACCCTGTACCCCATTTCAGATGGGGTATCATGGTTTTGTGCAACTTATATAACAGACAGAAGGAGGCCTTCTCCTTTTGACCAGAAGAAATGCCTCCTTCTCCTCCTTCGCTCTCACGGAACCTTTTAATATAATACCTAAATGTATGAAATTTGAAAACATGCCTAGATCAAGTCTAATTGAAAAATATTGCAGGTTACAGGGCAAGCGCTAGTCGCACATCCCCGACTAGGTAATAGTTCTCGTAATTGCTAGTTGTGTGGACTTTGCACCCCGTCAGCAGGATATATTCAGCCGACACTCGAAAGGGTCGTAATTGTAATAAAGGTACAGCTCAGATACAGATACTATGCCCTACTGTTTTTTCGATCTTGAACCTTTATAATTCAAAAGAGAAATGTCTTACCTAGTTATTATAATTCAAATACTTTACAACTTTGTGAAACCTATTTACAGCATTACGATTAGAAAAATACTTACTTACAAAGTCGATTTAGCTAGTTAATCTAGCTTGAGACTCTTTTCGGGCTTAGTTTTTTTTAAAATAGTGTGTTTAGCTTTTTTACAATTTTATTAGATAAATAATAAATAAATAAAGGTAAGGTTGTTTTCATTACATATTTTACAATACATTTTATGCATAATAAGGCAATACATTTTGGTTGACTTACAGATAATCTGCTGGCACACAATTTATTTAAAGTTTATAATTAAAAAACACGTTAAACGCAATAAATGCATTCTTGATTGTAAAATTTATAGCTAGTCGACTTATTATTTAGTTGGAGTTAATTCGATATATAAATGCAACGTTACATTCAAATACATCTTTATGGACATATAAATATATATTCACAAGGGCAAGAAAAATATGCTTTTAAATTTAACTAATTAAGACAACAAGCGATGTGCCCGACTGGTAGTTACCCTGCTCCCCCATTTGCGAACTGTCGCAGCATAAATTCGTACTGATTTCTATAAATGCATCTGTGCTTCTTTCTTTAAATCTTGCTATGTGTACAAATTTAATTTTTCAGGCGAAACCAGATCGTAAATGATTAAGCCAGATTTTTAGACAGATGGAAGCCAAATTGGTTAAGTTGTTAGTGCTTATTTTAGAAATGTTAGCAATAACATACTTTGGACAGAGTTATTAAAGTTTTTGACCCATTTTAAATGGGTGCCGTGCGTAAATTACTATAAAATATTCCATTATTTGATAACAAATGCGAATAAATCCAGAGGTATCCTGGCTTCGTGCGTGAATTATGTTACAATAGCGTCGGTATATCAAATATTTTTACAACGAATTTAATCTTATGAGTTGACTCTCCTTAAATATACAGATATATATATGGTATATATCTTATAACGAGTCAAAGCCGGACAGGTCACTCTCGAGCTATAATTAATCAAGCGATTAGTGCTTATATAGAATTTGCGTATTTGTCAAATTTGATACCTTCTCTGGCTTGTAAAGGTGTGTATGCGGCAGCAAAAATGTAGAGCCAAGATCTCGCTCTGTCATTGTGTTCGCCTCCTAAACAGATTTCAAATGTAAGTTAATCATTTTATCTATAACATATATAATCGCTGTCATATTAATTACCTCATTTGTAGTACTCTGCGCCAGCTTGTCGAAACATAGATGCATTGATTTGGTCACAGCCTGGACTGTCGTTTCATCAAATGAGCGCACATCAGCCGATCTAAAAAGAAAGTTATTCATATATCCATATGCTAGCAGGAATTTCCCGGCCTTGCCCGGTATTTTTAGATGGAAGACTTATTGGCATCACTTACATAGCATTCGGAGGAATATTGGTCATCCAGGAGCTCATTCTATGAATATCCCTGAAATGAATAGGATTAGTTATGGGGACAACACACTTTTTTGAAAATGCCATTGTAAACTTACTCGCCAGAATTGAAAATGGCTTCTAAGTTAGCTCTGGATATACTTTGATGTGTTTGGTCATTTTGATTTTCCTTCCACTCGACTGTTTTGCTTGAACTTGATTGAACTGCTCGATCGCTTACAATTGCAGACACCTCAAAGCCAGCAGAGACTAGGGCGCCACTGTTATGGGTAGTAGACTCTTTGAGCCCAAAGGGCTCGGACGGATCTCTTGTTGTTCCTCCTTTAAGTTTGGCATCAGTGTGGGTCGCATAAAATTGTGGCGTCCCTTTGAATAGAATTGTATTATCGACTTTTTCCAGTGTCAACTCGTGCTTCTTAAGTTGTGCATGCGGCAAAACTGTCGGGTGATAATATTTGGCACGCGGAATCATCACTGTAAGTGACCGATCCGATTGTTCCGGCTCGACCGTGTCGGCTGCGCAGAGGTTTGAATCCTAATTTTGAGATAGAAATCAAAAATCAAAAAACTGTCTAAATCGGGAACGGGACGGGAATGACGGGGCCGGTAAGTGATTTTCAAATGGATCGGGACGGGATCTTATGCATTCTTTCTCTCATGCCTATCTCCCTAGTCTTGAATCAAATCATTACCTTGAACGAATATGGCCCAGAATTGTGACTAGATTCGCTATTTGAATCATTTAAAATCACATGCTTTTCCATGCTGCCACATTTACGTATGAGAGCTGCGGAGGAGGACATGACCGATTTGTTGCTGGACGTTGTCAACATGCTAGGATGGTAATTGGATGCCGTGATAAATATATGCCTCGACGTAGAACCACCCCGCCGCACCCGGCGTCTTGTATAGATCAGCAGAACGCAGACGAGCAACACGATAAATACGGTGCCTATTGCGATGAGGCTTATTAGCAGAATCTTTAAATTTAATTGACACATGGCGCCAGCATGCCAAGCAAAGCATTCGCAGACTGGAGTCCCATTCAAAATCGGTGTAACGCAGTTGCCATGGTAGTTGCACCTATCGCAGCCAATCACATGATCGGCGCAATGACGGCCCGGATAAATTGGATTATCCGATATGTCCACATAGCCGTCGGGGCAGCTGCAGGTATAGCTGCCAACCAAATTGAAGCAGTGGGCATGAGTAGAACAATCATTAAAGTCATCGTGGACGCATTCGTCAAAATCTAAATAAATTATATATATTATAAAGTATGCATTTCCGCTTTTTATTCTTTTGCACAACCGATCGGTTTCACAATCTTTCAAAAAGTGATCGTTTGCTTATTGAATATATCGATACATTCCTTCGGTTTGTATCGATATTACATCTAACAGAGCTACAAACCAAAGAATGTATCGATATTGGATTTAACAGAGTTACATCGATATCGATATCAAATCCACTGTTAAGGATTTGATCAAATTTAAATTCAAATTATTCAAAATCTTACATTATGGATAACTATTTATTATATATTTATCAACGTTTTGTGAGATTTAAATGAAAATGATTGGTTTATTAATTTAATTTACCTTTAATTGATAGCATGTTGATATCCTCCTTGGACGTGTATAACTCAGTTCCTCCAATACTGTAGTTACTCTGGCGCAGGTATTTCTTAAAAACAGTTTCTAAGCGTTTTTCGTTGCTATTCTCCGACAACTAAAATAATTAATTAATTATATATATATAATAAATCTAAAACAATTTCTCATTTTTAAATTAAACCTGTAGCAAAAAACAGCCCAACACTGCGCCATCCCTGTTGGAGTAGATTTCTTTTGACTGGACACCATAGTATACATCGCGGAAGTCGGACTGCATAACCATGCGATCGATGGCATCAAGAATTATTGAACTCAGATGTCGATATTGGCTTGATGAATTGTTTAGAAACTCGTCGCTGAATTTGAGTAGGTAATTTCCAACTCTAGTAATTGGTATTTGCAGCTCGTATGTATATGTGGCTGTAATGTGGATTGTAAAAGCATACAAAAAAAAATCAATATACGCATTGTAAGTTCGACAACAAATCGAATGTGAATTTGAATTGATTAGCAATGTAATAATATAATAAGCAACCCAGTGCAATATGTCTGAAGTATCGATATTGTCAGCGAAATTGACGTGATATCGGTGACGATATCGATACTTCAAACAAAAACAAAAAGAGGAAGAATAAAGAGAGCGGACAAGAATTAATATAATAAAGCTAACGGACGTTTATATTTTACTGCATAATATTATTAATAATATTATATTGTTGCATTCGTCTATAGTACATACATCTATGTATGTATTAAAATAAATCAAGAAACTTACGTTTGCATGGCCGATCTGGGAACATGCGTGCAAATCCTAGCCGGCATTCGCAACGATTCACATATTCCGTTATGCTGGTGCATATCTCATTCTTATTGGACTTGCAGGCCGGATTGCAGGCATCCGATGCCGATGAGTTGAAGTTTGTGTATTGGGTATACTGTGTTTTCGAGGGCGTGGCTATCAGGATACCTCCCAGTAGTACACTGTTGGCGTTAATGGGCGGCAAAATGTCTTCGTCTCGTGTCGGGATCTCGAATGATATACTGGCATCATAATCCAAGGGTACTTCCAAATCAATGCTATTGCTATTCTGATTACCAGTGGCTTTTGTCATTACAACTAAAATACTGGAAATATCGGATCGCATCTTCATTGTTGTTGTCGCTGTCGTTGTCGTGGGCATTATTGTATACGGTCTCGACTTCGGTTGAATGTGATCTGTTGTCCGGCTTTTGGTTACCCTTTGAATAAGTTTTGTTGTCTCATCCATCAACGTTGGCGACGTTTTTGATGTAAGTTTAATTTTCTTTTTCGTACTAACTGGTTCAATTGATCTAAAAATTATGCTTTGCATTTTCGTTAAGCTGGCATCATCGAGAAAATCTGTTATTTTATCTTTAAACCCATTACTATTTATTTCTCCAATTAGAATTTTCGTTTCGGTCGACAGAGCCGCTTCCGACGATTCCAATAAATGTAAAGAACTTTGACTATTGTTATAAGTCATATAGCTAGAAGCATTTTGCACATTCTTATTGGAATAAGTGGTGCTAGTTGGCACTAGAAGAGGCGAAATACCAATTAGCTTCGAATCAGTCGATAATTTCTTAATTGACGACTTGAGAATCGAAGCTGAAGATTCGGGAACATTTGTCTTCGCTATATACGAGCTTTGGGTCCTTAATACATTAGTCCTGCTGTCTTCTAAACGTACTGAATTTTTGATTATGGGCATTTCTGCACTTGGCGTTATTACTTTTAAGCCCGAATTGAATTGTGTTGCGAAACTGTGGGCAACTATAACATTCGGTGTTGGAAGTGCTGTGGATGACGTCGAATGTCTATGGAATGTTGTCATCTCCTTAACTCTTGTTGCTGATGGTGATGATGGAGGTGGAGATAAAGTTGGCGGTGGCTGCAGTCCGACTACAGTTTGCGTGTTATAGATCCTCATGGAGGTGGTTGTCTTTAAATATGTTGCCAGACGAGGCGGCAACATTTTAGTTGGTTTGCCGGCATACAAATCGGCATTCTCCATAATTTGGCTAGTTGCAATTGGCCTTAAGTTAAAACGTTCGCCAGTTGCCACAAATATCTTTTTTGGTATGTCACTTTTCCCCTTTGACTGAGTCTGAGTCGGCGGCTTGTGCTTGACAAAGGGCTGGCCCAAACGGACGGATTGGTTGCCGTCTGGCGTGTGGACTGACAGCCAAGGATCCATAGTTGATTTAGCTGGAGAACTGGAAGAGTACAAACTAATATCTGGCCTGGAAGCCAAGAGGTTGGGATTCACATTAAGCGATTGCGATTGCGATGGCGATGGCCAAGGATCCACAGTTGATTTAGCTGGAGCTATATTCTTGGAACTGGAACGGACAAATTGGTTGCCGTATGGAGGAGTGTGGACTGACAGCCAAGGATTCACTGTTGATTGATGAGCAGGAGAACTGGAAGAGTACAAACTAATATCTGGCTTGGAAGCCAACAGGTTGGGATTCACATTAAGCGATTGCGATTGCGATGGCGAAATGTTTTCATTTGAGAAATTGTACTTCGAATTGTAGCTGGTATACCTGGCGCTCTGATCTTCACCATAATTGTCGAGCATATTAATGGGAGCCACGCCCACTAATGTGGGCCGTTTTTTAATTTCCGATCTGATCAAATTTGTGGCAGCCTGATCCGAGTCTGAGACGCCCGATGTGAACGGATCGTTCCACATAATTCGTGTTTCACTTATATTCCACTGGTTTGAGTGGTTTGCCGGCTTGGCTGAATTGAATATTTGTGGACTAGTTGGCAATATTTTTGAATTCGAATAGAAGTTAGAAGTGTGCGGTTGTTTTGTGGAGCTTATTGTCTTGCTGCTGAAGCTCGACAAGCTTTCAATATTTTTCGAAAAATTCTGATTACGCTGCTTAAATGTGCTGGCTGCTGTTTGCCTAATATTCGGCTCCGGTGGCGGCGGCTCGACAGCCAGCCTGTTGTTTTGCGGTGTCAGGCGAACTTCGACATGGGCTTTATTGAGAGGTATTTTTATCAGCGGCATATTCGGCGGCGGGGGAATGTGTCCCCGGACTGCGGTCGCAAGTGGAAAGTTCTCGTTCTCTCGCTTAAACGTGAGCGGCGGCACATTCATGTTGACATTGTGACTGAGGACATCCGTTTTCAGATTAATGTGATGATGGGCCGAGTATGTCGGAGCTATTGAGCTCTTCGGGGGCAGCTGCCTGTAGTAATTATTATCGGACATTGGATATGTTGTGGTGATCGAAGCTAGCTGTGTACTGAATATCTGTGGGATTTGTTTGATTTCCAAAATTTCATTGTTATTCAGCTCTGAATTCAAATTGATAAGAACTTGCTGTGAACCATAGATGCCATTATTGCTCGTATTCGGTGGTAATCGTTTGTGAGCGCCAGTTGGCGATTGGAAATTATATATTGAGGCTGTTGTGCTGAACTCTGGATATATTTGAGAGATGGAGGAGACTGGCGCAGGTGGCCATAGGATATTGCTGTAATTCTCGCCGATAATCCTTTGCTGATTGCGATTGATTTTCGATCGTTCGTGAACGAGTGGAATGAGACGTGGTGGGGTAAGTGAGAGTGGAATTTGCGGTGGATGAGGAGGAGGAGGAGCAGGTAGCCAGGTTTTCTTTTTAAATGGCGGCGCATGATAATTAATCGCTGTCTTCGCCCGAGGAGGTGAGAATTGAGCTCCTCCTATGCCGTTTGGCCTGCCAATGATGACATCCGCATTGGCATTTATAATCTCTCCCGGTCTTATAGGTATACCGTTATTAAGCAATAGGTTCTGGTAGCCCAATAATGGGTTTGCATTAAGGCTAATATTGTTGTTGTTACTCCAGACGTTATCGACCGATGCATCGGGAAAGTCCAGCTCCGTGTCCGCTTCCGGGGGATTGATGTGCAGACTGTGTGCCGCCAATCTGCTAAGATTAATGTCCAGTTTATTGTTGGAGCTATTAATATCCGAGTTGTGGCTCTGGCTCCGGATCGGGCTCTGCTCGGTTTGGCTCGGGTTGTCCGGCTTAAGTGGTATGTAAACGGGCTTTTCGTCTGAGATATTATTTGTTTGATTTTTCCTCTCGTTCACATAAATCAATGCCGGCTTTGCTTGAGTTGGCCTACTCACGATTTTCTTCTGCAACAGTTCAGCCATTACATCGAAGACTGGTCGAAATCGTTGTAGATTCAAAGATCCAATTAATTGTTCGACAGTCGGCGACTCTTTTGGCGGCCTAAAATATATATCATTGTTTTCGGACTCTGATGCGGTTTGATCGGTTTCTGTATCTGAGTCATGCTCGCTTTGATCTTTCGTTTTTTCTACTCTAATGCTATTTTGCATTGTACTTGACTTAATGGCCAATTTTGTTGATTGTCTAATGTTGAGTGGACTGGCCTCAGTTAGTGCTTCCTTTGGCATATTCACTGCAGTTACCTGCAGGGTCTCACCGCTTATCAAGGTAGCCAAAGTTACCAGAACCTTTCGATTGTTTTTGCCCTTTTTCTGCATTAGCTCCGTAGAAAATCTGGATAGAAGCTCCGGTCCCAATAGTGAACTCGGCACAATGTCGGTCATAACATTGACGATCACCTTTGTTTGGAAGTTACTTAAAAAATGATCGTTTACCTCCTTGGACGACGGCTGTGTAGCTGTCGCTAGATAGGTAAGCGTAGTCAAATACGTTTTCGTTGCATAGATCTGAACATCTATCGAACTTGTCGTCGAATCGAACTTGTTTTGACTCGCGACGTGGATCGATTGAAGCCTTGCAGTTGCACCGTGTGGCGGAATTGATTCCGTGACAACGACTTGAGTCAGAATATTTTCATCGGTTACAACTTTTGTCGACTCCGAACCGTCTTGTATTGTTTTCGTTATGACTAGCGGAGTGTAGTAGGTGTTTGTGTCCAGCATAGGGGTTGCATCCTCTGAAGGCTGTAAGTATGATATATAATCCTCCGGTCCGGTGACTGTGTTAATTACCGTGTAGCTCGATGTGATGACCAAATCGTTGTCTCTCAGCGTGTTATAGTAGTGGTATGTCGTGGGAAATATGCCCACCGCCAGCTCGAGCGTCTATAAATATTATAAATGTATAAATATGTAGTATTTTATATGCCAAACAAATGTGCTTACATTTGAAAGAGTTACCCCCAGCGACAATTGAGTGCTGGCTCGCAAGAAGTTACGCTCCTCCGTATGCCGATTGGAGACAACCTTCTCTCTGCTCTCGACCGTGGTGCTTCCTTTGTGGAGGTAGGTTGTGTGGTATGTGTAGGTCGTCAGGCAGGTCTTCGTAATAAATTGATTCTCATCTGTGGGAATTGTGAAGTTCTCCTGCAGATAGATTGATAGATTACGTATGTTTATTATATTATATGCATACGATTTACCTGTCGGCTGGTGGGCAATGCCAAGATCATGTGATTCTTCAGTGTGCTGGGAGCAAGGGTGACCGGCCGCAGTGACTGGACGTGCCTCGAGGAGGAGGATGTGCTGCTGCTGCTGGTGAGTCCGTGATTTATATCAACATGACTTGACTTGACCTTGTCGCTGGCAATTATTAGCTCAACGCCATTCGACATAACATGCGTCGCCAGATTGAATCTGGCCTCATCCAAGCTTCTGTCCGACATGTCCCCAACCAAATTGTGGTTGGTGTCAGCCAGCATGCGGATATTCTGAAGGCGGGACATTGTGTCAGTTGTTTCAGTTGATTCACTTTTAGTACTATGTGTTGTATAGTGTTTAACGTGTCTCTTATTGTAGCCTGCATCAATTACAAGAATTTTATGTGGACATTTAGTGGACATTTAATGCGCACAACTATTTTAAACGAGGGGCGGCCTTTTTACAAATCAATAAACTATGCGCATATTTACATAACTTTTCTTCACAGTTCCACAACAAAAATGTACAATTTCACACAATTTAATGGGCCCATTACCTTGCCTTGGGGCTACAGTTTTAGAGTCACGAGAATTGAATTCCGAAAGGATAAAATTAAAATTCCTTTTTTTTTTTTTAAGGTTCTTATAGAAGCCAAGCGAAATGGTTACTGGCAAAAATAGCCGAAGTATACTTAAACACTCTGGCAAAAAAGTTAAATTTTTCGATATACAATATCTGCATGTAAGAGAGAGTTTTGTTTGGCTTAAAAAGACAGAGAAGACATTATTAAATCCGTTTGGCTCGTCGTCCTTGCAATCTATATATATATTATATATAGCTCCATTCGATTTGCTGAGCTGGTATCGGGATCGGGATCGTAGCTGCTCTATTCGGAGAAATCCAAGGCAAATGAAGTTTGATGCAACATGTTTATGGTAATAATAGAATGTTGTCGAGAAATCGATCATTTTATTTTCAGAAAATATGTAGAGATATATATGTATAATTGCCAAACACACAAGATAAACTTATGTTTGTCATTAATTTATGTTTTAAGATTAAGTAACATTCTTAACATACAATTCACATACAACATACATACGTACATCAAAATTACAATATTCACAAACCCATTTTATACATACTTAAATCAAAAATTTTTGTCGATTATTTTGTATTAATTGCCCGTTGTTATAAACGATATATATGTAGATATAGACTGAAAGTTAACTTAAAATGTACAATTTAGACTTCAGTTAACATGTCCTTATATGCATAGCTATTATAATTATGTACATTTTATTGACATATATTTTTCAAGGAGCAATATACATATACACATATATTATAATCGGGCGTGGAGGATAAATAAACTTAAGATCTGAAGTTAACAAAAAAGAGTATATATATGTATATACATGCGTATATGATGTGTATGTGTGTGTGTGTGTGGGTGTGTGTGAAATACATCAAGATACATCAAAATACATATGTATGATGTAAATGTTGTACCATACTTTCTTTTAGCCAGGGACCGTCAAAGTTTGACCTCTATGAATTCCTTTTTTTTATTGTTTATCGAATAATTAGTTAAATAATTTAGTTGCATTCAATTTTGAACATTAATTTGTTATTTTACAATTTAATAAGTTTTCTAATAAAAGATGAAAAGCAAGAGTTGAGCTCTGCTTTCATTAAAACAAGATTATTAAGTTTTTAAAAGGATTCGACCAAAAAATAGAAATATTCCTTGGATATTGAATTATTCAGTTTGAAGTTTTATGCCATATAACTTCGGTCCCTACTGAAAATAATTTCGGAAAGATTTCAAGGTTGTTGTGTGGAAATCACCGAAATATTATTTAGTTGAGTACGCGTAATAGTCAGTGTCGCAGGCAGAGTTCGGGTATTCACTCGCGTAAACGTTGAGATGGATTCGAGAAGCTCGGTTTGATCATTGTGCACCCGCTCCACGACATAGGTGTAGGTTCGAGTAAATAGTTCAGTACTTGTTGTGGTAATCAGTTGCAGTGCAGTTTGTTGGGTAACCCGCTCGGAAATCGATAATTGATGGCTTTTATTGCTAAGTTGCTTTTGCTTACGTTTTCTAGGTCGTCGCTTGGTTGTAGCGTTCTTCATTGACGTTAACTTTGACGTTAACTTTGACATGGACAGTGTTGGCAAACGTTCCGTTTGCAATGTGGCTGCTGGATTTGCCGTTAACTTTGTCACGGCGGATAGTGTTGGGGAAAATGTATTTTCTGTATGGTTTCTACTCTTTGTAGGTCTATGCTGGAAAACTACAACACGAAGTTTCTTTGGCTCAGATCTGCCTTTCGAATCGATTTCGCTTCGATTGTTATTGTTGTTGTTGTTGTTGTTATTGACTAGTGTTGGGAGTACAGATTTGTGGGGCTTGCGTCGCACAAGGACCTTACGCAGTCGGGGCTTGTGAGAGAGAGAGACTTCTCGCTTGGAAATCCGACTTGTAATTCCTTGAGGATATTGTGTAGTATTTGTGACCTGCAACTGAAGTGGGAACAACTCAGCGAGGTCATTTATGCTAAAAAATATATTGCATTCGATTGATTGAGATTCGCCTTGCTGCTCGACAAGGAGACTTCCTGCGTATTCGATGAGGATTCTTTCGCCTGCTTCGTTGCCTTGGCATACCACAGATCGACATCGCCAATGATGCTCTCCAGGGAAGCTGTATGATCTTTCCATGCACAATCCTCGCACTCCTCCTCATCCAAATCGGGGCTAATCAAATTCAACTCATTTGGTTGCTGCTCCAGAGGTCGTAAATATGATAGCACCCGTTCGCTCTCCCCAAACTCATACTCATCATCCGGAATATGTAGTGCAGCCGTCTGGGCATGTCGCTTGTGCAAGCTGGATGGGGCCAGGTGATCGTGATCACGGCTATTGTGCACCGTCGACAGAATTGTGCTGAACTCACCTGGCCTGCGGCCAGAGACATAGAGCGTAACCACGCTGCTCTCCTCCTCCTCCTCCTGCGATCCTCCTCTGGGCAACTGTTGCTTGTTGCGCTTGTTCTGGCCTCCGTTTGGTTTCCTTGGCTTTTTGCGACTCTTGCCGGAATGCTGCACGTGATGCTCTTTATGGCCAATCGCTGGCACTATAATATCATCGATATTATCATCCGCATCGAATTGTGTCCCCTCCTCCAAATCCTGCAGGTTTTCACTCAAAATTATTTGCGGCGACGTCGTCTGCATTATCTGAGCCGGCAGCTGTAGCTGCTGTTGTTGTTGCTGCTGCTGTTGTTGTTGTTGTTGTTGTTGGAGTAGCAATTGCTGCAACAGGAGGCTGTTCACCTGAGCCACCTGTCCGGATGGCTGCAGTTGCTGTTGCGGGCTGGGTGTATTTATTATTGTGTCTACGCTATATTCGGTGGCTGTTATTGTCTGTGCCGTCGTATCGAAGACAGTTGTCAGTATCTTCTTGCCCTGGAAGGTGATCGGCACAATTGTGGACTTGCCGTCGTATATGGTGGTTACATAGGTCGACGTATGGGTGCGATATTCCGTAACTGGCAACGATGGCTCCACCACTGCTGAGCCCGTACCCGTGCCCAAGCCTAGAGCCTGGGGCTGGCCAAGTGCGCCCAGGAGAGGATTGCTCGGCAAATTGATGTTGCCCAACAACAGTTGCGACAGCAAAATATTCGCAAGCGGCGCATTTGCCGCTATCTGCGGCTGCAGCGTGGACACAACGTTTTCCACCGAATACACGGTCGAGGGCAGAACGTGCGAGAAGGAGGTCTTCCTGCCCCGAATTGTGGTCGGCGTAAATGTAACAGTCGATGTCAGGGAGTCCTGCAGTAGATATCGTGTTAGCTCCGTTGCACCGGCCGCATTCACGCTGGAATCCTCACGGGTGAGGAACAGCGACGTTTGCCCATTGTTGCCCAGACTTTGGGTGTACTGATGTGGTCCCAGTACCTCGATGCTTGTCTTGGCCGTAACAATGTTCTTGTATTCGGTCACCTGACCGTTTACAACGGGCACCGTCACCTCCGCCGGTATCAGATGCGTAACTGTGATTGTCACCGATCCCAGTTCCGGTGGCGGCGTCTCCAAGCTGTACTCGTTGCGATTCCTGCCGCGCATTGTGCCTCGACCCCGGGTCGCACCGTTAGCATTGCCCTTCCGAGAGCGGGGACTGCTCGAGGTACGCAGACCGGAGCTTTCCGCATTGTTGTTGTTGCTATTATGATTGCTGTAGCTCTTTAACCGACGCGAATTTGACGAGCTGGAGACGGTCGGGTTGCGTCTAATGGCCGGCTGTTGCTGGCGTCGAAAGTTCGAGGTAGTTCCACCCGGTCGGGTAATGCTCTTTATTGTGGTATCCTTCTCTCTGAGCGTAAACTGTGTTCGTGGCGATGTTGGTCTTGTGGGCCGAATCGACCGATGGCTCGTTGTAGGCGGCGCGTTTGTGCTCATTTGCTGTTTGTGCATGGCCTGGTGGTACCTGGAGCCAAAGCGAGAATTGGTTTTCGCACGTGCCGTACTTGGCGAAGTTTCAGTGATTTCTTCGACGATCGGCGGCTCCTCTGTTGTGACGGTCTTCGGGCGGCGAAATCGAAATCGACTTCTGTTTAGACTATCTGCCTGCCGGCGCTTACGCGATAGATTTCTTGGCTCTGCTACCTTTCGATTGGAACTGCGACGGCGTCTGGCCTCGTTCTCCTCCACATCAGCATCTCCATCGGCCTGCTCGCCGTCCTCATCGTCATCATAGTCGGATTCGTTTTCAGCATCATTTGTTTCACTATTGTCCGCCGGTGGCACTGGATCCTTTTGCTGCTGCTGGAACAGTCCACGTGGCGGAAAGAGATTGCTTTGTGGTCTTGCTCGCGCTTGAAGACTGGATATGGTAGGTCGCTGGAAGCTTCGAGGGCGTGGCCTGGCCGTTGTCGTTGTCGTTGTTGTGGTAGTCGTTGACTTGGCTCGCCCCGATAACGGATTCCTTCTGGGCGAAATGGTAGCCGGACTGGCATTGGGACGTGCAGCAGCAGGCGTGAAGCCGCTGGGTCGATTGAGAGGTCGACGGAAGCGCAGCAATGGGTTCTGATTACGTCTGGAATTTTGAGTTGCCTTTTCATCCTCTTCATTGGCCTGTGTCTGCTCCTCTGTGGAACTCTCCTCTTCATCGTCCGAATTGTCTGGCTTTGGCAATGTCGATGTTGAGGAAATGGCTAATTGGCCATTAAGTGAGGTTGGCTTAATGCGTTGCTTCGAGTTGGCAGCATTCAGTGCTGAAGCACGAAAACCGGGACTGCTGGACGGGCGATAGGAGGCATTTATACTGAGACGCCTCGAGCTAGATATTGGGGCAGAACGTGATGAGGACGCAAAACGGTTTCTGGACGGAGCGAAGCCTGGACTCGCTTGCTGTGTGCTTCCCACGCTCTGGCTAACTCCGGAACCGGAACCGGTCGACGGTTTTATTGGGCGTCCGAATAGTCGTCTAGACGACGATGTCGATGCCGGACCACCGTCAAGCGGATTGTTTGGGGCATTGGAAATGGCACCCCTTCGAGTTGAACTATACCTGCCGACGGATTTGAGAGCCGGAGTCGCTGTTATTGTCGGTGTTATGTCGGATCTCGTTATAATTGTTGCACTGCTCGGACTCAGGGTTTTATGCTTTGGCGCAAATGTCGGCCTATTACGGGAGGCGAACGGTCTAATCACGGGCGCAAAAGTGCGTTTCTTTGACTGAAACGATTGTCGAGCATTGTCATTACCATTGTCAGCATCATCCGAATCATGGTCTTCTTGATTTGAGTCCTCGGTAACACCTTCGATCGCATCATCGCCAGCAATGCTGCCCTCCACTGCAGCCACAGACTGCAGGCTGACGCTCTGCGTGCTGCTGCTAATCATCATCGTGTCATCAACTGTTGCACTTGGTACTACGGTGGCAGCAGCTATGGCTTTCTCGAAGATGAAGCTGGATGTACTCTCGATAATCTGCGCATAGCGACTGTCTATAATAGTGCCAATAACCTTTGACTGATACAGGGTCGTCGTACTATTTCCGATTCGCGTGCCCTCGATTAGTCGAACCAATCCGGTTTTATATTGCCGAGCAGAAACTGAGTTCTGATCTGTCGTCCCGCCCCCTTCAGCTGCCAGCGCCGTGGCCAAAATCATTTTCTTCTCCTCATCGATATGCAAGCTGGACGTGCTGCTGGTAGCCTCAATAGCTTTACCCTCACCGTCGACTGTAGATTGAATCTGAGTTGTAAAGTACAAGGTGCTAACCCCTTCGGCATCGATTATATGCTTATAATCGTAAAATATCAAGTCTTTATTTTTGCTATCCTGCTGTGCTTCTGTGATTCCTGCTGAGACGCTCTCTGAAATGGATATTGGTGTTGTCAGTTCTATATTCAGCGCAGAAGTTGCGATCGGATCGCTTTTGGGTGTTACCACATTCGTGATTGTCTCAAAGCGAGAATCCGTCACAGTTTTATTAGCTTCATATGAGGTAGTATAATACGTATATGTGGTATAGAAGGTCGTCAGCTCTGCTGATACATCACTTTTGCTAGTGCTTATCGCATTATTTAAGCCAACACTTGTCTGTGATATTGTCGACAGCATTGAACTCGAACTCGAGTCCGAAATGGAGTTTGAACTGGAATCAGAGCCAACGGTGGCACGATTAGACGGCTCAATCACATTCGATATGGTTTCCTCTCTGCTAATTGTTGTGATTTCTCCGTCCTTGGCCAATTTAGTCCAATACGTGAATGTGGTGAAATATGTGATCGGTAGGGTTGCCTCCTCATGGCTCAACACCTTCGTTGGCTGCAACGTTTCGGTGGCAATATTGGTAACAGTTTCGAGTCGACTCACGACATTCGTGCTATCCGACACATACATCGTTGTGTAGAAGGTGAACGTTGTAAAACTGGTCTGAAGAAGCAGCGTTGCGGATGGCAGGATCTCTTCCGTATTGCTCTCCGAACTAACTTGATCGTCAGCCCCGATTTTGCCAATAACTTGTTGTTCGCCATTGGAACTACTCGATCGGACATCAGTTACCAGTGTCACATGCTTTTCTCCATCATCCTCTTCGTCTTCCTTTGCCTGATTGAGATTTAGTTGAGGGATTTCCGACACGGATACGGTTATGGCTGGCGACGTTGTAGATGCTAGTATTTGATCGATTGATCGTTGATCAGCAGCTCCACTCGATTTTTTTGGCCCACCAAGTTCGGTAATATAATTTGTAAAGACCTCAGTCCGTGACATTATCTCCGTTTCGCTCTCAGCGAAAATTGTTGTGTAATATGTGTAAGTTGTAAAGAATGTTTTTGTATATTTCGTATCATCAATATAGCTAGTTTGTTGTTTTTGATTGGCATCTTTTGAACTGCTGGGCTCATCGTTGGCACTTGCATGTAATAAGCTCTCCAGTTCATCGGGAATCATATATTTCGATGAACTCCTCGGTATCGTTTTTGCCGTAGCTGTCATCTGTGCGTGCACATTTTGAGTTTGAGTGGCGGAGATTTCATTGTCACCGACTTGCGCCAAAATATCTGTTGATTTCGTGTTCAGATCTTTATCGGGATCTAGTGTAGAGGTAACCACATTGGTAACGATTTCCGTATGGCTAGAGACAGTTGTGGACGGGCCTTGGAAGAAGGTCGTCAGGTACGTGTAGGTTGTGTATAGGGTTTTGTATATAAGATCTACTTCGTCCGAGCCACTATCATTATCATAATCGTCATTATCATTATCATTATCAATTAAATGAGTAGTGTCAGGTTCGGTAACATAATCATCATCAATAACCGCTTCCGCCGTCTCTGTCTCCGTCTCTGGCTCCATCTCCGCCTCTGTTGAGCTTTCTTCCTTTAGTGTGACAATAGCCTCGGTCTGTGTCTCTGGCCGGGTATCCACTGTGGTTGTATCTTCTTGGACTGATGATGCCACAGTTGTTGTTGCAGGCAGAGAAGACGACGAGTCTTGCACAACTGATGTGTGTGTGGGCTTCTCCAGTTGTGGTGATTCAATTGCCCGTGTGGTCTCTATGCAGAAATATTTAGTTGTCTCCTTGATGTCAAATGGAAGATCCTCTTGACCCTGTACTAATTGCGTGCTTGAAATCGTGTTAGTCTTTGGTACTTGCCTCAAAAACACTTGTGACTTGATCTGTGCGCACTTCACCTCATCTGGGCTACTTATTTCCCTAATTATCGGTGTAGGCGACGGCGACGGCAACGGCGATAGCTCCGCTGGAGATGCTGCAGGATCTGTTGTATCTTCGGTCAGCTGTGACTTGAGGGTGGTTGAGTTTTCTTCAGCCTCTGAGCTCGTTGTTGTCGACCCTTCTGATTCATCGGCATTTGTATATGAAGTCGTATCCTTCTCCTCTGTTGTGGGCGTCGTTTTGGCAATGATTTCTGCTGTCGCTGGCGAGGACTGAATCGTTAACACAGAAGTGGGCTCTACAAAATTTTCAAAGGGATCGTCGTCTATGAATATGGTTGTTGCTCCTCCGTGCACCTGAAGATTTGACACATCCGGTTGGACGCTTGGCAAATGGGTCTCATCCGGTTGGACGGAAGTTGGAAGTTGGGTATGTTGCATTGTCTCGACAGATACGGATACTGGTGTGGGATAAGAAGAAGGAGAGGGAGAAGCCGCTGCTTGAGCTTTGGCTAGAGACGCGTAGATTTCCAGAATTTCTTGGTCCGTTGGCAATGAAAACATTGGCTTTGCATCGCTTGATTCGATTATCTTCTCGGTTGTTGTAAGATCAAGAGAAGGTGTTGCAGTTGAAACCAAGCCAATTTCAGACATTATTAGCTCTGAAGTCGTTGGCGATATGCTGCTGCTGCTCTCTGTTGTTGTTATTGGCTCAGTGGCGTCCACAAAAACAGCCCACGGATTTATAGTTGTACTGGAGGAAGTTTCACGGTCGACCGTCTTCGACGCAAGGAGGTTTTCTGTGCTTGCGTCCTGCGGTGGTTGAACCTCGCTGGTTCTAAGTGTAGCCATGCCCTTTATTGAGGTTACGTGGCCCACGATGGAGCTGGGCTGGGCAGTGCTCGGCAGGAAAACAATTAAACTATCGCCCACGAGAGTTGTGAATTCAGCAAAACCATAGTAGGTAACAGTTGACGGAGCACTCTTCTTTGCCACATTAGCTGGCGATTGGAGGTACGATTGGGAGTTTTGGATGGATATTTTCTCACTTTTCTTATCCTGCATTAGATCCTGATAGTAAACCTTTGCGGAGCGTCCTTCTTCTTCCTCAGTCTGAGCAGACAATTCGCCAACAGATTGTGATTTTATTTCACCTTCGATTGTCTGATATCCACTTGGCTCAAAATGATTTTTGACCGTAAACGTTGGCAAATCGCCAATTGGCAAGACTTTATGCGCAGCCACTTTGCGGCCATTGTCGTCCCTTTGTCCGGAGTTGGCCACAAGCTGCACATCTACAATTTTCTTTGGATCCGTCGAGGCGGACGAAGATGGAGCAGCGTGCGCTTCCATCAATTGACTGGCGGCGTGCCCAAGCTTAATGTAATCCGTATTGCCAACAAACTGATGATCTAGTAGCCTATCATCGATTTCCTGCCAATCCGGTGATTCAGCATCAAGCAGATCATTGTGGCTTTGCAGGTAGGCGCGAGTCTGGGGAACACCTTCACCCACCCAACTCGTGACGACAGACGGCGACACCTGACCATTTTCGAAGAGCACCCGCGAGCTCTTCTTCAGGTACTGTGCATACAGACGACCATTGTTGAGGGTTGTGCCTACGACCTGTGTCGCATATTCGGTTGTCACGCCCTCTTGGATAAAGGTGCGTGCCGTTGAGGTCAGGAGGCCGACTTCGGGGCGAACCGACAGAAATCGGCCGTGACCGTGACTGTCACCTAGGCGTCCGCCTCCGTCGTTATTTACCAATAATACAGTGGTTAAATCTAATATGTTGTCAATCACAGACACACACACACACACATATATATACACACACACAGAGACGGGTGATTGAAGGAGAATTAGACACAGAGGAGAGAGAGAGAGAGATAAATTGTTACAAATATTTACAAAAGTAATATACACATAAATACATAAATAAGAAGAATAATAAGAGATTAAATCAACATGTCCAGAATGTACAGCAGAGAGAGATGGTGAAATCATTTACATAAAAAGAAATAAAGAAAAGGATTCACAAAAGAAGTAAGTATGTAAAACAATATAGCACGATTTAGTTTGTTACATATATATATCAAACCTATTAGCTTAGTAACTCAGTTCATAGAAATGTATTTGTGCAGTTTGTAGTTTTAAGATATCTATATATATTTATATAGTATATTTATTATCTGGTATTTCCCGACGTCCCCCCCTTCCAGCTCCAAGTACTTGCTTCAAATTTAGACATCAATTTTTCGCCCATTTCCCAACCGATATTTTAAGATATCTTTATATATATTTATATAGTTATTATCTGGTCTTTCACGACCTCCCTAAGTCCAACTACATACATTTTTCGCCTATTTTCCACCCGAGAAAAATGTATATCTACCCCATACTACCCTCTCTGAACTTCACTTGTTATATTTTACAAAGATATTTGAAAATCGGTTTGAAATTATATGAATTAAGAAGCAAAATATATGGGTTGATTTTGATGAAAAGTGTGTTAAACGTTTGGAAATTAATTTTCAAAAATATCCTTAGAATAGAATTTAGTCCTGAAACTTCACCCACTGTGAGATGGATTTTACGAAAAGTATGAAACGCCTCTCAAATGAGTTGAAGCAAAGATCTTTGAAAATGAGTTGAATTTGGCAAAACTGCCCTTACTCTCCTTCCTCTAGCTCCTTCAGTTCAGTCAGTCAGTCAGTCAGTCAGTCAGGTCAAGCAATTTACATAAGTATATTGGATAATATTACTATTAACTGAGATCATCTCTAGGAAATGAAGTACATATGCTGCTTACCATCTGCACCTGTCGCACGTAAGATGGGCGTTGGTTTAACAATGTACGGCTCATCTGAAAATACGAAAATAATTATTAGAAAAAATACTTATAAAAGGTTCGTGATTAATCTGCCAATTGGAATTACCTAAATACTTAAGACAACATATCTTAACATATATACATACGAAAGCGAAGTTTACTAAATAAAGCGAAAGCGCTTTTCTCCCCTGCACCCGGACCCAGACCCGGACAACAATTGTTACTCGGAACTAGTTTGGGTGAAATGCCTCTTAAAATATTTCGAACCTTGAATTGTTCAATTTCCCCAACAAGCCAACAAGCATAGGTATAAATGATTTCATTTGGACCCGTCGCCGTCTTCTGCTGCTGCGGCTGTTGCGGCTGCTGCTGATCAATAAAAAGAAAGTGGTTGATTTCACGAACATGTTGCCCAAAGCGGCGGCACCTGCATATTTACCAAAGAAATTGTACACTTTAATCTCTATCTATCCGCATAGTAGTGCCAAATCGATAGTGTAATATTTTAACGGCCGTTGGCTTTATTTTATAATTGTTGTCCTTTTCTTCTTTCTTTTTGTTCTTTGTTTGAAGTATCGATATCGCCACCGATAGGCATAGGAATATCGTCACCGATATCGATACTTCAGACATATTGCACTGGATTGCTAATTATCTTATTAGAAAATCTGGTTACACTGTTTGCATGCACATTCACATTCGATTGGTTGTCGATCTAACATTATTTATAAAATACATACACATGCAGGCAAATAGGGAATAATACCATAAGTGTGTAACTGTTATTTATTTTCAATAGATAATAGAGCTGTCATCGGTATTATTGTTTCCGTTACCATTATAAATTTCTTAATATCCTATCGTCGATTTAAGAACCTGAGCCCTGTATATCCTGCAATCGATCTAAATCGATTTCGAGTTTCGAATTTTGAGTGACCAACTAATTTGGCATGTTTATTATGTTTTGATTTCTTTTGTCAACTTACAATGATGTCATATGTACATATGTTATTTTTCGACAGAGCTTATGTAGTCAAACAAAATATGTTGTCATATTTATAACTGATTATCGTTTGTGTCAAGAAAATTTACAAATAGCCTCCCCACAAATAGCAGATAAATAATGCATAATTCACCCCAGCCTGCATTAAGCAACCTTCACACTTAAGACAGATAATTACTATCTCATTATTATTATCTCATTTGCGATGAATATAATCTAGGTATTATTTGCCAAGTTTTATTCATTTTTGAGCTTTGAGTACCTATGAGGAAATCTAAAATAAGACTCTTCCATATAAAAGCCACATATTTTCTTATGACGCTGAAGAAAGCCTTCTACATTTGTCGCTGACCCACATTTTCTGTCTGTAGAGGCTGCTTCTGGCTTCTGCGTCGCTTTCGGTTCAGGTCTCTGTCCGCCTTTCTTGAATGATAATTCCGACAATGTTGGTGCTATGGCTCTGTGTCTGTGCCTGTGTGTGTTTGCGATGGTATTGAAAGTTTTTCTTCTTCTGTTTGCGTTGTGAAAGCAGCTTCCAGCCGCAAGTTCAATTCTTGTTTTTGCCATGCGTCAATGTGACGATCAGACTAAATATGTTGTTATGCATCCATGTGTAGTTGCTCTAACTAGTCCAGTCCAAGCGGTAAACACTGATCAGGCATTCGCCTTAACAGTAAAACGGACGCAAAAGAGGACGTCAACACAGTATTAAGCAGGTCTGTGCCTGTACTCTCGAAAGTCCAATGACATTTATCTAACTGTCCCTGCTCGGTTACACTTAAAATGAGAATGTTTTATATTAGGGAAATGTTTTGTTA
This sequence comes from Drosophila montana, assembly GCF_035044405.1. NCBI lineage: Eukaryota > Metazoa > Arthropoda > Insecta > Diptera > Drosophilidae > Drosophila > Drosophila montana. Next base: position 808,890 of record NW_026997278.1, read on the forward strand.
AGGTTTTTTTTCCATTTTTTTTTTGTAGCCTGGTTCTAGACAATAAACTATGTGTGTCCATTTATTAATTTTTCAATACAAAATTTAAAGCGTTGGAAATATTTTTTGTTTTTTTTTTTTTTAACTATTTGAACATCATCAAACACAACATTTCAAGTAGCTTTCTCTTCCCTCTTTGTATACCCTGTACCAATTGAAAATGGCTAAGCAAGGGTATATTGGTTTTGACTAAATGTATGTAACCCCTATAGCATATATATTCTTGATCGGAAACTATTATCTTGTCAAAAATCGATAAAAATTGGGTACACAGTTTAGGCATATTTAACTTTTTCGAAACATTGCCCATTCACCCCGAAATTAAAATAAATGCATTTGTTATTGCTAGAGCCTTGTGAGTGTTAGTATATGCACACGTTATTATTAGGAAGCCAAAGGCTTCAATAAATATTTCGGGGTTGATTCATGTTAATGTTAAATTAAATGTTAAATCTTGAGTAAACCTTACAGGTGTGTATAAACTTCTATTATGGAAGTATATAACGACAACATGTTCTTCCGAATACGTTTTATGTTTGGTATCTTCTCACAATGAATGAATGGAATGCGAAATCACATTATGTACCATATTCAGCTATGAGTGGGCTTCATTTTGCAAAAAAACCAATTAAATTTATGTGAGAGGATGGTCGAGTTTATTTGTAGCTCACAGTTATTTTCGCGTTCAAAGCTAGTTACAGACTTAAGACTTATGCTTAACATACTCTGTTACCTACATGGGACCTGCTGCCAGAGTGACCGTGTGTACTACTATTAACACATGCTATGGATAATGTGACGTCACTATCCTGTTACAAATATTACCTACTACTATATATGAATGCTATTTATGAGTTTCAGATAATTCTGCGAACAACGGTTTGCCAGCTTTGGCGATTATTCAAATTTGTGGTCATCGAATATACATGCCCTGTACCTAAAAATTGGTAAAAAAAAAGGGTATGCTGGTTTGGTGAAAACATATGTAACGGGCAGAAGAAAGCAACTTCAATCCACATCAAGCTGTATAAAGGCTTAGGCTTATATTTTTTCTATATCTGCCTTGAATAAAAACCCAAAACTTACCATGTGCTTGCGCAGATCCCAAGGGAGGCGCTGCCATCAGAGCGATGACTAACATCAATAGGCACAGGCTCCGACAAAGTGTCGGATCGGACATTTTGGGAATTATAAGACGACCACGTGCACCTTCCTGGCGAAGTCTCGTTCCGCCGTTTCCGTTTCCGTTTTCAATTTGTGAAGAGAGCAGCTCGTGTATATTTGATGCAGAAATAAGCGGGTGTTGCATATTTGGCTCCTCCAGACGGTTCTTTACGGGACTAGCACACATTATACATTTGTACATTTATGCAGACATACATTTGGGGCATACATCTGCATATGTGTGATTAGTTTTCTCCAAGATCTGAATGTGAATAAATATGTTAACTTTGTAGCATTTATTGGACCCGTATCGGTTGGTATTTGTTGTAGTTTTTTGTCGGTGATTGGAATTTTAGTTCACTGTTGTTGCCATTCAATTTTCTTGTTTTATATTTTGTTTGTATTTTATTGTACACCAGCAAATGGAGTTTCAAAACTTGATTTTTTTTATTTTATTTTTTTGTTGTACTCTGTCAAGAAAAAAAAATTAAGAGTATATTAGTTTCAACAATACTAAGCGCAGAGACCCGGATATAGTATATGTACATATGTTAACAATTTTGCCACACCCACTCCCGATCCCGCACATCGCAATAATCAATTAACAGTTTTGTTAAGCTGATACTAACAGTTTTCTTAAGCTGCTATTACACTTATAACAGGGTACTGCGCAGTCGGTTGCACCCGTCTGCAACGCTCCTTATTGTGTTTTTACATTTCACGATTAACAAGTTGTTGGGTCTTCGTCTGCACACGCACACACATACATACAAATACATATGCAGTTATGTTAATGTAAATGTTGCAAAAATGTTGGCACCGCTCTGTCATGAATATTACATGCACACAGATTTACAGATATACTTGTGTATGTACATACTTGCTTTAACCCTTTTTTATTTAATCGGTATTATTTGGTACACACTTCTTGGTAGATATTACGAGCAGAATCACTTATTGAGACACCACACACGATGATGGGAAACTGGCACAAGAGATCGAATATATGTACATACATATGTATATCGAAATTTGCATATATTCACACATACACACACACACACTCAAATACGCCTTACACCTATACATACATCTGTTAACGCTTTTCTGATGCGCACACGATCATTCCATGCAGACGAAAGCCACAGAACTGACTTGGTCAGCGCAAAGACAACAAGTTGCTGGCTCAAACCCGACCCGAGTCCGCCAACGACCGAAGAAGAAGACGGTGGCTGTGTCGTGTCCGTGTATGTTATTGCTTTTAGCTTTTGTTTCTCTGTGTGAACGTTTGCGCGCATGCGCAAAAGCCGTTTGGCTGGTTCAGGTGGGCCAAAGTAGATACTTGCCAGACAGCCAGCCCGTTTGGCTTGCGGGAGAGCGGAACACACAGATGAATATATGTACATACACACATATACTGGACAAATCTGCAAATGTCAGCATAGCTTCACCTAAACCTTACTACGATCTACACTATAAACCAAATCGCGTTACATATGCATTTTTCTTTTCATGGATCTCACACAGCCTTACATACATACTTATATTTATTATGCAGCTACTATGTATGTGTGTGTGTGTGTGTGCGGATACTCTGCGAATAGCTATGTACGTAAATTTGGTTTTTTATATAACAAGCACATTTTTTACATCACATCTCTATATATAAAACTATCCTCACTGACTGGACTGATTGATAGATAGAAAGATAGCAAACTAATATTTTCACCATACTTACATTATATGATGAAGATGCACGTTTAAAAGGGGGTTTTGGGAAATTCCACCCGCAAGTTTGGGAAAATCGCGAAAAACGTTCGCAGAGGCAACCGGATCTAAAATTAATGGCTTATTTTCATTTTTATACCCTGAACCCATTAAAAATGGGTAAAAAGGGTATTATGTATTTGTGTAAATCTCCGACCCCATAAAGTATATATATTCTTGATCAGCATCAATAGCCGAGTCGATCTAGCCATGTCCGTCTGTCTGTCCGTCCGTCCGTCCGTATGTATGAACGCATGGATCTCAGAACCTATAAGAGCTAGAGACTTGGAATTTTAGCTGTAGGTCCTCCTACTCCCCGCAGATCGATTTTGTTTCCGATATTCGATAACTTGTCCGGTTTCCAAGTAATCGATACAAATCGATATCAAAATCCGGTTTTTTAAGCAATTTCGGCAAAGAATATGAGCTAGTCACTAAACTTGTCATATAGCTTCTAGAATAGTATATATCTTTCATTTTATACCTATCGCCTGTTGGAAGAAAAGGGTTCAGGGTATCCCCTAGTCGGGAGCTCCCGGCTAGAACCTATTACTTGTTGTTATTATATTATAGCGTACTCGTAAGCTACACAAATAAATCAACAATCGGAATAAACATGCCGAATTGTGGCTGTAGGTTTGTTAGAAAAATTCTTAGCCCGAACAAAATCGAGGATTTACAAAACGTTTTTATTGAATACTTATTCTCAGTAGTAATTTGATAAGCTACAGTATAGATTAATTACAAAATAAATATTAAATACAAATGGCAACTTATGTACATAAGTGCGTACGTAGCAGCTGATTAATTAGAAAATAATAGAAGGGGTATATCCGTAGTCTCTAGTAATAATCAATATATTCGTTGCAAACACTTCACCCCATATCAGATGAACTCATGTAAAGGTGTTCTCATTATGTCTTCAACATATTTCTGCACACAACACCTAACACACAACACGTTATTTTAAATTATCTATGAAGGCATTTAACCAGATAAGTACATATAGTAAGTAAAATTTCATTGGAAATACCTATTAGCAGCTAACATGCGATAAACAGTAGAAATTAGCAAAAATAACGGTGTCTAATATGTCTATCAATAAACTTAAACTTAATATGTGTGTAGCCTAAGTTAACTTATAGTATAATACAAAATGTATGTACATGTGTAAATGTATATACAAAATGTAAGTACATCTCCTCATTTATATTTGGACTTCAGCTATGCCGGACTTCACCCGTACTCGAGACCTGCGCGTTTATGGTTGCAACGCGATGTCGGTTCTCTGCACTGTTCTCGGACGTCTCAAAAAAGCCAGGAAAAATTGTTGGCTGAGCATCCAAATTTTGTTCAGCGCTTAAGTTAACATATGTCGGCTGTAGCTCTGCTTCATGGTCGGCTGGATCATGCAGATCATAGACCTCCGTTATGGGCGGCCAATTATCAAAGGACTTGATATTATACTCCAATCGCATATATTTGCGATTTGATGTCTTTAAGTTTTGCTCGCGTCGAACTTGGAATCGCTTAAATACCAAATACTCGACCACAAAAGACTCCAGAAATGCATGAGTGATAAATGCAACAGCTCCATATAGCAGCATAATGTAACGAAATGACATATCCGGCGGCACGATAAGTTGAAAGAAGTTGGCAATCCAATCGCTTGGATAGGCAACCAAGTAAACGACGATGCAGGCATTTATCACCAGAGTCAAGCATAGGGGCCAATTCGACCATATTGGTTTTCGGTATGGGGCTCCCTTTGAGAATACAAATGCAAGTATAATATACTGGAAGCTCGATATGGCAAACATCGTGTAGTTCTCATAGCAACCCAAATGGTCCTCATCAGATGGCCGGAAGGGTTTAAACCAAGGCTGTTGATGTAGTTGAAACCAACCTGCAAAAAACAATTACAAATTCAGTAAAAGGCACAGAGAGTATTGCGATTAGCTTACCGGCGACCTGAAAGATGACCACGACGGCTAAATGGAGCACAAGCGAGCTTAAAGGCGTTGGCGAGATGAGGGAACTAAGCGGCACTTGCTTGACCAGCTGGCCATCGTAAGCCTCAGTTTTGCCAAAGAAGAATGCAAATATCGATATCAAGCCAAGGTCAATATAGAGATATTGCTTATCGGTTAGATTCGAGTCGATTGAGTATAGGATCATAACGGATACAAACTGTACCAGGGAATAGGCAGCCATATATTTAAAAATACCAAATGATGTAACTAAGGCGGCGCGACCCTCCTTGATAACATTCGGTACGGCAGCAATAGTTGGATTACGCGAAGTGAACGGCGATGCTATCGAGGATTCAGTCTCGCTCAACGATATGCCAGTGTGTGCTACCTTTAGGGCACCGCAATCGTTTGCCCCATCCCCGCACATTGCCACATAATAGTCCAGACTCTGTAGCTCCAACACTAGCGATTGCTTTTGCTCTGGTGACATGCGTGCATAAATGGCACCGCGCGTCAATATGATTTCCATTTGCTGGGGAAACTGATCCTTTACAATTTGCCATGTCTTGCCATCCATGGCGAATATATATTGACGACGCCAGCTATCATTTCGCTGTGAAACAACTGTCGCTCCAAGCTCCACATCATCGCCGTCGTTATGGGTCCATGTGTCAATTGTTTTGACACTGGCCAAGCTGTTGCTGTTGGGCAACACACTTGAAGCACAGCTCATGCCGCCATTTACCAATGAATTTGTTGACTTTGATAGATCCACATCCAGCGCGATTTCAGCCGCGGAAAATGTTCTATTACCATTGAGTGCTGGTGTGCAGCACGTCGTCTTACTGCCCAGTTCGAGCGTATACTGAAGTTCATATTGGCCGGTATTTTGGTCGGTATTCAGCTGCTTATCAAAGCCTTTCATCAACACGGGCACCGCATGCACTGTGATTACCGCCTGCGTGGCACTAACAATGCCGCAATCTCTGGCCACGCTCATTGCTGTTAATATGTTATCGCCCGTAATCATAACTGTCCGAATATTTGCCATATTGAGTGAATTTATAACAGCCGTTGTGTCCGGCTTCAGGCGATTCTCAAGTATTACAAAACCGAGAAACTCCAAGTTGTGCTCGACCTCTTCGCGAGAAAGGCGCTGTACCTTTGTGTAGTTCACCTTTGGGTTAAGTGTCTTGAATGCCACGGCAATAATTCGGAACCCTTTCTTAGCATAAATCGAGAGCTGATGGCTATAGTCGTTCGGCATGCTCTGTGGCTGGCACAATTGCTGTAACATTTCAGGTGAGCCCTTGCAGTAAACGTTAAAGCCCTGAGCGCTGAGACAGCGCGTGATCACTGACATACGCTGCAAGTTGGACGTAAATGGGAACTCCCTAACAATTCCATGATCAAAATTCGTTTTAGATTTTAACAATCCCACGTTGGCCAAGAGATCATCTACCGAGCTCTGTCGAAATACGGGTGCCGCCTCTGCTACTGGTGTTTCCTCTCGATGCGGTTGCCGTAAAATTGTCGGATAGATCAAACCGTACTTCTCATTTTCGGGTATGTTGTTGGAATCTTCCAGTATCCAGCCCGTCGATTCAAACATCTTAAGATCCAAGGGATCGCCCATCATCATGCCGTTCATGACAGTTATTGAGTGGCACGTGACCATGCCAAACAGAAAGTGATCGTACGGCAGTCGCTTCACATCTTTCAGGGGTATTTGAAACTGATTTGTAGAAGACTTTGGAACGACACCCCACATGTCTAGGCCATCCTCCGTTAGGGTTCCAGTCTGAATAAAATGGAAATAATTTATAAGCCTTGCTATTGAATAACATTTCTTGGGGCAGACCTACCTTATCAAAGCAACAGCAATCAATACTGCCAGCCACGTTGATGGACCGCGGGGAAATGCAAAAGATATTGTTGGCTTTCAATCGTTTTTGAGCATAAAACCGACCAACAGTCATGGCTGCAGGCAGGGCTGGTGGTACAACAATTGTTATAAGATCCAGCGATTCGACCACTATCTTAACAGCATCTGTGCCGCGTAATATCTGAAAGGAGCAAACATGAGGTAAAAATATAAATCCGAATATTTCGTAATCACTTACCTTCGTTACAAGGGTATATATAAAGCCAATGCATGCAATTAGCGCTAAAAACTGAATGAACTTGTACGAATCCTGTTCAAACTTATAGTCCACAGGCGGAGGATATAGAATGGAGCGTATCAGGCCACCTTTGGCTGTTATATTGCCTGTATTTATCACGAATGCCAACACTTTCTTAGATCCAATGTATCGCGTTTGTATAACCTTAGTGCCACAGAAGAGTGTGTGCCTTGCATGCTCTTTTTTATCAAATATCACATCGCGCTTCATCGGCAGCGGAGTTTTGGTAACTGGCACACTTTCGCCCGTCAGCATCGATTCGTCCAGGATGCAGTTGCCGGATAGTAAAACGGCATCGCATTGCATTGTGCAGCCGGACGATGGTATTTCAATAATATCGCCAGGCACTAACATTTTCGTAGATAATTCCACAGAAACTCCTTTCGCGTTAACCACCCATGCATTTCCCGTGTTTAGAACTGTTTTCTGCAGCACATCTTGATTCTGCAAATCAAATAGATACAGTTGTACAGACTATAACATAAAGTTTCATATGATCTCTCACCTTCTTCGTTTGCACAATGGACATAGATATGCCAAATATAGACATTAACAGGATGACACAGGCATAGTAGTAATAGTCATAGGTAAACCACAGAACGACAGAAAATATTTGGAATACATAAAAGGGATTGAGAGCTTCCAGGAAGAGCAGTGTTTTCACATCCCTCAGCGGCACGGTTATCTCATTCTCCCCAAATACAATGCGGCGTGCGAGCTGCTCTTGCACAGATAATCCACGTTGCTGGTGGTAATAGGAACAAGGCACATTTACGTCTAATCCATTGATTTTTTGAAAGCTTTTTATGCTGTTGTCCCACGCATAAACCAGCTGCTTACATCGAAATGTCCTCAGGGATCGAAAACCTAAATAAGCGCAACAATTTAGTTATTTCAACGCATAAATAAAGTCATCAGCTTTTGAGTATAATCTAATAATAATCTTAAGCACTCACATTTTTATTTTATATGTATGTATATATTTTGAATTACCTTTGAAATGCGCTGAAGCAAAGTGAACTGGGAGCTGTAGTTTATTATCATCGAAATCCTCTCCTGGCAATATTTGCTGCAATGATTTTCTAAGAAATAAAAACAAAACTTAATTACACATTTTTATTAAATGTACAATTTTCGATATAACGTACTTGAACTGCTCGACGTCCAGAATCCGCACAGTCTTGACATGATACAGTTTGTGATTTCCCTGATAGTCTTCTTCGATGAGCACCTGTTGTGCCTCCTGCAAGGAGCAGGGCTTGCATGTGGCAAGCAGATACCAATGCCGCCACCAATGTAGGATAAGGCGCAACAGGCCTCCAGTTAGAACAATGCAGATCCAGCACAAAATCGAACGAATATTGCAGCGCCGGTAGCCGCTTATTTTCATCTGATCCGACTGATCTTGGTTGAGAAGTGCGACGCATGGTTTCGGATCTGAAACAAAAAATGGATATGGAATTTAATGATGATGCATTGGCAATGACAATCAATATACACACACACACACACATGCAAACCCCATTCACCAGTTACCAGTCTTATTATTATTGTATTTTGTCTCATACCTCGCAAATCTTCGCAGTTCATCATCAGTTTAGCTTAAAATTTGAGCTTTGTTGTCTTTTCAGGAATGTCTGCAATATGGCACACAACATTTAATTTAAACTCACGTCACGTTGCAGATGTCATCTCTTTATTGATTTGATAAAATATATTCTTTCGCTGAAGTAAGCCCAAAAACTTATATTGATACTCGAAGTTGTCCGGTAAAACAAAAATCTGCGACCTTGTTGAGCTGTTTAATTTGACACTCGGAGACGGCTCTTAATCATCACACAAAGCAACATTGCGACAAAAGCCTGTTCGAATACACATACATACATATTTGTACAAAGATAAAACTCGAGTGATAAGAAAAAAAAAACGTGCAGTTGTACAAGATCGAACCTGTATACGAGAGGTACGTCCGAATGTACATACATAATTATTTGCGTCTAGAATTTTCGAACAACGTCTTGTGTGTTGCTTTGCTTAATTATTTTATTTCTTTATAGGGATATAATAATACTCACAATTGCACAACCGCATGACAGCTGCGAATGCCAATGTTTTTATGAATGCGCGCGTAGTGTGTGCGTGTGTGTGTTTGTGTATGAATAAGCGTGTCTTTGCTGTGTCTGTTGTGCTTCTGTGTGTGTGTGTATGTTTTTTCTATTTTAGCCAAGATGCCGTTAATATTAAATAAGAAATCGAATACACTTGCAAGTCGAAAAATTCATATTTATTTACAATAACTAATACACGAAAGAAGTACCATAAGAACTAATAAAAATGAGAATTACACACACAATGGCAGCAGCGACCACTTAAGAACCATTGTTTCACACACGCATGAACAATTAATCAACAATCTGCGTCAATTAATACATTTATTGTATGCAAGCGTTATGTATGTGAGTTGGATAACATTGAAAAGAACCACAGAGTGTAAAAAAACAATTGTGGAGAGATCACAACATATATACTTTACACATTAATAAATCTTTCATAAATGATAAAACACTTTGGGAAGAGGAATGGCTCACGCGTGGCACGACGTCACCCACTGACACACACACATATACACATATATATATATATATATATATGTGTGTGTGTTTCATAAATTCACTCGCCCTTGTCCGAAATGGATGCTCAATGGCCCAATGGCCGACCTCATGCCTGACAGACACCCAAATTTAGTACAATTAAAAATGTATTGGCATATGTGGACAGGCACCTGTTGCTATATTGACGACGGCCTAGCAAGAAATTGCAATTAAGTGCTTTGTGGTATTAGCCACAGCGCGTTTTTAAGAAATTTTGATAATATTTGATAGCCAAGTACATGTATCGGGCATACATACATATGTACTTACGGACGCGTGTAAGCACATATATACATGTATGTACATAATTCACTTAATCTTGTAGCGTCCATGTCAATGCACGAATATCAAATTGCGGTCGCGCTATTCAGATTCGAAATCGAAACCGAATCGCGAACCGAAATGTAAAGCCGAGAGCCGATTACGATCGCAAGCGCTCCGTTAACTTAAATCAATATGTACTCAAAACTGAACTGAACTGAACTGAACTGAACCACACAGACACCGAAGAACGACTGCGAGCCAGCAGCAGAGACGCGCACAATGCTCGCAGTATGATTACAAATGTTTATTAATTTGTATATTTTTTGAATGGGCCATTGAATTCCATTTAATTGCTTCTAAGTTTAATTTTTTCTTACTACTGTCAATTTTTGTATACTTTTTAATATTATGAATTTAAATGCAATTGGGCTTTTTATTCATGATTATTTTTTCACAACTATCGCTTTAGAACTTAGTAGTTAATAAAGTAAATTATATATATAATATATATCTCGTCAGAACGGTTAAATTTAGGGCACCGAAATTTAGTTAAGCCCGGGAATTTCTTAACAATTGGACCTAATATTAATAAATCTATTTTGGTATACTGTAGGAGCGACTCCCTAATGTTTGAGCCAGGGCTACAGGATATCTCCTAGTCAGGCACTTGTAATTACAATTGGTTGAGTTCACAATGTAAGTCAACTTTCAGGGTTACTGCGTTCGTAGTTAAAAAGTAACTAAGCCCAACACATACAGTAAATAATGTTTATATATAAACAGGGGGCCTAATACTAGGCCTGACTATGAATCTAGCTCAGCCAAACAAATTACCAACAGTAGCTGTAAAAGTGAGGAATCAGCCGACTGCGCAGCTGCGTGCTGCGTGCCTCAACTTAATAACATGCAAATGTGAATGTAAATGTAAATGTGAATGTGTGTAATTCCACTTACAGCGTTGTTGGGGACAAATACAAAATATAAATAACTTTTTATATAGTATTTTAATTAAAATTTATACCTATAGGCGTAGATTTTTTTCTTTTTTGGGCACATTATTCAGTAGAAGCTGCCAGCTGGGCGATACCCTGCACAATCCGAGCTGTGATCAAACGGAGTTTGTACGACAAATATGAAAATCAACAACGCCATAAAGTTAAGTTGAGCTTTGCAAACGGAGAACGTCATCAGACTGTGAGGCTTAGCAGAGGTCGTCGGATCAACTCCAGCAGAGTTTTTTTTTAAATATGTATATATTTATTTAACTTGTTATGCATATCTAAAATTCAATAATAACAAATTTGAAAGGAAATACAAATGGAATGCGGGTTAACACAATAATAATTAAAATTTTCTTTTGTTCCGATTATTTTTGGGAACTACAAAAGGCTGTCATATATTTTGGCAGACCATCCCAAACATCCAAAAGACTTGAATTAAATTATTATAAATTAAATGTTGTACGAATATTAACACAAGCAACGAGAGTTATAAGTTTAATTAATTAATAAGTTTTAAGACAATTATGTCGTTAAACGACCTCACGATGTGAATGTCTGTCTGGGTTAAGATCTCGGTAGACATGACTGATGGTAATAATGTTAGTGTTAATGGATTGCGTGGGGAAGGGAGTATGGTAAATGTGTAGACACGTGTTGGCTATAAGAGCACTTTTTTATATTTATAAGTACAAACTACAAAAGCTGTTTGGCTGCCACTTGCACTTTGAACATTATTTATTCGAAGGCTAATTACTTCTTTATATGTTATACTACTAGAAATAATTGGGTAAGTAAATTTCCTATTTCGATTTTCAGGCATATTTGGAACAATATAAAAGGCGAAAAAGAAAAATAGAAAAATCATAAATAATAAAAACAATGAGAGTACAATTTGGATAGAAACAAAGCGAATTTTATAGCATAATTAATTACTAACGCATTGTATTTTGCACGGCTCACAAATTTTAATATTAAGCAACTTTTACAATTTGTGGAGGTAGGAGGAGGCAGGAAATAGACCTGGATATTTGCCCGATCTTATGCTTAATATAGTACATTTTTTGACCCTTCAAAGTAGCCAAAATGATACAGAAGCTCTAATTCCGATTGGTAGAAATACTTTCCAGAAACACTTTCCATTAAAAAGAACTCATTTTTCGACCGATTCCAGTCTACTGAGCTATATAATATAGATAATATATGAGATTTTGCTTAGGTGCATGCCAAGTTTTGTCATCTCTATATATAAAACTGTTTGTCCTGACTGACTGACTGACTGATTGGTGATCAACGCACAGCCCAAACCGTAAGAGCTAGGAAGCTGAAATTTTCACTGTAGCTACCTTATGTGATGTAGGTGCACGTTAAGACGGGGTTTCGAGAAATTCCACCCGCAAGTGTGGAAAAATCGCGAAAAACGTTTGTATGTAACTTTTTTGTTTACCATCCGATCGGCCTCAAACTTATTTTCAAAGATCTTTGTTCAAATTCATTTGAGGGGTGTTTCACACTATTCGAAAAATCCGTTCCTCCTTGGTGGAAATGAAGGTCAAAGATTTGGTGGGTGAAGTTTCGCGCTCAAATTCGTTTCCAAAGATCTATAAGAAAAATCATTTGATACGTGTTTCACACTTTTCGCAGAATTCAAACTTCTTCGGGGGGAATGCGATTTAAAGATTTTTTGGGTGAAGTTTTAAGTTGTGTCCGATTTGCTTCAAACTTATTTTCAAAGCTCTACATAAGAATGTAATGAATACGTGTTTCAGCGATTTGGGAAATTCCCCTCGCAACAGTGGTAAATTGGCGGAAAACGTTTGTATGCAAGTTATTTGTTTACCGTCCGATCAGTTTCAAAATCATTTCAAATTTGTTTCAGAACATTGATTTTATAACATACGTGCCACGGGCAAGGCCGGGTTATGCCCGCTAGTAGTATATAAAACAAGCAAAAGTTCTCTGGTCGGGCCTCCCCCCACTTTCCTAGGGGATACCCTGAACCTTCTTCTTCCAATAATCAAAAACAATTAAGTTCCTCCTTGGCCGAGTTGAACTTGCAACCAACCGAACTACTTGCCGACGCCTTAATACAACACAGCCCCATCAAAGAATTGAGATTCAATGAAAATGAAACTGAAAAAAAAAAACAAATTAATATAGCAGCACATACACACACACACCGCACACAATTGCAATTCTATTTGTGTGTGTGTGTATGTGTGCACATGTATACAGAAATTCTTGCGCATTGTTCTAACCCCAAAACGTTTTCCTTAATAACTTCTGTGCTTCTTAACCGATCTTGATGAAATTTTCAGCAGAAGCTCTTTTTGTGCGATAGAATATTCGTATATATTCTCAAAAAGACAATTGTTCATATGGAACTTATGCAATTCTATTTGTGTGTGTATGTGTGCACATGTATACAGAAATGCTTGCGCATTGTTCTAACCCCAACACATTTTCCTTAATAACTTCTGTGCTTCTTAACCGATCTTGATGAAATTTTCAGCAGAAGCTCTTTTCGTACGATAGAATATTCGTATATATTCTCAAAAAGACAATTGTTCATATGGAACAAATAGGGTTATTTATTTGAATTATAGCTAAGGGGCGGATACTTTTCTAGAAGCTACATGTCAAATTAGCTAACTCTAACTCATAAAACCTTAGAGATTTGCTTAAGAACGGGATTTCGATATCGCAATTGATGCTGATCAAGAATATATATATAGTTTATGGTTTATGGAGATGCAAAGCTTCCACATACATTTATACATTTATAAAGAAGTGTAAAGTCTAGAATTATGGTAAGACATAAATATGAAAAAATGCATAAAAATGTATATAAAGAAGAAAAACATTTACGCACCCTTTACGAGTAGCTGTGAATCTTGTAGATCGAAATCTTCAGATGGATCGATGATGGTGCTCTCCTTGTGCCTCTGATGCTTTTCATTTGAACGATGGTGAGTGGGCGATGAGGTTGACTTCGCCGGCGTATTGAGGCTGCTGCGGGCAGCCGTGTTATTGTTGTCCATTTTGGTTGGCAGATGATCTGTTTGCTCTGCGAGGATTGAGTTGCTGTCGATGTCGAGTTGCTGTGTCGGCGGCATATGCCACCAGTTGAGCTTCAATAGATTGTTTTTGGTTGCGATTCGAGGTAGATGAAGCAATCCCTCTTGTTCCTCCGCCTGCATGTTGCCATTGGACTGCAGCGGCTGCAGCACTAGGAGCTCTGGGCAGACATTGTCCGCGATCAGGCAAGCGGCGCCCTCACTTTGGCTGGCAGACATTTTCCGACGCTTATTCCCGATTCTTAAATAACGTCAATATATATATATTTTAATTTCTGATTTGGCTGATTACTGATTTATATCGTTTTGGCTTTGCTTTGATTTTTGGTCGCACAGTTGGTTAGTTTTTCTTTTTTTTTTTTATTGATTTCCCTTGACAAGTCCAGCTACTATGTCAGCTGCACATCTCCCGTACTTGCCGGTTTGTCGGAGTGGATGCAACGACGACTACGCGAGACGCCACCAAAGGGAACGCGGAGACCGTGCGTGTTTGCATCTTTGACTGGATTGGACCGATGATTCACATGCGTTTAAAATCAAAGAGAGAGAGGCGGCGGAATGATATATCGAGCACGGCACTTTTAAAAGCTGGCTTTTAGGCGATTTCTTTTACGCTGACGCAATGAGTAAAATTCGTACCGGTATTTCGCAATCCAATTCCAATGGGATCCACCTCCAGGCGCAGGTCTGCCGAGCCAAATGAACTTTAATCATCCAAAATTCGCACTAGCGTTCACCAGGCGTAGACACCACGCTCCGGCCAATTGTTTTTGTTGCTTTTGTTGTTGTCCTCCGCTGCCCACACGCTTCTCAAAATAGAATTGTTTCACGTACTCTTTTTGGAGTAGCACCAAATCGATCAGGATCAGGCCAAAGCCGGCAGCTTGCTCAATATACGCCCAATATGATGATCCCTGCTGTGCGCCGTCCACGTCAGTGTCGGTGTCTGTGTCGATTACGTCACAATCTCGACGCTTACGCAACCTTCTCTTGAATGACCCGATATGCTCCTGCTGCTCGGTTGCACTTTGAACTGAATTCATTACGTTATCACTAGAAGGAGATACTTGTTTCTTTGACAACCCGATGGCGTGCCAATGTGTTAAATGGAAATATCTGATCAATTCACGTCCTCTCAGTTTCACAATTGTATATTCTGCTATGTTCATATGTACATATGCATTCATATATACATTACCAAAGTTTCGTTGAATTTTATAACGTTTCAATCGAAATAAAGTGTCGTTGAATACACACACACACAGTATACCACAATAGTTTTTCTTTTAAAAGTATTTTCTTGTTAAACAGGGCGTCTTACGCACTTTTTTTTTAACTATACGTTTAACAATAATAATTGCTCAGCGTTCATTTGATTTTCCGCGAGTTGATCGAATGACAACTGTTGATAGAACGTTGACTTATTGTATTTATAAATCGTTGATTTGTTTTGAACTACTATTAGTGATTTGGCTGCTTTTAAAATGGGAAAATTACTGTTCTTCACGCTCATTCCTTGATGAGTAACATTGAATGGCATACTCATCGCGACAAATGCATTCGGCGGCTTGGCGTTGGCTTTTTATACACACACAAGCGTCAACAAAATGTGGAAAGTCTGGAAAGCTGTTCGCCGTAGGTTGTCTGAAATAAATAAACGTCTGTTATTACGCATATCAAATTAAAAAAAATCAGAACTCTAAGTTTATTCTATAAGCTGTAGTGATGTTTGCTTTACTTGTATCCTTTTCTTTGCATTAAGCTCGATTTGTGAATAATCGATAACGATGTCATAGCACAGGAGGTTGTGGTGCCACACCGCAAATGTTCTATGTACATACATACACATACATATATACATACGCTGAAGTTATAAGCAACTCTTATAAGTTTGCCACTTGCTTCGTTTACATCTTGTGTTATAAATATGCTGAACTTAATGAATCAAAACGACCTTAACACATTAAATGAAATAATTATGTAGACACAATGTGAGTCATGCGACAAGTGACATAACATAAATCTACACACAAAAATTTCCACACTTGTCGGTATACTTATGTATGTACAAAATCAATTTTCTAAATAGCCGTCAAACAAACCTCTAGGTACATAAGTACATATGCATGAATAAATCTAATGCACTCATGCCAAATATATCCCATAATACTTTTAGTATTGATTCTCGTTAAATATTTACTATTAATTTATGATTTGATAGAATTCGTAGATGAGCGTTTTTCACTGCCACACACGTTTTTCTGCGAGACGAAGCATATGTATGTATGAGCACATATGTTTATATATCTAAATACGCATGTCATGTAGATAGAAATATGTATGTATGTGTATTAATGCAAAAGATAGACAGCCACATTGATCTCATGATATCGAAAACAATTCGATAAATGAGTATGTTATCGAGTGGCCTGCAAAATTATATACCAAATACACCCTTTTTTTTGCAGACACCCATGCAGAAAACATGTTACCGATACTAATTTTTTGTGAATGTGGGCAATTTTTTTAGCTTAACCCCCAATAATTTCCCATCTACACATATATAAATTCCGTTTTTCAAAAAGGGCGGGTTCCTTAGTTATTCAACTGTTCCTACTTCCTACTTGTTAGTTCATTTTAAAAAAGTCCAATTACGAAAAATGAATTGCACACCAATTAAATGCATTTATTTGTGATATTGTTAGTATATCATGATTTTAATTAAAATAATTTATTTTGGAAATAAAATCACTGCTCAGAAAGTACTGTAGCAAGAAAAAAATAAGACTTAATTGAAATTTGAATATCTTCGGGCTTGTTCTCTCAGGACTTATTCGAATCCATGTTGAAATAAAGCCATGTGGATTTTAGGCTTATTTAAATATGTTCGAAATACTTATCTTCCTTACCAATTTGACCATAATTAATATCATAACAAGTACAAACCAAATAAAGTTCAACAATTTATTTTGGAAATCAAATATTACGCAATACTACTCAGCTGTATTCAAGGCGTGCAAATCGAAGGCTTCCTATTTTGAATTCAACACCGAGCTAAAAGTATTTAATATGTTTGTAAACACACACGAATGACAATTTATTAATTATACACATTGAATAAATATTGCAAGACATCAACGTTTTTTTTTTTGACTGGTACAACAAAACTGGAAGATATCGTCGGGAATCCATGTTAAAAGCAATAATTCAATAAAAAAAGTCGAGTAACTGAACAAATTGTAATTTGTTGTCCTGCCCGTCAAATAAATCTCCTTTTAATACATTTGAACATGTATCGCGTATACTACATGAGCTTCGTTTGTATAGTTGCAAACAAAAAAAGAGTACATACATAAATAAATAAATATATATGGATCATACCAAAACCTAGAGATATCAATCAACTTTTCAATCTTGCGTTTTGTTTGAAATATTGCTTTGTAAATCTGAATTACGCGTCGTAATTGTTTTATCATTTGTGATCGAATTGTTTTCCCATTGTAAATCATTTGGATTCACGGCCCACGTCGACTCGGTAGCTGGTTGTTGGCACTTGTCCACCAGAGTATGCAATAACGAGTCCTCGGCTGTGTCTGCAATCTTTTCCAAATCTTTTAGGTGAAGTGATTTTATTAAATTGTCCTCCAGCTCCGTCTCCGTCTCAATGCCTTAATAAATACAATATATGAAATTCAATTGAAATACAGGATTACTTTCTGATAGAGTTACCTTTTGGCTCGATATTTTCATGCACATATTTGGGAATCTGATATTCTTGCGGCTCACTCGGCGTTGGCGGAGGTGTCGAGGTGCAAGGCCTATCTGTTGTTCCTATAAAGATATATATATAAATTTGCGATTGGTTTTTGTTGGATTAAAGGAAGACATACCATTTTGCGATTGGCATTGTTTGCGCAACAAATCATCTTCTTGGCTAAGCTGATCTATGTTCAAGGTTTCATTGAGGCCATCGGAGAGATGATGCACTACAGTTTGATTGGTTTGATTTTGTTGCAATCTGGCCGTGGCCAGGCCGCGCTCCAGTTTATCGGTGACAAGCTCCAAGTTGAATATGCACTGTTCCACAATATCGTTTCGGCCAATTTTGTTTAGTACCTGGGCCATGGCATTGCCAGTGGCGCGTGGGCCCTCCTGTTTTAGCCAGAGTCGCAGCATAACCAAACCCTGCTGGGCAGCGGGCTGATCAGCGTACTCAGCTTTGACTAGCTCGATATCGGTCTCGGGTACACCCAATTCTTTGGCCAGCTTCGGCCAGTCACTTCCCAGCAAATTCGATATATCCGATAATCTGATATCAGCGCGCTGTATGTCTTCCGTTGCTGCGAGAGCAATTGTATTGTCGGGCGATTTTGTGCTTGCTTTTATTCCGGCATTTATCATATCCTTGTAGTTAAGGCCGTGATCAATGTTATTATATCCATTGTCGATACCATTTTCATTAGACCGATTAAACACTTGATTAACCACCTCGTGGGATGCCGCGAGGGACACATTCAGAGCACAGATTGCCTGCAACGGTGCCTCACCGGGTCCAACTTTCGGCTCGCTCATAAAACAAAGGCGAGCGTGTGGCTGCTCTTGATCCTTGATATGTACTATGAAAGACAAACGATTCTCACGAAATGCCTGGAACGTGGTATTCAGTTGTTCGCCCGATTTCAATACGGGCACCAGATTGCCAGCAAATTCAAGATAAATATTTTGATTCTGCAATACCTCGACATCGCGACTCTTTGCCACCTCGCTGAAATACTCTTGCTGTTCTAGAGTCTTATCCTCTTTGTCGTCGGTCATACAGAAGACGGACAGCTTTGCTTCCGTAGCGGATATTTGCTTAGCAAATACCACAAACTTGACCATAAATGGCACCTGAGCCATATACGTATAAAGTTCGGTGGCCATTCGTCCAGCGTCGGCAACATTGCGACAATCCATTAGCCAAAAGCGTGCCGATACGGTTGTGGTAAAGCTAACGCTATCCTTGACAAACGCCAAAGGCGTTGACCCAGTAACATCCTCCCAAATAGCTCGATTCTGTCCACCCGTAATTGAGCATAAGAGCCTCAAGGTGGGCGCGTTACCGTTCGTACCGCTATATGGTGCATTGACCATGCCTTGATTGCATGTTTTTGGCGCTGGAATGCTCAATGTGATCGCTTTGTGAAACTTGCGTCGACGTGGCTCGACGGTGACAACTGGAGATACTGCAACGCCCTGACCGAGAAGCTTGGAGCAACCAATCAAGTCCACTGGCTGTGCCTGAAGACCGACTCGAATTTTCTTAGTCAATGCATGGGGTGGAAATATCGATTGGACTTGCGGAACAGCTGTAGATGAAACAGTGCCGCCATCGGGCCCAATTGCATGGACCTCCTGGCGGATGCGCGAAACAACAGCAAAGAAATGCGGCACATTTTGTGTCACAATACGTATTATTCGGTTTGTGTGTAGATCCTCCAGTGGATTTAAATCGGCATCGATCGTTTCGTTAAGGGCGCCCAATAAGTGCTCTTCATCCTCATAAACACTATGCTCCCGCCAGCTCTCGCCATTATCCGATCGTAATATGATAATTTCCCGCTCTTTTTCGCGCAGCGATCCAAAATGCGGCACTTCCAGTACAATAGGGCTTTAAATTTGAATACAAGCATTTGAATAAAAGAAATCTGATCACAATTTCGATATACGTACCTTAGAAACTTTCCCTCGACGGGTGACATTTCCAATATGCGACTCACCAGCGCCTCACCCTCCATCAATGGCGGTGGATTTGCGACTCTCTGAGGCTTAACATAGCGACAAGTTATACGCGTGGGCTCCGAACACGCCTTGGGCGGCACAATTATGCGAACTCCACTGTGTCGACAGCCTCGCATCGATCCGCCACGCGCGTCCACAAGGAACGAGACAAGGAATCTGCAATAGTACACAAACTTGTTTTGTGGCTGTGATTAAATATCAAATATTATGAGATACCCCAGATGAACGGGCGGTCGTACGATGACCACATTATCATTCTGTCGTTCCATAGAAGATGCGTTCAAGTTTGATTCAGTTGTCCTGGTTACTTCTATCAAATGGATATTATTTGTGATTGTGAGGATTTAATTATTAACAGTACGCACCTCTTTCGATTGTTCGACCGCCAAGGCCATCCAATTGATCGTGCTCGGGATTGGTGGTGTCAAAGTTTTGGTTATCATGATCATTAGCGGCTTTTAAATCGTCGGTCGCCATATATTTGTATTGATTATGATCTAAAAGTTCGTCGCCACCTTCGTCTTCGGAATCGGATAGTAGAGTTTCGTGCATAAATTCCGGAGCTACGACCTTGTACTTTTCCTCTAGCACACCCGTCGATGTATTTATTACGGATGTTTGCGTTACAACCTTAAGTGTCTCTACGGCTGTTATGTAGCCTAGGTTATGAGCTATATTTAAAGCTGTTTGACCATTCTGGAAACGAGAAACAAATTATAAATATAATTATTATATTATAATATAATTTTAATGGAACACACTTTCACTAACAATTATCTGGAGAAGAAGTTCAACCAACTTCAAGATTTATATAAAACTGTTTAACATTTTCCGAACAACGCCCGAATTTTGAGATGTATAAGAGCATATGTTAATTTGCCCCCTTTGAATGACTAATTCAATATTCAATATAAGCTCGCACACTCTCAGAGAGCAAGAGAATTTCACACATATATTTATAGATGTGAATAAGAGAATGTGGAGACGAGAGAGAGTTACACGAGATCTCACTAATCAATAGAGAATCGAGTGCACCACGTGCCAAGTCGTCTCTGTTGATCAATTTCAATTGAATATCGTATCTATATATATTTTCATTTGTATGCAGTACACACAGTATATATATAAATGGAAAATAAACAGAGTCTGTTTAAAAATAGACACAGTCTATCGCTCTACTATTGATAAATGTTGTTGTTGTGTCACTTGGAAAGCGCTGCTCAAGTGCTCGAAAAATAGAAGCAGTTTCTTTCTATTGACAAATCTTTAGCTATTTCAATATTGTTCAGCTAGTCGAGCTCTATATAAAACTCTCTCTATATATAAAACTGTAGCTGGCTAGCTGCACTCGTCACGGCAGTCACATTTAGTCTATTCTGCAGGAAAGTCATATATATGTTAAATTATATTATATATATATATATATATATATAGCTCACATGCGAACAATCGACCGGAAATTTAATTTTTGTGCGAAAACATCGTTAGTAGAACAAGTAAAGACGTGAATGATTGTGAAAAGTTTCAGTCTATATAGCAAAGCGAAAAATCTCTAAAAATTCATTTTGAGAAGCCATAGAAAATGTGAAGAAAATTTGATATTTGTGTATACGAATATAATCTCCGAAAATAATCGGACTTCGCTGTTTAAAGTCTTGTCCGTCCGTCTATATTTGTATTCCAATTTATTTTTCAGTTTTAAGGCTACCTTCATACATCGTCTACACATGTCGGAAAACAAGAACTGACCATCAGTAGTATTTTATGAAAAGTTAATTTGTTTACAATTCCAGGCCCTGCTTGGCTTTTAACATATCCGGTAAATCGGTATTACCAACTATTTGTTGTTTAAGATATTTTAAACAAACTCGCCTTTAATAATATATCAGCAAAATGCTATCAACATCAGATAGTTATATATATATGCCTACAATGGGATCGAAAATAGAGTTTTTATAGAGGTAATTATTTGTTGAAGGCCGTTGTTTCTTGGTTTAAGGGCCTTCCTGAAGGTTTTTTGATAGAAAGCATTAAACTATTACCTCAGCGTTAATAAAATGGATCGTGAATCGTGACAGTATCAATATTAAGAAAAGCTTTTGAAACTTACATTTGTGATTGCATCGGGGTTTGCTTTGTGTCGCAGCAGTAGATTGATTACCATTGTATGACCCTGCTGTGCCGCCTGATGGAGCGGTGTGTAGCCAACATTTGTTGTCATATCAATGTTGGCATCATTTTCGAGCAGAAATTTAATTTCATTAATTTGATTATGATGGGCAGCAATGTGAAGGGGCGTATAGCCGGCTTTCGTGCGCTCCGAAATGTTTGCGCCGTGGTCAAGTAAAATACGTGAGACCTGAACATGTCCCTCCTGAGCGGCTAAGTGCAACGGAGTCAGTCCGTTCTTTGCTGAACTGTTGGCATTGGCACCGTGCTCCAGGAGCAGTTGAACCATTTCGATATGTCCCTCCTGCGCAGCCAGATGTAATGGCGAAAATCCAGATTTACTTAATGCTCCCACATCGGCACCGTGCTGCAGTAGCTCTTGCGCAATTTCCAAGTTATTTTTCTTAGCAGCGATATGAAGAGAACTGTGCCCATTGCGTGCGCTTATTTGCGTCGAGGCGCCCTTCTCCAGCAGCAACAGGACCACGGGCTGGTGATCGTAGTGCGTGGCCACGTGCAACGGAGTCACATCGTTTTTACCCTGACAATCGATGGCGGCACCTTTTTGTAGCAACAGATTTGCCACCTTTACCTTGCCATATTTGCTGGCCAGATGCAGTGGTGTGAAGCCCTTCTTGGTCTCGGCGTCCAGCTGGGCGCCGTTCTCGATGAGCAGCTGGCAGACTTCCTCCTGGCCCTCCTTGACGGCAATATGCAAAGCCGTATACATATCCTTCGTGCAGGCATCTATCTGGGCACCATGCTGAATCATCAGCATTATAATGTCAATGTTACCAAGACGAGCTGCCACATGCAGCGGTGTTTGACCCTCGCGAGCAACCGCATCGACTTGAGCTCCATTCCGAAGTAATATTCGAATGATATCAGTCTAGAAAATAAAGTGACATCAATCAGTTTTGTGGTCAAAACAAAAAACCGCCAATCATGTACGTACCTGATTTGCACGCGCAGCCAAATGAAGCGGAGTCTCGCCGCGAACTGTGGGCATATCGGGACTGGCGTCGTGTTGCAGCAAGTATATAACAATGTTCATGCAACCTAAAAACAAAATCATTTCACATTTCTGATTAGTCAAATTGTAGAATAGGAGAAAATACGCAACGTACCCATAAAGCTGGCCACATGCAATGGCGTCAGGCCGGACTCTGTGGTTGCACGAATGTTGGCGCCGTGTTTGAGCAACAATTCGGCAACCTTGATGCGATTCTTCTTGCAGGCAATGTGCAAGGGCGTAAATCCGTTGAGGGCACGCGAATTGGGATTTGCGCCATAGTCGAGCAGCAGCTTGGCCACACGTACATGGCCACAGTGAGCGGCCACATGCAGGGCCGTCAAATAGTCAACGGTAACCTCATCGACAGGTGCTTTGTGATCGAGCAGGAGGCGTGCCGCCTCGTCGTGCTCCCCCTGCGCCGACATATGCAGAGCGGACAGGCCGTTCTTTGTCTTCGACAATATGGGCGCATTCTGAGAGAGCAGCAGCTGAATGACCTCAACATGACCCGAGCGCGACGCACAATGCAGTGGTGTTAGGCCATCACGGGTGGTTGCATCAATGCGGGCATGTTGCGACAGCAAGAGACTACACACTGCCGCCTTGCCCCATTTACAGGCGACGTGGAGTGGCGTAATGTTATGCTTGGCCGTGTAGTTGACATCGGCGCCACGTTCCAGCAACAAGCTGGCAATGTCCACGTTGCCATAATGGGCGGCAATGTGCAGCGGCGTGAATCCCGACTTTGATACAATATCAGCATTCGGATCATGCTGCAGCAGCAACGTTGCCGCACTAACATCATTCTTTTTGGCTGCAATATGCAACGCCGGCAAACGCACCTTGCCGCGCACATCGCTCTCAAGGAGGACCGCGACAACCTTGTCGTGCCCCTGCTGCATGGCCACCGCCAAAGGGGTAAAGCCGTCTTCGGTCGCCAGCGACGGATTGGCGCCTTTGCTGAGCAGCAGACGGCAGCATCCGTCATGATTCTCCTGCGCAGCCATATACAATGGGGTAAAGCCGTTCAGCGACTGCACATTCACATTCGCATTGTACTGGATTAGCTGTTTGATCACTTGTTGCTGCCCCGCCAATGAAGCTATATGCAGCGCGGTGTTGCCCTTTTTTGTCGCACTGTCCACGTTAATGCCACGCTTGAGTAGCTCATTGCATATGTCCACGAAGCCATCCTTGGCAGCCAGATGCAGTGCATTCAATCCGTTCTATATATGCCAAGAAAAACAAACACAACAAATTGTTTAGGATCGAGATAAGATACTTTTCCCCAACAAACAAAGTCGATGACGCCCGACTTGAGAAGTCAGAGATGCACATTTATAATCATCATGAAGGACTTTCGATTTAAAACTAATGTTCTCTAATATTTTTTGGAACATACATCACAAATTGATTTTACAAATCAAGATCGATTCGATTTGAAAATTAAAATCGGATTCGTTTTAAAGCTTTTGATCCTGAAACGTTATCATTCCTAATCCATGCGAATTCGTAACCGTTTTCTGTTAATTGTGTTTGATGTCACAGAATATATTGTTTAAAATGATAGCGCCAATAATTTCTGATTATTCTCGGGCAAAACGACGACCTATATAGTGACCTATACTTTTTATTTATTTTGCCCATTTATTTCATTCCGATAACTCAAAGGCAAAACTCTTGATCGGATTCGATATAAGGAACACCGATCCATTTCGATTGGAATCGTAATCTAGAACCGACACCGTTAGTTATATTATTCTCTGCCAGAGTTTTAAAATGAAATACATCTGCGAATGTGTCTTACCGCATTGCAAGTGTTAATGTCCGTGATTAGACCAGCATCTATGAATTCCAGAACCTTACCTAGATCACCGCTTCGTGCAGCTCGTAGAAATGATATTGTTGCATCGTTCTGGATATGGATAGGAATAAAAAACACACAAAAACCTTTAATCTCTATATATAAAATTGTGTTTACCTGAGACTAACTCGACTGATTGGTGATCAACAAAAACAGCCCAAACCATTAAGAGCTAAGACGGGCTTTTGGGTAATTTCACCCTGCAGGTATGGAAAAAGCGTGAAACACGATCCACCTTAAACTCATTTTCAAAGATATTTGTTTAAATTCATGGGGGTGTCAACGATTTGGTGAATGAAGTTTCAGGTTTAAAAATGCATCTCTAAAGATCTTTATAAAAATTCAAAGGTTGAATGAGCAAAGTTTCGGATGTAAGCTGGTGCAAAGATCTTTAAGATATTGAATTTAAATCAAAATCATAAATCGATGGTAAATGTCGGTTAAAGGTTAGGAGGGTGAAGTTCACTGCATAAATACTTAATGAATACTTTTCCAGCTATTTTGGAAATTTATCCGAAAGTAAATAGGTATATGGAGAACTACATATCTAGATAATTTAGTTTGTTGACCCGATCATGAATTTTCAATGGGTACAGAAAATAAAAAAACGTTTTAAAAATTTAAACATGGTTGCTATTTATATATATACATATATATATATATACGCATAAATCACATAAATACACATAATAGTAAGTAAATTTCAAACCGAATAGCACCGACTCCGCCAGCTGAGCACAATACAATTTAGTTTTTTTTTAATGATTGCACACATACACACACAGATTCAGATACAACATATGCATCTCATGTATTTGAATTTACAGTTATTATTGGTGACCATCGCACAATAGTGTGATCAGCACTTGAAAAGTATGTGCTGACGGGGGTGGGGGTGGGGTCATGCCGCAATGTACGCCAGATAGTTGTGCGTGAGTGTGCGTGTGTGTGTGTGTTTATGTGAAGTGATCTCATCATTCGGATGGTTGAGCTCTACATTCTATGGATAATTTAATCCGTTGTTTGACGGTATAAGATAAAAGGACTAACATTTATGCTCATATAGTAAATCATTCTTTAACTAAGGTTTACCTGTTTTTGATGCTTCGCAACAATATTAGCTTTATCAATGTACCCGTTGTCCATGGTGTCGCTGTTCTGATTTATTTGTATCTGCGTTCGTTTAATTGCTGTTGCTGTTTCGTGACCCTGGCTTTTCGTTTGTATCTCGTTTAGTGGTTCGCCAAGTGTCATTTTTTTTGGATGAATTCCTGAAAATAAAGCACTGACTAATTAGTTAGTTGACCACAAATGGATATCCGGACCATAGAAAATAAAACTTTTACCATATCAAACATACATACATACAACATGTATACAAGCGTATGTATGTATATACATGCACTGTCGTATAAACATATATTTGCTTGCAAGCTTTTTACAAGTATTGCATTATGCACTTCTATAACTTGTTTACAATTTTGTTCAAGCATCGAATTTATTTAATTATTTTATTACGTATGACGTCATTTCTTCACCTACCTTAAATTTTGTGCGAATGAATTGCAATGCTAATACGAAATTAGGCCTATCGAAATTATATCAGAATATCGATATTTTCCACAAATAGTTAAATAGCATATCGTGTTAAATTTTTGCGGTGATATATCGAGTTGGATATCGTATAAGTTTTAAGACCAGCGGCAGTTCATCAAATTTGTTATCGTATTTAAAAAAATGCCCGCGTAACCGTAACAATTATAACATTTTACTTAAAAATTAAAAAAATTATTATTTTGATTTGATTTAGCTTTCGTCAATTAGCGGTTCACAGCTGCGCTATACAAAATGTGCATAGGTCAAAACTACGAAATATATTTTAGTACGCGTACGAGTCGTTTTTAACAGAAAAGGAGGTCCAGCGGCCTAAAATGGACATTAAACATAAATAAATACATTTAAAAGTGAGTGGCTGCATCTCCGGAACAAAGTTCCAAATATTGATTCTAAGTCACCGGCGCTAACTTGACGCACGAACAATTAAGAATGGACCGATAACCTTGAATGAAACCGATAAGTTAACCGACAAATGAACTAAATGAACGATAGTAAGGGAGTTAGTTCATTCGTTCAGCTTAATGAACCGCTCAATTGAACCTATTCTGAACTATTTAAAACAACACTAACAGCGCACTGGTAGTCGCACGTGTTTATATTTTTTTCCGACTTTGTTGTGTCTATTCGCATAAAAATGTCTTTTGGACGTGGTCGTGGTGGTGGTGGAAGAGGTTTGAAAATGCACCAGTGGTTTCGAACTTAAACTTACATACATTTATTTATTTTTAATCTTTGTAAATAGGTTCTCGAGGTGGTGGTGGAGGTGGCCGCGGCGGTGGTGGATTCAACAAGTTCGGCGGAGGAGGATTTAATAAAGGCGGAGGTCGGGGCACCTTTGATCAGGGCCCGCCCGAGCGTGTGATTGCATTAGGCAACTTTAGCTATTCATGCCAGAATGATCTAGTTTGTAAAGTAGATATAGATGATGTACCATATTTCAATGCCCCAATATTCCTCGAAAATAAGGAGCAGATCGGAAAAATTGATGAAATTTTTGGCACAGTTCGAGACTACTCGGTCTCTATTAAACTTTCTGATAATATATTCGCAAATAGTTTTAAGCCAAACCAACAGTTGTTTATTGACCCTGGAAAGTTGCTGCCAATTTCAAGATTTCTACCAAAGCCACCACAACCAAAAGGTGCTAGAAAGAAGGGCGGCCCTAGTGGAGGAGGAGTAAGGGGGCGTGGAGGTGGAATGGGTAAGTTGAAATAAATTGTATTATGTTTAGGAACTATGCTCTACAGTAACAATACTTTACAATTATTACCATTAAGGAAACCGTGGTGGACGCGGCGGCGGTGGCTTTAGGGGAGGCTCAAGCCGAGGAGGCGGAGGTGGCGGCCGTGGATTTGGTAGAGGAGGCGGCGGCGGCGGCGGCGGCGGTGGATTTAATAGAGGACGTGGTGGCGGAGGAGGAGGAGGAGGGCGCGGCCGTTGGTAATTCAAAATGAGATGTGAAACTAACCAGATTGTGTGAATAAAATACATGAAAAGTAAACATATAAAAATAAATTAGTTGTTTGATAAATCGTAAATTGGTTTAATATTTATTTGAAAATACTGACCACGATACATGCAATATTTTACGGGTATATATATATGTATATTTATGTACATTTGTATAGTTTTGTGCACTTATTTATTGTGCTATTGTTGCTTTAAATGATGTTAATAATTAAGTATGGAAGATTCATAGGCCCTTAAAATTTGTATCATTCATATTTTCGATATTTTTGTGATTAAGTTGCATCGCATTGACGGCTTTCTCACTTATCCGAGAGTTGTTTTTCTTGTTCAATATTCGGCCAGTCCCGTAAGAGTCCAGAGGAGTATCTTTGTTGCTTAAAACATTTGTGTCAGCGATTGCATTTTCGATATTGTTATAAATGCGATCGGTATAGTTTGAATTGTAGCGAAATGAGCGGGTGTAAAGACCTTCTTGCCAGAGTTGGATATTTTTTTGCCGTTGCGTCTCCGGATATATGTGCTGCAAGAAAACGATAAATATAGATATTCGATAGATGGATATTGAGATATTTGAAGAATATTTTACCGAGATGCTGTTGCCTTCGGGGAACGCATTCCTGATTATGTCTTCCGAGTGATGGTGATAATAATATTGAGGCTTTTGTGTCTGGGAATATCTGCGGGGAGTGCTGCTTACCTCGCCATTGTGGTGGCCAATATTGCTATTTGTGGCACTAATGTAGCCGTTGTTTCCATTACTACCGAATATATCATCCACAAAACTAAATGTACTAAATTCGCTGGGATAGATGTAAAACGTTGTTATTAAAGTTGCGTATACAAACAGATGAAACAGTATGCATGTCCAAATAAGATTTATCTGTGAATAGAAAACAAACAAATTCAATTCACTGGACCCTCTTTAAATTAGCTAAGCATGTATATGTGCCTTTTTTCTGCGTCCGTATTTCGTGAATGTGGCAAACGGTACCAACGATATTGTTAAAAACGTGCCACAAGCAACCCCAGCCAGCAGGCCAGCGAAGTTCAGCTGGTATGGTAATGTGCCAATCCCGAATAGAACTGTGGACAAAAGCAATAGCTTGAACAATGCCACATATGGCTTATGTACATTTTTCCAATGCATCCATATAAGCAATGCAGCCAGCGAGGATACCACCCCACAGAGGGAGGCTGAGGGTCCCACCTGTTGGTAAATTGAATTAACGATGTAAGACTTTGAATAAATTTGAATTTAAATTTGAACAAATCAATCAAACTGAGTTATCGATGAGTATGCATATGTAACTCTGTTAAATGTAATATCGATACATTCGTTTGGTTTGTAACGCTGTTAAATGTAATATCGATACAATCCGAAGGAATGTTCTTAAGAAGCAAGCGATCACTTTTTGAAAGATTGTGAAACCGTGCGGTTGTGTAAAAGAATGAAAACCCGAAATTCATACTTTACAACGAGTAAATTAGTAGAAGATAACTGATCCTCTGGCTTTATATATATTCATATATATTTACATATGTTATGTACCTACCTCAGGTCGATGGGGTACTAGCACTGCGCTGGTAAGATTTCCAGCCAAGCCCGACATAATATATACTACGGCAGTTCGCAAGGTTCCAATTAATCTCTCCAAGTCAGCAAGAAATAAATACTGAAATATAAGCGTAATTGCCAAATGCAAAATTCCAGCATGCATGCACAGCGATGTCAAAAGTCTATAAATCTGATCTGGAATTTCCACTGAGATAAATGGGAACATGCCACAAACGTTATTAAGACAGGATATCTGAAATAACAAAGAATCATTAGGGAATCGTAATTATCTATAAAATATTTTGTTTTTATACCCTTGCTGAAGGTCGGTCAGTGCCTGGCTATGTAAACACTAGTCTATCAGTTGTATGTATCAATGTTTATTTTTCGGTCTCAAGCATCTCGGAAAACAATGATTTGTTGAACGTTGAATAATTTAAATTTAAATTTGAACAAATGCACTGACAAACTATTAAATGTAATATCGATACATTCCTATGGTTTGTAACTTTGTTCAATGTAATATCGATACAAACGGAAGGAATGTATCGATATTTGCAATAAGCAAGCGATCGCATTTTTAAAAGATTGTGAAATCGAAATTCATACTTAACAGATTCCAACTTTTGTTTCTTAAAACATCAATTTGTTACATCGGCCTACCTTATAGTAATTGGAGCAATCGGACAAAAATTGTGGCTAAGTAGAGAATGTCTGCAAGGCTATTTACTATTCGGTACTCCAAAAAGTCTATGTTATTTGTCTGGTTAATATTTACCTGTGAACAGAGTGAAGCTTCTTCATGAAAATATCCATTAACGAAATCACAATATTCGCGGGTCGTTATTCGGCATTCGCCATAGAGTCCCGTACAGCAGGGATGGCCAATTACTTCGCAGACCATATGCTCGGCCGTATGATCTTTGTAGCGGTAGCGCTGGGAGAATGAGTTTGTTTTCCGGCAAATGGGCCACTTTGTGATGTCATCGGGCCACTCGTATGGCGCTATGGATGCGGGTGCATCGCAAAATTTTGGATCCAAGCCGCACACAGATCCTGAAATCCGTCCACCAGGTCCCGACTCACCGGGAGACCATTTTTTCCAAGTAGATATTGATTTCTTGTGAAATTATAAATATATATACTATATATAAATACTAATATTATATTATATTAACACTTACCGTAGGATAAAGACCCCGTATGGAACAATCCGCCTGGGAGCTCTGAACGCAACCGGAGTCATCATTGCGTATGCAGCAAGCCGTCTCACGTTCCTGCCTTCTGGTTTTGGCAACCACCTCCATGATCTTAATGTCTCGCCGCATGCACGCGGCGAATTTTGCGCCCATATGGACCAGGTCATTGTTGCGTGGACCAATCCAAAGATTGCGCTGCTCGATGTGCTGTACCGTCTGTAGACTCAGGCTGGTCACCAGCACCTGTCCGGTCTTCTGTTCGGTACCGAAACCAATTGGTGCGATGCCGTAGCAAATGATCGATAGAAACAGGACAACAATTTGCACCGTATTTATCCAGTATGTGAAAAATGGTCGATGGTCCGTACGATCGTCCAGATCATTGACCGAAAAGTATTTGATGTGTCGCGTCTGCGGGCGTCTAGAGTTCTCCAGAACACCATCCAGCAACTGGGCAGCTATACGGTTGCCACGATTGCTGCTGGCCGAATTGTTTGTCGAATTGGATGTGCGCAGCACGGATTGACTTTGTCCCCCCGAGTTGCCGCTCATATGATGTATATGGTTCACCTGATGTACTTGATGTGAATCGGCAATCAAATGCATGTCCCCACCGTTGCCGTTGCTATTGAGAGCCGATGTGCGCCAGCCATTGTGGTGCCTCTCGGCCATATAGACGCCAACGCTACCCTCGACTCCGACTCCGCCCAGTGCCAAGCCCACAGTATCTGTGTGCGGCTGTTTGTTTGTTTCGCCATCGTCATTTGCTGACGAGCCTGAGGAGGCATCGCATGGATTATCGAAGAAGACCTCGTCTTCGATCAGTGCAGCCAGACTATTGGCAATGCCCATGCTGCACTCAGCGTCCATGTCCATGTCCTGCCCATGATCTATGGACTCGGCGCCCCTGCCGTGCACATGGACCGGTGCAAAGCTGCGCGACCATTGCCGATGGCATCGCTTGCTAAGCTGGCCACGTCCTTGATTTGTCGGCCGCACGTTAAACATGCTTATCAAGTAGCTAACACCTGTCATCAGCATGTGAGCCACCGATGCCTTACGCTCCACAAATTCGCCCGCACCGAAGTCGTTGCCGGCATAGCATTTGCGCCATCTGCAGTTGCCGGTGGCATGCAGTGCCATATCCACATTTTGGGCATCCTGAGCAGGCAGTATATCGGGCCGATCTGTCGCATAATAGCCGCTGCCAGTTGCCTCCACATTGTTGTTGCCATTATCACGATTGTTGTCCATTGCCATGGGCACATTATAGTCCAATTCCGAGCTGGCGTTCAATGGCCCAAAACGTCGAATCGCCAGGCGTCGGTGGCGTCCATACCAGAGGGCATAGTCTGCAGCCTCCGTGCTGGACTCTACGCCAAAGAAACGCGACACCTCGCGTCGCATATAAATTATGATGCGTTTCTTGCACGAATACCGAAGGGCCTGCTGTTGTTGTTGTTGTTGTTGCTGCTGCTGCTGCTGTTGTTGTTGTTGTTGTTGTTGTTGTTGATGTTGATGTTGTTGCTGCGGCACGAGATGTTGCTGCTGCTGCTGCTGCAGGCGCGGCGAGTTGGCCAGATGGGCAACCTGATATAGCTGCTGCTGCTGACGTTGGAATTGTGCCATTGTGCTGCTGGCCAGATCGGAGGCCTCGATTGTGTTGCTGGCATTCATTTCGTGTGTCATCATTTCCTGATCATGCTGCTGTTGCTTCAGCTTGGCCAGATCCGTTGATGTTACGGGCATTGCCATTGGCATTGCCAGCGGCACGGGACTGATTGGGCCAGTTGTTTGTGTTGTCTGATGCACACCGGTCGTTCGGCGCACGGTATTGCAATGCAAGCAGGTGCCGGCAATGTCCTGACCCTGCAGCTGCACCTGAGCTGCACCCTGGCCCCGCTGGCCCTCACTTTGACCCAACGCCGACTGTATTACTATAATGGACTCGGCCTCATCCGATTGGTTGCTGCTGCGTGCACTTTCGACATTCGATCGCAATTTGTTGCAAGCTGCAATGTTCTTTCCTGTGCTCACAATGGGCGGGCAGATGCTAGCGGCTGGTGCCGGAAACGATACGGATATTGTTGAGCCCGATGATGCAGGAGAAGGCGACGGGCATGGGCATGGTTGGTTCGAGTTGGACGTGGATGTGGCTGATGATGATGATGATGGCACATTGTGCACATTATAGGTTTGTGCGCTCTTCGAATAACTACCCTGAGCCGGCCCAGATTCAATGTGTTCACTGTTGTGACAGCACTTGGCACGATAATTGTACGGAATATTCACGTACTGCGATGACACCGGAGGCGTGGCAGCACATGTCGTTGCTCCGGTTGTTCCGGTTGAATCCGTGTATATATCACCCGCTGGAGGCGGCGTTGGGACATACCGTTTGACCGGTGTGTGCACCGTGGAACCCAAATAGCCGTTATAGGCATCACATTCCACGTTCCGATTGGTTGGCATAAAATAACGTGTCGAGGTCGCCGCCGCCGCACTTTGCGGTGCCGTCGCCGTTGCGGGCCCAAGTCCCGGCGATAATAGATTCATTGTTTCGATTAGTTTCACCTTTTGAGCCGGATCTCTGTAGCGCTCCAAGCGGTATTTTGAGTTGGGTGACATTGCACGTGGATGCAGTGGATGCAGGCTATATTTGCCATGCTTATGGATGCCGCCGGTGGAGCTCTCCGCCGGCTGCGATTGCGTGCTGCCCGAATTGTTGGTGCACAGCGACGACGTCGAATTGGAGGATGACAACGGGTAGCCTTGAGCGTGGGCGTGGGCCTGTTGCTGTTGGAAGTGGTTCAGATTCAGCTGCTGCATCTGATTGCTGCTGTTCAGGTTGTTAAGGCCGATTTTGGTTTGAAAATTCGATTGGGTTTGAGCGTGGGCGTGGCCATGACCGTGGCCGTGAGCGTGGGCGTGCGCCTGACCAATACCAGAGGGCAAACAATCACTATTTGGAGCAGGCGACGGCGGTGGCAAGCAGCCGCCGTTCATTAGCGAATCATCAAATTTGGTTAACGGTATGGTTAATTTGCCCGACTGCGCCAGGAATATCTCATTCGGATGCGGACTAAAGCGACCAGCTGGCGACCCAATTATTGGCTCATCTCCGTTCGTCTTCAGCGACAGCTGTGGCTGATAGTTAACCGATTTTCTACGTCCGGCACATGCATTTCCTGCAACTGTAGCATTGCAATCATTGCCATTTGTATTTCGGCGCTGGTTGCCGTTGCCACTCGGAAGATCAACACGATTGGGATGCATCTCAAATGACTTGGTTGTAACGTAGTATTCCTAACTGCTTTATCTGAAAAACGATTGTGTATCGAGGAGGTATTTATTCATTGTTAGAGCACAACTTGGCCTCTATATTCTGTATATATTTTAGATTCAAAACTTTGCATCTATTGAATACTCCGTATACTCGATAGGGATATCCTATCCGCCATCTTAGCATCTTTTGAATACTTCGTGTACTCGATAGATGACTCTATCCGCCATTTGCATATTATTATTACTGCCTGTATTTTTAAAAATATTAAAGCATAACAAAACTATGAAAATGGTTAGGTTATAACTATACCAAATATGACAAGTGGTTTAAGTGTAACACAAATATTAAACTGAACGTTGACTGTTTTTTTTTTAAATTACGAAAAACATCCAAAAAGTGAGCATTTATTTTGAGAAGTTCTCGATTCCAACTCAATTCAAGCCAACAGCTTGACACTCTTTGGAAGCTTAAACTTGTTGCGAATTTTAACAGCAAAACGAGCAAAGCCAAAGTCCACTTTCTGGCACAGAACTGTGTCAAAGTTGGGCTAGTCAAACTGATACAAAAACACAAAAAAAATAAAACAAAAGTGTTTGGAATGGTTTGTTACAGAAAGGTATCCAAAATCTTATGTTCGCAGAAACACAAATACATATTCATAATATTTGTTTTGTAAAGAAAGAAAAGTATAAGACTTCTACCAGGCACTTTTGTATGTACTTACATATATAAATACATATGCATGTGTTTGTATGTACAATTGTTCGACTAACTAATGAGTTTTCTTTCCACCTGATTATTAGTTAACAGTTTTATTACGTAGCCATGTCGACTTGCAGTTGTTAAACTTTGAATATCTATTTGACAAATTTATTCACAACACACACACACACACACGGATGTAGAGGAATTTAATTTTATCGATTTTCCGCAAGCGAACACAAGCATACTTTTTGGCGCAACTTACAATTATGGTATTCACATTGATATTTGTGCTCCTCGTATTATTAACGCCATGTTTATTCCAGTTCGCACAATTAGCAAATTTCGATTTTTTTTCATTTACTTTTTATTTTTGTTCGTTGCAAATGTTTTCCACCATATAGCGAGCAAAATCATTCAAATGTAAATGCATACAGACACACATACACATGCACTTACATATATATCTGCCATTCACTTGCTTCATTTCATATTGCCATTCACTTGGCGAAGCAGCGCTGCTCATGCTCACATTTGTGACGTCACGAGTTGCATTCGAAGCTCCAACATTCGATTTCGAATTGCAATCGAAGCTACAGCAATCGAATTCGAATTGCAATCGAAGCTACAGCAATCGAATTCGAATTGCCTTCGAAGCTTCAGCATTCCTTTCACAACCAATATGGCAGCATTAAACACCAATAGCCCAAAAAGGGAAACAGCTGATTTCAAAGAAGGCATCTGTTAGATTTTGAATGGTATAAAAACGATTTTCTATATTTTCGCTCGAGGAAAAATGAGTACTTTCCCATGCGGAGTTTAACATATACATATGTTTGATTTAAAAATAAGTTTGAAGCCCATCAAATTAAGAACCAAACCTTGGAATAAACCCCCTTGGAATAAACACTCCGAAAAATAAAGTTAAGTTCTTATAACCCTTGACCTGCAAGAGGGGTGGTAAGCTGAAACACATCTTAAATTAATTTTCACAAAGATCTTTGCTAATGAATTTGAAGCTAATCGAAACTTTAAACTGCGGCCGAAAAATCTATGACCCTAATTATCCCATCCAAGATTCGATTTTCGAAAAGTGTGAAACACTGGATGAATTAACTTTAATAAGGATCCTTGAAATTGATTTTTGTGCCTAAAACGGCACCTACCAAATGAGCAAGCACCCTGAACAAATTTCCCAGACATATGTACCTTCATCACATAGGGTAGCCCTAGTTGATCACAAGTCCACAAGAGGATCAAACAGTTTTCTGTATAAAGATTCATGTTGCAGCCCTGGTAAATCGAATTCGAAGTCAAGAGTCAATTTGAAAAGAGAATTGAAATTTATGATGCATGATAATTACAGTACTTAACAACGGCAAGGCATTCACCTGAATTCAGTTGTTTTTCGTGCGTGAGACAGTTTGGTTGCCGTTCGAAATTTGATCACAAATACAAACAGATATATATCTATGTACCTACATATCTAACCAGTTAACCAGTTTTGTACACCATAAGCCATGAAGTCGTTTTTTTATGCATTTGCTAGTTTTCTTTCGATCGTTGGCCTTCAATACATTTCAATTCGTGCCCAAGTATCTGCTCAGTTGGATCAATCCACATTTAAAAGGATTAGTCCCTCGTTTCAGATTGTCAATGAGTGGAAGTATTTGGATTTTGAATATCCCACGTTTGTCGAGAGGCAGCTGGCGATCAAAAATGGGTAATAAATACGTGAAAAAAAAGCTTTAAGTAATTCTCTTAAAGCAATCGAATCAAGGATTTGGGAACATATAAGAACATTACATTTAATAATTGATGATGGCTTTTTATGTAGAAGACTATTATAGGATATTTAGCACAGATTTAAGGTTAGAGCACCCATTAAATAATATGGTAAAAAATGGTAAAAAAGTGAAAGGTATAATTATGTTATAACAAATTACTTAAGAGGGAGAATGAGTATATGAGG
The DNA here is from genome assembly GCF_035044405.1 of Drosophila montana. Classification (NCBI taxonomy): domain Eukaryota; kingdom Metazoa; phylum Arthropoda; class Insecta; order Diptera; family Drosophilidae; genus Drosophila; species Drosophila montana. Next base: position 845,636 of record NW_026997278.1, read on the forward strand.
CATATGGTTAATTCTAACTAAGGAACTGAACCCATTGAAAATGGGTAAAAAGGGTATAATGTATTTGTGCAAATGTATGTAAAAGGCAGAAGGAAGCATCTCCGACCCCATAAAGTATATATATTCTTTATCAGCATCAACAGCCGAGTCGAGTCGAGTCCGTCTGTCCGTCTGTCTGTTTCTATGCGAACTAGTCTCTCAGTTTTAAAGCTATCTTTATGAAACTTTGCAGAAGTCCCTCTTTCTGTTGCACGCAGTACATATGTCGGAACCAGTTGGATCGGACCACTATATCATATAGCTGCCATAGGAACGATCGGTCGAAAAGTAGGTTCTTGTATGAAAAACTTTTTTGTTTATCAAGATATCTTGTGCAAACGCGGCAATTATTAGTTTTACTATGCTCGTCATATATATGCAAAATCCTATCAATATCGGACCACTATATCATATAGCTGCCATAGGAACGATCGGTCGAAAATTGGGTTCTTGTATGAAAAACTTTTTTGCTTATCAAGATATCTTGAGCAAACGCGGCATTTATTAGTTTTACTATGCTCCTCATATATATGCAAAATCCTATCAATATCGGACCACTATATCATATAGCTGCCATAGGAACGATCGGTCGAAAATTGGGTTCTTGTATGAAAAACTTTTTTGTTTTCCAAGATATCTTGACCAAACTCGCCAATCATAAGTTTCACTATGTTTCATACATTTCATCAAAATCTTATTTTCATCAGACCACTATATCATATAGCTGCCATAGGAACGATCGGTCGAAAAGTAGGTATTTGTATGGAAAACTTTTTTGTTTTCCAAGATATCTTAACCATATTCGGCATTAGAAGGAAGGCTATTAAGTCTTTGGCGTGCCGAAGATAGCCCTACTATATCCTTGTTTCTGTTATTTATTTATGTATTTTTTCTTTCAGAGAGTTTGTGCCGAAAAACAATTTACCTTTGGGCATCGATATGTATGGAGGACGACTGTTTATAACAACACCGCGTTGGAAAGATGGCGTCCCAGCGAGTTTGGTCACCGTGCCGTACCCGACAAAAGAGATTAGTCCCGCACTGAGGCCGTATCCGTCATGGCAGGCGCACAGCAGCCCCAACAATGCCGACTGTTCCAAGCTGATATCCGTTTACCGGACCTCAATCGATGCCCAATGCAACCGGCTGTGGCTCATCGATTCCGGCATTGTGAATGCCACAATAAGTTTAAACCAGATATGTCCACCGAAAATAGTCGCCTTCGATCTGGACACAGACGAGATGGTTGTCCGCTATGAGCTGCCCGCCGCGCAGATCAAACAGGACTCCTTACACTCGAACATTGTTGTGGATGTTAGAAATAACGATTGCCTGGACGCGCACGCTTTTGTCACAGATGTCTGGCGATTTGGCCTAGTTGTCTACAGCCTGGCGAGGCACACGAGCTGGCGCGTGACCAACTACAATTTCTCACCAAATCCAACGGCAGCAGACTTCAATATCCATGGCCTGAACTTTCAGTGGTTGGACGGTGTTTTCGGCATGAGCCTGTCCCGGGGACCCAAGCGAAATGATCGTCTGCTATACTTTCACCCAATGGCCAGCTTTAAGGTGCGTAGAATTTTTATCATTACTATTTATATATTTATTGGTTAATTTGTGACACTTACTTTTGTAGGAATTTATGGTTCCGATAGACATCCTGTTGAATGAATCCCTTTGGACCGATAGCACAATAGACACGTCCAAGCTTTTTATTGCGATCGGCGATCGCGGATTCAACGGTCAATCTTCGACATCGGGAATTGCCAGAAATGGCGTCATGTTCTTTACCCAAGTACATCGGGATAACATTGGATGCTGGGATACAGCTAAGCCATACGCTCGATCCAATTTGGGCACGCTTCTCGATGCTAACAAATCTTCGAACTTGATTCAATTTCCCAACGATTTAAAAGTCGACCACGAACAGAGCCAAGGCGTTTGGGTGATGAGCAATCGGTTGCCAACCTATTTATATAGTCAGCTAGATTATGGGGATATCAATTTTCGGATTTTAAGAGCCGATGTCGATAACATTATCGCCGACACGATATGTAATCCATTGTACGAATCGGCCAGTAAGGAAAAATTAGCTATTGTGTCAATAGAAGAGGGCCAATGTTATTAGACGATAAATTGGTAACACCTGCAGAGCCTACTTGAATTCTTGAGAATCGAGGAGAACAGCACTTGGTATAAATTCGTTATATCTAAATTTGCAGCACAGCGATAAATCAAATTAGAAAACAAACATGCATTCCTCATCTCACAAGGTTGTTTTATGTGTCTATTAAACTGAGTGTAGACTGTACCTTGGGCCTAAGTATCTCTCCTAATTGTTCACTGCCGACTAGATTAATCTAGATTGTTTATTAAATATTATTATCTGGTAAATTGTACAAGTATTTATTGCTAAGTAAACTAATAAACATATGTTTATGATTGTGTAAATAAAGTGAAAGTCTGTATCAAATGAAGTTATTTAAAATTGAACTTCGGCCAGTTTTCCACTTTTTTTTCACCCTAAAGTCCTGTAGAAGCTAGAGTACCCCAAGGAACCTAAGTCCTATATAAACAATATAAAGAAGATTACCTCACATGAGGTAATCCAAGTTGAACATTTTCAATCTGTATACGATCTCTACGAGTCCAAAAATTGATTTTGATCGATATTTTGGAATTGATATGAAACTAGCTGGCGATATCTCAGATGCGGGCTTAGAATGGAGCAACCGAAATATTTCGCAAAAATCTCAAGAAAATAAATATAATTATATATGTAAAAATGATAATATAATTGATATACATATATATGGGTAGGGTAGTCGATTGTTGTTAAGGCCGAACCGTCGAATGATTCTTTGTTTTAGAATTTTATCAACGTTAATTCAAAAGTTGTCGTCGCCTTGTAAGATACGAGATACTGTATTTATATCTCTCTGTATCTTTATCTCTCTGTATTTGTCATACACAAGCATTTATATGTACATATGTATATTCCACCAGTTACTCGATTCTCAGTTGAGAACGCAGTCTTATAACGCACATTACACACATTAACCGAAGGCGGAAACCGAGGCCACAAAGAACAATTCATTTTAATTGATGTCAAGTTTCAACTATTCGATATGCGCTCATCTCATCTCATAAATATAGTCGGCATTCTTTTTTTTTGCCTGACTTCCGCCGTGGAAAGAGTATTCGCAGAAGGTGAGTTTATTTTACAGAAAGAAAATGAATTCTTGCCCAAAAAGATATTAAAAATTAAAGACAAAGAACTTATTCAATTTTCTACAAAACAAAACAAAATAAAAACTAAAAAAATCTTTAAATAAGTTTTACGTACAAAAAGTAAAGTAAAGAAATTCATCTTGTTATCTCGCGCGAGGCTTTGTTTGTGCTAGATAAGAGAATAAATCTTCACTCAATTTTAGCTAGTATTATAATTATATAATTGTGTATCGATGTTTGTTTTGTTTGAATAAAGAACAAATTGCCGATTATATACGAAAATGTTGCATAATTGGACTGAGAAATGCGCGCACCACAAATGAATGCGATAAAATGGAATCGTCTGTATCGAACATATCCCGACTTTGGATCGGATTGTGCTCCTCAACATTTGCCGTCTGCTGTTCCCGAGAACTGGAGCGTCAACATTGTGACCTGGGTCGCCTGGCCGCCTTAGAGGGCACTTCCTGTGACAATGGCTCGTCGAGCACATATCAAAATTGCTGCCGCGCCTGTCAAGGTACATATATATATATATGTATATTAATATAAATAATAATCGATTGGGGTTGCTTCTCTAGTTGGTTTGGCAGTCAAGGCTAGTCAGCAAAAGTGTCGGGATCCCTTGTTTTCGTTTCTTTCGAATATTGATTCATATCGGATTTGCTGCTCCGAGGATGATTTTGCCAATCAATCGGATGAAAAGGAAAAGGGAAATACACTTGATACAGATGCTGCTCATCGGGTTGAGCCAGAAGAAGAAGATCCGGCCAAGCCGGATGACGAGGATCATGATGGCACTATCGTCCTCGCCGATGATGATGGTAAGCATCAAAATTCAATTAAATCAAAATAAAATCAAAACATCCTTTCACAGATGATATTTGCGGAAAAATTCCAAATCTTTGCGCGCATATTTGTGAGAATACATTTGATGCCTACAAATGCAGCTGTAATCCCGGCTACACTTTGGACGATAATAATGTTACTTGCTCCGAGAGAATCAACGATCATCATCCATGTCCCAGCGGATATATTTTGGATGCCAAACAAGGCAAATGCGCGGACATCGATGAATGCAAAGAACAACTGCACGAGTGCAAATCAACACAATATTGCCACAATACAATCGGTGGATATCATTGCCTCAATGTCAAGGCAAAGAACTGTCCCCCAGGTTATCTGTACAATGTCAAGTCCGAGGAATGTGAAGGTACGTAAATATCTCGATGTCTAAATTGCATTAGCAATATCATTTTTACCACTCAATCAACATTAAATGTGCCTCTCAATATGTACATATCTACATATGTACATAATACATCTACATACATCCATACGTTCATACATACGTACGATCATACATACATACATACACATTTACACACCTACATATGTACATAATCTACATACATACATACGTTCATACATACATACATATGTACATACATACACATTTACATACCTACATATGTACATACATACATGCATACATACATACATATGTACATGCATACATACATATATACATACATACATATGCACATACATCTACATACATACATCTACACATACATACATACACATACATACATACATCTACATACATCAACATACATACATCTACATACATATCTACTTACCCCCTTCACCTCCTGCTGCTCCACCGCCTCCTCCACAGTTGCTCCTCCACAGGCCTGGAGCCAACGTTGTTTCCTGCCTTGTTAAATTTCAGCAGAGCCTAATTGAATTCTTGAGAATCGAGGAGGAGAGCGCTTGGTAGAAATAAGTTATATTTAAATTTGCAGCGCAGCGACAAATCAGTTTGGACAGCGTTAGGTATTAGAAAACAAGCCTGCACGCATACATAAACATATATATATATAAATGCATGCCCACGCACGCCCACACACACTCTTACATATGACACACACACACATATATACATACATACACAATAAACGTAGAGTTTGAGATATTACGCGCAGATTTCAATTTTTGTAGGGGCGGTAATTGGGTGGAAAAAAAAATATATATATATAAAATAAATAATAAATTTTTGATCAAAATAAACAATACATTTTTGAATAGATGAAGATGAGTGCATTCAGTCGCCATGCGAAAAGGGATATAAATGCAGCAATTATCACGGCGGATATGACTGCAATCCGATTGAGAGTTTGGCCTGTGGGACGGGCTTTTACCTAAAGGATGGAAGCTGCGCGGATATTGATGAGTGCGATTATAATGCGACAAACTCGTGCAAGACTGAAATGCACCAGGAGTGCAAAAACACCGTAGGCAGTTATCACTGTGACTGCCTGCCCGGCTACAGCCTGGATGTGACGCAAAACGAATGCGTGGGTAAGTATGGCTATATCTATCTATGTATTATCTATGTATAATGTATGTATGTACATATATAATTACCGCACACTTCCTGTAGATATTAATGAGTGCTCCATTAACAATCACAACTGCCTGTCAACTCAAAGATGTGATAACACGATCGGTTCATATATATGCACGGTATTATTGCTTTTATCAATATTTTAAATTATTTATATATATATATATATTTAATTATATTTATTAAATATTTTTATAGCGCTGGACGTCGTGCGGCACTGGATATACATTGAACGCTGGAACTGGAAATTGTGATGGTAAGCATAATTTGAATCTGAATATCGTAATATCGTAAGATTCGCTTACTTGTAACAAATACGATATACAGAAAAAGGTTAATCAGACTTCATTGAATTGTTTCTTCAACAAAGATGACGATGAATGTGCGCTCAACACACACAACTGTCCATTGAACTATGATTGCTACAACACCAAAGGATCCTTTCGGTGCCACAGGAAGACAACGACTACGACTACGACGACAACGACGACGACGACGACCCCGTGGCCAGTTACATCAACAACGCCAGCAGCAGGGCGAGATTTTAATCCACATTATGTATCGCAACAGGGTTACAATCGTTTGGATTATGCCCCAAGTTATTTGACCAATTATGGATCGATAGCTCAGCGACCCTGCACCTCCGGATTTCACAGAAACAATTTGGGCGCCTGTGTCGGTAAATTCAAAAATCAAAATCAAAATACAAATGTGTAAAAATACAAATAACCGCGGACCACATCCTAAAATCTCAATGGGAATTAAAAACAATTGTTAAAATTTCCCATCTGATTGAAATTCGACTATTGTGTACACAGCCCTGCTTAATTAATTTCCCCATATTAATTTCCCATAAAGTATAAGTCCGTCTGTCGGTTTCTAAGCGAACTGGTCTCTCAGTTTGGTCGAAAAAAGTAATGTACGAAATCGAAATAGAAATTAATATCAATTTTTTAAACAGACATAAACGAGTGCATCGAGTACAAGCCATGTATGAGCCATGAGCGCTGCATTAACACAAATGGCTCGTTCCGCTGCGAAAACCTAATACAATGCCCCGCCGGTTTGAGGTCGACCCCGGATGGAACATCTTGCGTTGGTTTGTGCTGCAAAACTAATTTGTAATTATGCTTTACTTAGAAATTCCCCCCCCCCCCCCCGCCCCCTCTCAGATATTAATGAGTGCGAGACAGGGGATCACAACTGTGGTGAAAAGCAAATATGTCGCAATCGTAATGGTGGATATATATGCGCCTGTCCCCCTGGCCATCAGGTGACACGTCTGCCGGATGGTGTCAATAGTTGCGAGGACATAGACGAGTGTGCACAGGATCAGCCCGTTTGCTCCTCGAATGCGCAATGCTTTAATACAATTGGTTCTTACTATTGCGAATGCAAAACAGGATTCCAAAAGAAGCCTCACAATGGTCCCGATCCGGACAATTGGCAAACTGCTCATTCTCAGTGCTTTGATGTCGATGAGTGTCAGTCCATACCGGGGCTCTGCCAGCAAAAATGTGTTAACTTTTGGGGCGGCTATCGCTGCACCTGCAATTCGGGATATGAACTCAGCCAGGATAATCGCACCTGCAACGATATTGATGAATGCGAAGTACACAAGGATTATAAGCTGTGCATGGGGTAAATTACCTTCTATCTCTGTGAATACAATCTGGCATTATCCTCGACTTGTTTATAATATTTTATCCGATTAGCTATTGCATTAACACGGCCGGGTCATACCAATGCTCCTGCCCCCGCGGCTACACGCTGGCTGCTGACAAGAACACCTGTCGGGACATTGACGAATGCGAAACGAAAAGCGAGAATCATGTGTGCACTGGTCGGGTGAGTTGCTTATGAATACCCTACTCTATTATTTATATAATTATTCTTTATCCGTATCTTTATACAGAATGATATATGCACCAACATTCGAGGCAGCTTTAAATGCACCACCATTTACTGTCCCAATGGCTATATAAACGATCAGGATCAAAAAAAGTAAGATAAAGCTGCAAAAAAACTGACCCCCGATTTCATAAACATACGTGTTCTTGATCACAACTTAAAGCCAAGTCGATTATAGACACATCTGTTATCCAACCGTTTATACGACTATATGGGAAGTTCACCAAATTATATATCGTATATATATCTTAATATATTATCGTACAGAATACACAGAACAAGAATATGTCACTTTTCGTATACCATTGCCCCAATTTATACGGATAACTACACGATTTTGTACTTTAAACATTGTAGTTATCCAAGAACTCATATATCATAGTTAGCCTAATTTTATATTCGCAGCGTAATTCTATAAATTTCTGCTTCTTTCAGCCGATGCCGACAAACTAGTAACTTTTGCGAGGGAGATGAATGTTATACAAAACCATCAGCATACACATATAATTTTATAACATTTGTGTCGAAATTAATGATTCCACCAGATGGTCGAACAATTTTTACACTACGAGGTCCGATATGGTATGACGACATTGATTTCGATTTGAACGTTGTTCGAGTTCAAGCGGCCCCCAATGTTGAAAGAGCATCTGAGATTAATTTTGAGTAAGTAATCTCTATATATAAAACTGTTTGTCCTGACTGACTGACTGACTGACTTACTGACTGACTGACTGACTGACTGACTGACTAACTGACTGATTGGTGATCAACGCACAGCCCAAACCGTAAGAGCTAGGAAGCTGAAATTTTCACTGTAGATACCTTATGTGATGTAGGTGCACGTTAAGACGGGGTTTCGGGAAATTCCACTCGCAAGTGTGGAAAAATCGCGAAAAACGTTTGTATGTAACTTTTTTGTTAACCATCCGATCGGCCCCAAAATTATTTTCAAAGATCTTTGTTCAAATTCATTTGAGGGGTGTTTCGCACTTTTCGGAAAACCCATTCCTCCTTGGTGGAAATGGAGGTCAAAGATTTGGTGGGTGACGTTTCGCGCTCAAATTCATTTCCAGTGATCTATATGAAAAATCATTTGAGACGTGTTTCTCACTTCTCGCAGAATTCAAACTTCTTCGGGGGGAATGCGATTTAAAGATTTTTTGGGCGGCGTTTTAAGTTGTGTCCGATTTGCTTCAAACTTATTTTTAAAGCTCTTCATAAGAACTTAATAAGTACGTATTTCAGCGATTTGGAAAATTCCACCCGCAACAGTGGTAAATTGGCGGAAAACGGTTGTATGAAAGTTTTTTGTTTATCATCCGATCGGCCCCAAATTCATATTTAAAGATCTATGTTTAAATTCATTTAAGGGGTGTTTCACACTTTTTGAAAAGTCTATTCCTCCTTGGTGGAAATGGAGGTCAAAGATTTGGTGGATGACGTTTTGTGTTTAAATTTATTTCCAAAGATTTATAAGAAAAATCATTAGAGACGTGTTTCACATTTCTCGCATTTTCGGTGGAAAATGCATTTTTAAGATTTTTTTGGTGAATTTTAAGAGTTTTCAGATTTGCATAAAAGTTGTTTGATTCCCGTCCGATCAGTTTTAAAATCATTTTCAAAGCTTTTTTGATTTTATAACATACGTGCCACGGGCAAGGCCGGGTTATACCCGCTAGTATCTATATATTATAGGGTATTTTAGTAGACTTGTGCAACAGAAAGTATAAAGAAAATAGAATAGTCTTACTGGAAACCGCATCCTACTATATGATACAGTTTTTTTTTAAACTTCTTTTAGATGACATTTGACTTCTACAAATAATATAAATATGAATATTGTAATGTGACATATTATCGATCTTATTTAACAGCACATTGAAGAGCAACAACCAGGTCAATCTTATATTAAAAAAGGCACTGGAGGGACCCCAAGATGTTGAACTAGATCTGAGTATGACGGTCTTTACTAATGGAATGCCCCGCGGCAAAAGTGTTGCCAAATTGTTCCTGTTTGTGTCCCAATATACATACTAAAGTAAAAATGATGTAACAATTTTTCGGTTTATAATAATTTGTAGGGCCGTGAAATGTATTTTACCCAATTATAGGTTTCATTTGCAAAACATTAGTAAATATTAGTCGATTTAAATTGAAAATAATCATTTCAATAAACTGGCGAGATCAAATTACAGATCAACCAATTACTCAGTTGGAGAATATGTCTATTATAATTTAAAGGAAATTTCACAGCCGATATACGTAAATTGTTGATGATTTAGGTTATTATTAAGCGAATAAATTGATAGTTACTAAAAATACGGATACAACTGACCAAGATGAAACCAGTGCTAGCCAAGCATTTGATTGAAATGGGCTTTGGTAATGATTGATAATCCCACTGCCCAGAAGTTCAGAGCACGTTTTTCGAGAGAAATAAACCAAGAAAACGGGTATGACATACTGTATGCCGACGCCAGCATAGCTGCCAGTAAATGCCACCAGGGTAGAAAGATTTTCGGTAAAATATGTCACACAAAATGGTGGAACAATCGCGAGTAGTGGAAAAAGTAAACGTATAAATAAACTATATGAATCATATCGGGACATGTCCAAAAACAAGGTTTGAAGATTATTTTTAAGTGTAATAGCGATAAGTGGAAAACTCGTGGATAATGTAAAGACTGGAAACAGCGACAGGAAATAATCAATGACAACAAACAAAGTTGATGAAAAACTATTATGACCAACCCGATTTGGTAGAAAATTCAGAGTGTAAAGATCTTCGACGTGCTCAAATGCAAAAATGCCAGTCATTGCCAGTACTATGTAAAATGTACAAATTACAATATAATCGTATGAAAGAATTTTAGCCACCATTGACTTGCTTCTGAGGGGCTCCAATAAGCTAGGAAGTGAATGGTGGCACATGAACGAGTAGACACAGGCGCCAAATAACGATGGAATACCGTAAAAGTTAATGGCAACAGGCTGTCCTCTTGCTCCATCCGTAGCGAGCATCTTCAGGGCAATGGATATCATCAAGGTAAACGCTGAAAAAAAAACACAAGTGAAAATCAAATAAATATATAGTTAACCAATCCGGATGAATCTTACCCATGCAACGAAAGACAGCAGTAAGTATTTGTAAATACTTTGTTTTCTGAATACTGAGCACTGCGAGTGGCCCAAAAATGAGTGTAAACCCAATTAAAATGATCCTGTACATAATTAGCCGCGATATCGTATGATCTTTCCAGCACGCTCGTTTATTCGTTTCATTACTTTCAAAATTACCAAGAAATTGAACCGAATTCGATTCAAATGTCGAGATATCCGATGTGTTTGAATGATCATGTTCACTGCAAAGAAAATTCATTAAATGAGTATAAACATATATAAATTTGTGATTAATTTTGTATAATTTACATGACAACAAATGATGAATGAAATGCAATAAGAGCTGGCAACTGGATCGGCTAACGAAAACGATTGTGATACAACATTATATTAATAATATCTTAAGGATGTCATATTGTCAACGACTCGTGCCTTGTCGAACAGGAAAAATGATTTAAATTGCAATCAGCCCAAACACAAATGCAATTAGCCGAATATATAATGTATGGAGACGACTCCCTTTTGCCTGAATTTATAATGGTTATTGCGTATATATACAACATGAATTTTCATTCTTACCATATGACGTCGCGCAAACTTTTGGCCACGACGGCAGAGTATATGCTTAAGTCTCCATACAGGTAAATTATGAAGCACAGGTAAAACAAGATGCGTCCAAAATCATTAAAAAATATTGTCGCCATTTCACCCAACTCAAATTTGTGCGTCAGTTGGTAATAATGAAATTCAACATTTTGAATAGTCAAAGGAGTCGTTTCGCTGGCTGCATTGAAATGTCTTTCATGATCTTCATCTTCATTTGAGCTCCTCCGACGATGCCGCAGAACTTGAAGGCTTTGCCAGTTTTTTATCGCATTAGCGCCAGCCATGGATTCGATAACAAAGGTTACTGTGATATAGCTTATAATAGCTAGCATTATTATAACAACAAGGCTTAGGCACCATCCTGCTTTGGAAAATACTCCTGGTAGAGTTAGCGCTCCAGTTCCGACAATAAGATTAAATATGAAAATGAAGCCAACCTGCAATAAATGTCAAAATAAAGCAACCCCAATTAAAAATGTATACAAATGTTTGTGCGTACTTGTGGGTGTGTATCTTTATAACATGCATATGTTCCTATATACGAACTACGTTTGTTATAAGAACTCAAAAAAATGTATTATTCATATATAATTGCACAGTTACCAGATTTGAATAGGAAACTGTATCAACAGGTGAAGAAACTACTCTTCCTCCAGGCATTTCTTTACTTTTCTTTGTTGTGCAAACATCTAATTCAATGTGACCGCAGGTTTAAGGTTGGAAAATACAAAAAAAAATACTAATTAATACCGTTTTCAAACCAACAGGAAAAAAATACGAGTATGGTTAAACTTTTCATCTTTTTGAACGATACAAAACTAAGACAAGATATTTCGAGCTTACTTCTACAATTTAAATTGTTTTATTACTTTCCAAAGGATAGCAAAATTATTATAACGAATAGAACGAATATTATTAGAGCCATTGGTCAAAGGTAGTGTGGTAGTTTTAAAGTGGAGTGCGTTCGGAAAGTGCGGCCAGGCGTTCCATTAGCTTGTTGATCCGCTCTTCTTTTACTAAGATGAGGCTTTGAAGTAACCGAACTTTATGGCGCACAGAGATGATATATTTGTCCTTCTTATGTTTCTCCTGAATCAATTGCTTATACATTGTATATGGCACATTCTTGGTTTTCACTGCCAAGGTGTTAGCTGCCAAACTATCTCCCAAACTAACCGTCTGCATGTCTTCCTGGGATGCTTCCTGAGATCCCATCAGGGGATTTATTTGTGGTTGGAATTGTAGTTTAAGTCCATCTCGTTCGGTGCACATCAAATGATAGAGCAGCGATTGTGAGGCGGTTAGACTGGCCGAGGCAAGCTGCTCTAGATCGTCGCGGGACAATTTAAAACCCAATTTTCGTAGCACTTTCAAATTAAAGATCTCCCAGTTTTCCAACTTTAAGGCAAAGCTACTGTGCGAGCTATAATTGTACATGCCAACCAGCCTTGCATTAAATTTCTTAAAGAGTCGGGCGACGGTCACAACATCGGATAGATCGCGACGTGTGCGATTGTCAAGCTTGATCTGTTTATGGATCATCCAATCATCTAGCTCTTTTAGTTCCTCGGCATTTAATGTTCGACAAAATGGCATGATTTTTAAACGCTATCGCAGTCCTTTTACTTTCAAGAAAAATCTGTAACACAAAATTTGGCACAACAAACAATGCTCTCTACTATTTTTGATGTACTACGATTACTAAAATACTTACAATTTATAATTAGAAAATGCCAGACTACGTTTACGTGGTCCTTTTATGTGATCCAAAAAGAGGTTAACGACTTTTATATGATAACGGATTACTTTGGACCTTCCTACTACAAGGACAATCAATTTGTTTGGTGATCCGCATTTTCTTTTTAATTATCTATGATTAATCAATATGTTTAATATTTTAACAATTGGTAAACATCACTCATTCATTACAATTTAATATATTCTCTTAACTTAAAATATATGTTATAATTGAAAATTATTGTTGTTCCGCCCAATCGTTATTTAATCGAATATCCGCACAGTTATTGCTTGCATCACAATCATCGACAAATTCGACATGCGTAAATGGAAAATGGCCTTTGCGTCCATTTAGCTCCCCTTCCCATTGTCCATTTATATTGGTTTTAGTGACTTTGATTATGTCCCCTACTTCCAGTTTTAGCGCGGTTTTGTCATATGCATTCGGCACTCGCGACTGTTTAACACGAGCTCGAGCTGGCAACTTGCGCTGCGTAAAAAGATTTGATTATAGATTTATATATACATATAAGTTATTGATAAATTACGCACGTTCAAGTCTGTCCTTTTCAAAGTACTAAACTGGCTGGATGATACGGAAGGTGAGTCGACATTGGAAATGCCAGAGGAAATGTTTGAACGTGCAATGCAAGAGCTGCTGTTTAAACTAGCCATATGCTCAATACCATCCTCCTCCATAGAATCGTCGTACTACAAAAAACAACAAAAACAAAAATAAAAACTAATAATAATGATACAGTAAGGATATCTCCGACACGCCGAAGATGTAATAACAGTGAATAGGGAACACAGAATATTGTGCAATACAAGAACCATGTCATTTATATGCCAGCTGTATGATATTATCCGATGTTGTTAAGGTTTTGCATGTGCATAAGGAACATGGTGAAAGTAATGAACACGTACTGCCTGCATCAGAATGACGGACCTATCAAAAGTTTAACGCATACAAGCAGACAGATGGACACGGCCATATCTACGCAGCTGTTGATGCTTATCTAGAACATATATACTTTATGGGGTACCTTATCAATATATACTTCGCGAGGAGCTGTAACTGAAATTTTGGTGACTCTAGCTCCCTCCTAAAAGTTAAGATATAATCTCAAAATAATATGATGTATATGCTCGATTCTAATAAATTGCTTGAAAGGGGCAAGTTATCGATGAACTGAGAGGAGCAGTAGGAGCTAGTCCGGACAGGGCTAAATCAACTCAGTTATGAATTCTAACCTAGAATATATATACATTATAGACTAGTTAAGTCTATTTTTGAAAATGTTTTACACTTTTCAGATAATCCATGACCGGGTGGAATATGGACGCCTAAGGTTGAATTGACCAAAACTTGTTTTATCCGATCGACTTTCTTATAATATAAATCTTTAATCATACAATAGTAAATAAGGATATCAATATTTAATATCTTTGCTAAATGTATTTTCGAAACTAAGTGAAAGGGACCTTTGACTGGGATTTACTTTTCACCGACTTAAAAGTTTGAATCAACTGCACGTTTAAAAACGTGATTAAGCTTGTAAAAACTTACGCGCTGAACATAGGGAACTGGTATTTGTCCAACTAGGCCAGTGGAATTGCGGGCAGTCCACCATTGGTCTTCATCTTTTCGGATTATCGTGAGAACCTCACCTCTTTGAAACGGTAAATCGTCTTGATCCTAAATATAAAGCGTATCCGTTTAGATAATTTTCAATTCAGAATAAATCTTTGATACACATACACTGCCCACGAAATCAAATTTTCCTATAACCTTTTCCAGTTTTTTCTGCGCGGGACGCTTAAGAGGCGTGGTATCCAAATAATGTAGCGTATAGAATGTCAGAAGCTTTGGAAGGTTTTCAAAACTCTGATCGCCGATTCGGTAAACAATTTGGTCTTGCTGCTGCACCTTGTTTATAATATAGTTACTGACTTTGGTGTCTTCTCTAAATTGAAATAAAAGTTGAAGTTAAGCTTTGCGAAATAATTTCTATATTCTTACTGTTTACTTACCTCACACACAAGACGTAGTCTCCTTCAATTGAGTTGCTGTCGCGCACTAAAAACACTCCCCGTTCACGCTCATTCATTAATACTTCGGTGGCATCTTGCCGAGACATGGAGCCAAAGTACCAACTAAAACAATTAATATTAGTTAAAACAAGTCTAAAAAGCATATAGAGTGTACAATATAGACATGAATGTTAAGCCGTTTGTTGTATAGTCGCACAAATATCAATGATGTTTGGCTGGGACGGGAACATTAATTTTTATAACCATTGCGAGAGCCATTCTTACCTGCTCCTATCAGATACATCAAATGTATCCATGTTTAATTCAGAATATGAGTGAGTAATATTCTTTTGACTTTGATTCTTTTGATTACTAATTTAGTATAAGATTAATTTTTACTCTGATTCTTTTTTCTTTGTGTATTCTCCTTTTGCTTCTCGTTATGAATGTTCATACTGTATCGATACCTCTAAAAATTTTTAGATATTTTTACCAACTCACTTGGTTGATGACGATATTTTTTTGGCGATAATTTCAAAAACAAATCAAATAAAATTCAGGTTTATTCAGTAACGAGTCATGCAAAGATATAAAAATTATTATTGGAAATAATTAGTTGAATACAATGGAAATCCGCAAATGCAAGAAACTTTGCTTTTTTGACACAGTTGGATTTTAAAATGGCAAACAGGCAGAAATGCACAATACATAATGCGTGCAATTTCGATTTATTTAATTTATTACATATACGCAAATTAAATTATCGCACAAAGAAAATTAAATTAAATTATCGAACAATGAAAACGGTTCAGATTCAATAATAGTATCGCACTGACATCCCGATATAAAACACAGGCGAAAATAATCGGGAAACTCTGAAAGTAGTTGAAAAATCGAAACGGCAATGTGTCGATGTTTTTTTTCTCACCTCTAGTGGCTACGCCATTTTGTGTAAAAGAGAAAAATTGAGAATTACAAAATAAGAAAGCGAATTCTTTTGTGTTAATAATAAGGTGTAAAGTAATTTTATATGCTTAAATATTAGTATATAGATGCTGTGTAGTGTTTAAATATTGACAGTACGTGTGATACGCCCATTCGCTTTAATACGTGTGGATCTACACATTCATAAGTACATGGAATCTACCTTAATATTCATATGTTTGTACATACATATGTAACTTTATGTATACATATGTGTGCTTGTGCAAAGAAACTTGTTTGATGTAGAAATACATATACATAAATGTTATGTGGTATGTATGTTTATACCCATACAACTGCACCACTGAAAATTTGGATAACATAAAAATGTGTGTGACCACTGTTTAGAAAATATAATGATTTTTATGAATGCAACAACGACTTCTATTCGACAACTGCGGACATTGATTGGAATATGGATTAAAATTAATCTGGCAACCTACCTGATTTATAGGCGTACTATGTAGGTATGTATGTATATATATATACATATATATATATGCATGCATATATGCATTATGTATGTATGCATTGTGTGAATATTGCATATGAGTCTTATACGTAGTTGTTAGTAATATTGTTAGTGTTACCAACTTTTAAAAAACATAATAAGCCAGTATGGACAAATTTTGCGCAATTGCGCAACTTAGAATGCACTTTGTCGCCCAAGAGAGGCGAAGAGTTAGCAAAACTTGACCCCAAAAGTAGGTATGCGGGTATGTATGTATGTAAGTGAATCAAAGATGTTCCTTTTATTATTGTGATTTACCAATTTTGACAGCAGTAATGTCAGCAAAATACACACACAAAAAGTTTGTTTAAATGAACGGAGTATCCAAGTGAAGACTATAGGAAGATAAAATTCAATTTGTCTTTCATTTTATGAAACAATTAAAAAATAATTTTTTGCTTTCATTCGTATGTTTGACAACAAAAATTAGATATCTGAACCAATCTCTCCTAACAAATATGCAAAATCTCATTAACATCAACCCAGTATATAATAATATAGCGGCCGAAAAATAAATTTGTCGTTTGAAAAACTGTTTTGATTATCAAGATATCTTGACAAAACCCGACATTTATATAATAGTTTTACTTTGCTAATTATACATGATTCAAATCTTATTAAGATCGCACTTATATATTATATAGCTCTATGTGAAGAATCGATTAATAAATTAGTTTTTGGATGGAAGATATCCTGTTTTACCAAACTCCGAATTAAAGACCATTAACATTCTCTAATATCTGCAAAGTTGTAAGGCAAATTTCTACAGGGTATTCAATCTTCGATGTGCCGAGAACAGCCGTAGTTAATCGTTTTAATATACATTTTATATATGATAAATTTTATACCGATCAAAAAAAGGTCAGGTCAATATAATCCACGACACCTTGTTGACACCATCCAATCGTTCGTAATTGACATTTTCATTTTTATGGGGCTTATAAGATCCATCAGATGTATCGTGATGTATTAGATGTATTCAATAACAAATATTTTGAAATTAAGATCTTCCAAAAAATAAGTAAGGGGACTTTTCATATCCTTGTAAAGGGTATTCTTATTTTGCCACAAAATGTGTAACGCATAGAAGGACCCCATAAAGTATATATGTATGTATATTCCATATCGGCATCAACCGCAGGGTTGATATAGCCATTTCCGGCTGTCTGCTTCTATGCGAACTAGCCAGATCGGACCACTATATATATTTTGTATTTGATTTGTATTTGCAATGGGAGGCCCAGTCCCAAGCGCGAATTGACTTGTCTCCAATTTTGAGCCACCCTGCAGCATTAAACATAATTTGCTAAGTTAAATAATAATAAATGTAGTTATAATATGAAAGAATTGAACACCAATTGTTTGATTTTACAGCAGTTGCGGCTGGAATACAATATATTCAATTCGTTTTTATGTAGGGCTTTGACAATAAGTGTGAAGCCGAAGCCAAAAATCCTTTAACCTGTATTTGAAGCTCACAACAAATAGATTTATAAACACAAACTTTTGTCTTCCAGTTAGATAATCTCCAATTATGCCGACAACATATTTAATTGTTACCTGTTAGTGAAAGCAAAACCTGCCAGGTAAACAATTGGACATAAACAATAATCAACCGACATGTCTACAATAAATCGCCGGATAAAAGTCAAATTTCGAGATGCTGTACTGAAATCCCACAAAGGTGAGCTTAAGAGTTTAATAGATAATTATAAAATATTCTGTTTAAAATAATTATCTCTATATATAAAACTGTGTGTTCTGACTGACTAACTGACTGTTTGGTGATCAACGCACTGCCAAAAACGTAAGAGCTAGGAAGCGGAAATTTTCACTGCAGTTACCTTATGTGATAAAGGTGCATTTCAAGACGGGGCTTTATACATACATGCATACATACATACATGCTTACATACATATGTACATATATACATACATTCATTAATACATACGTACTACGTAAATACATACATATATACACACATGCGTACATACATACATACATCAACATACATACATCTACATACATACATCTACACTTACCCCCTTAACCGCCTCCTGCGCCACCGCCTCCTCCACAGTTGCTCCTCCACAGGCCTGGAGCCAACGTTTCCTGCATTGTTAAATTTCAGCAGAGCCTACTTGAATTCTTGAGAATCGAGGAGGAGAGCGCTTGGTAGAAATTCGTTATATTTAAATTTGCAGCACAGCGACAAATCAGTTTGGCCAGCGTTTGGTATTAGAAAACAAGAATGCATGCATGCATACATATATATATAAATAAATCGATCTAGCCCTGTCTGAATGAATAATCGCGCCGGTTTCGGAAGGCATAAGAGCGCTACGGACTTGAATTTTTGTACGTAGGTTCACCTGTTGAAAACCTTGCTTCGTTTTTAGGAAATCGATAATAACGATATCAAATATATATATATATATATATATATATCAGCACTCTTACCTGTTTTATTTGTATTATATTTTTTACAGCCAATGCTTTGAAATGTGATCGAATGGCTTTTACCGGCGTAACATCAATTTTAACGGCTGGAAAAGAGTGTTGCCAATCAGTATTAAATGTCAAATTATCAAGATCAAAGAAGTCTGAATCAATATGTACCCAGAAGCCCCCCGTTAAAGCTTCATATTATAATCGTAACACTCCAAATGATCCTGCGGTAAATACTACTTTAAAGCGACGCAGATCCGCCAGGCATGCCTCGGTCTCGGTCTCTGTCTCTGCTAAGGAGGCACCAATTGTTTGCAAGACTAAGAAAGCTCTATGGCAAAATTGTAACATGCTTGCGATACTACTGGTAACATTTTACCTCATAAGCTCATCACATTCGATATTAGTCGAAGAACAAAACATAGCCGGCAGTGCTGAAGAGCACTTGTCTCTCAAGGGCATCGCCAATTCGAACAATACCAGCACCAGCTTCCGA
Source organism: Drosophila montana (assembly GCF_035044405.1). Lineage (NCBI taxonomy): Eukaryota > Metazoa > Arthropoda > Insecta > Diptera > Drosophilidae > Drosophila > Drosophila montana. The sequence goes on from NW_026997278.1 coordinate 865,170, forward strand.
AGTGCCGCCGGTAAGTCAATGTTAAGCAACAGTAGTACTGCGGGCAGCGGGTTAGGTAGATCTTCCGTTGCGGCAAGCGGATATCTGGACAAGTTGGACAATTTGGAGCGAAGTGTAGCCGCTGTTTTGATCAAAGTGGCCTATGGAACAACGTCAACGACCAAACGAAGCATACCCGACAATAGCTATATCTTGGGTCTCACCACTGTCGCGACGCCACTTCTAACAACTCTTCGGTAAGTTAATTAGCTCGATCTAATACTTGTAGTATCTATTATTCGCTTGGATAGAGTAAATTAATTTTCTCAAGAAATGTGCAATGCAAGCAGAAGAAACCCAAACAGTCGATTTGATATAATCTTGTTCGTTCTTCATCTGTGTGTCTGAAAACTATTCATATAGATTCAAAGTTATCCCGATGATACATTTCATAAAAAGAAAATTTTTAAAGCTAGCAAGAACTTACCTAATAATGTGTGTAAAGATGATCCAAACATCTAACTTATTCAAGAATGGATAACCCTGGAACGATGATAAAATAAGTTTGCATTTAGGCATTGGGTGCAGGGTATCTTTATTCGGGCAATCCCAACTCTCTTTCATGTTTTGATCCTGGCTGTGGAATAAGAGTGATTAATGTTTATTGATATTTTAGATACCAATCCTCGAATCAAGCTCAGCATAACGGTGCTCGCCATAGAAACTATGAGCTGGACTTGGAAAGAGATCACGCTTTGCCAACCTCGGCACCAAATGCTGATATCTTGAAGAGTAATAATAATCCAACGTACCCGAATCCAAATCGTCATCACAGCAGCAGTCATGACCGCGATCGTCATCGACACACAATGCAATACAATTCAACACCGATGCCATCAAGTAATTATAGCTTTTCCAAACTAATCGCAATTTTTCGATATTCATTTAATCTGATGCTTTTGTTTGTTTAACACTAGTTCCTAACTTATTAAAGAAAGCCAACGGCCAGCCGACAATACCAATGTATCCTGGAGATATTCCGTCGTACTCGCCACCATCAAGATCATTTTTTACGCCGCCATTACCGCCGGAATATCAAAACCCATTTGCAGACAAGCCCACGTTACGAGGCACTAATAACGAGGGTCTTATATCAAATACGGTACCGTTTAATAACAGGCGGCCGATACCGCCACCCAGTCTGATGCCTGGCCATGAAAGGATACCATTTCGTCCGCCCGATCTTGCTGCCTCAATTGGCAACACGGATGGAAATTCGAATCACAATGCAAATGAAAGCTATCCAAGTAGTTCGGTGGATGGTAAAAAGCCACTTGTCGCGACCAGCATGCAAGGAGGAGCCTTTGACGTCGCCGGAGATCGTAAAAAAGCACTCAATACACCGTCACGGCCGGGCAATGATGCAGTCGCAGCCGTTGAAGCGTCGGATCATAATAACAATGCCAATTATCATAATGTGCAAGATATTGGCGTGACCAAGAGCAAGGAATCCTCCAATGCAAATAAGAGGCAAGAGGTTCTGCCGAACATTAGACGCATACTAGGATCAAATGGCAAGAAAGGTGACATACCTGCTGTTCTATTACGACATGTGACACAGCGACCCTTGGTCAACTATCATCAACCGCCAGCGTCGCCGATAGTTTCGGTCGATAATGCGGAAATAGCAAAGGAGAGCAGCAGCAGCAGCAGCAGCAGCAGTAGTGATGATAGTGCTGCATCTGCATCGGTTAGTCCAAACATAAATAAGAGCAAACAGTCGGCCGGAAAATTGGACGATGCCGTGCCAAGAGATTTGTTTGGCAACAATGCTAGTCAGGCAGCAGTTACCACACCTTCGGCTGCAGCTGCAATTGGTGAGGCGGCTGCCACATCATTTACATCTGCAACGACAAATGCAAGGCCAACTAATGCAGGAAAAGCTGCTGACACAGCCACAGGCCAAGGCACAGGATCTGTGGGTGGTGGTGCTGCTGCGGCTGCGGCGGCGTCTGCTCATACCACATGGACGTGGGCGTGGAACATACATATTTATTTATCGGTCATTCTGTACACGATTTTGGCAGTCTATTCGCTTTACAAGCTTGTCACCTTTGACAAGCTGACGCATCTATTCGCCCAGTCATATTTTGTGTACATCTACCTCATACTTATTGCCATTTGTATAATGCGCATCTTTTACTTATGCTTCGATGCTTACAATATTCATGGAACTTTTCCAATATTTGCCGCAGAGCTTTTATTGAATTTGCCATCAACATTCTTGACTGTTGCCTTCGCTGTGCTCATTTTGTTTCTGTTTTTAAAGTCCTTGAATCACAAAAACAATCGCTACTCAGCGCTGGTGCGACCGCTAACCGTCGTCGTCGGCTGTGGTGTACACGTTGGACTCTGCATTACCCTGCATTATGTCGAATCGTATACCCTGCAAAATCATCACTTGTACTTTCAGCAACAGCAACAGCAGCAATATTTTCGCCGCCAACAGCAGCAGCAGCAACAACAGGTTAGCATGTCGCCTTCGACCAGTCTGGCCAATCCACCGCCACCACCACGGGTTCTTTCGCTTATATGCCAAATTATTTATATATTCATATGCCTTAGCTTGGGACTCTTGTATCTGTATTTATATCGCATACTGAAGCGCATACTAAGAAGCAAATCCCAAAATTATATACATGGCTATCAGAATCTATCCTATGCTATTCATATCACAATTGCAACAGCATTGCTATTTGTTTTATTGGCTGCTCTGCAAATCTTTGGCGCGGTTTGCATCTCAGCAGCGCGACCCCTGATTAGCCAGGCGAATATTATTGTTGAGGTCGATTGGATGCAGTGGGGATATCAGTTTTCATTGCGTCTGATCGAGATAGCAATCATAACATTGATATCATGGGTGACGGGCCTAAAAACCAGCGTTGGCAGCAATGCCAACGGTAGCGTCGCCGTTAACGGCGATGTCCGAATGGTCGGCGGGACAGCTGCTGGGATGAGCGGTTTTGCCAATGCTGCAAATGCCACCGGCAGTGTAATGAGAGAAAAACACGGTGCTGCTGCTGCTGCCCATCATCATCACAATTCGCATTCAAATGTTGCCAATTTCTTTTTGCCGTGCACATCGAGCTCAAGCCAGGAACAGTTTGAAACTGATTATCCAGCCATTTGCAATGCCAATACAAATCTTCATACGTATACAATGCGCACCGGCAAGCTGATATATGATGATAGCTATGCGCTGAACTCGCTGGCGGGGCCATCGGCAGCTTCTCCGAGCGGCGGCGGCAATACTGAGTATCAGCTGCAGGAGCCAATGTACCAGAGACCCTACGATACTGGCTCAATAAGAAGTGCTATTAATCACAACATAACAGCCGAATATGGTCCACAAGCTTCTTCGCGTTACCATCAACATCATCCACATCCACATCCGCATCCACATCATCATCATCATAATATGCGTGCGGCACATGAACCGGCAGCCTATATGAGCGCCGATTATATGACCGATGCCACAACCGATCATTACGAAAATCCAAATTTTGATTTACGTACAAGCTCAACGGGTGCTGTTGGCGTCGGTGTTGGTGTCGGAGTCGGAGTTGGGGCCATGCAAAAGTTGGGCAAAAACCCAGTCAGCTCTGGTTCTGCATCTGCATCAGCATCTGGCTCTGGGTCTGGATCATCCGGTACATCTCAGCAACAAATGCTGCTATTGCAGAGTGACAGCTGCTATTCAGAGCCATTGCAAGAGAACTCAAGCTATGAATTTAATAACTTTGAGCGGCCCGTATTCAAAGAAAAATCCATTGGCGGCAGTAGCTCACATCCGAGCGATGAGTGCTGGCCCGACCGAGAGCGAGAAAATCTCAAATTGACAAAGTGTTGTGATAGAAAACCGAATAATAATAGTTCGACACTCGATGCTGCAACATTTGAAAATCCGGAGCGACGTAGTTCCAATTCAACCAATTCATGTTCCTCCTCAAACGGTATCCGTTACGCCAGCTATAACTCATACGAGCGCGGCGCCCATTACAATGGTGTGCGAAAGAGTGGCACTCTAAACAATATTGTTAATGGAGCAACTGGTACGGGTAAAGGCTCTGGTCCTGGTCCTGGTCCTGGTCGTGCAATAACTGTTGTACCAGGCAGTAAAAGAGTAAACGGTGCACAGACATTGGCACACACAGAACGTTCGCACTATTTTCAAAGGAGTGGACGCACTCTGAATACCATTAATCGTTCATTAGCTACAAATGATTTTGAATTAACACCAAGCGTTTGCAATGAATTGTTGACGCTAAAGCAACACCAAATTAAACAGCATCAGCAGCAGCAGCAGCAACAACATCCGCAGTACAATCACAACAATTCAGAGGAGGAGGATGAGGAGGAATACGACGACGACGATATGATATCAGGAAGTAATGTAGAGTGCACCAATTTGATAAGCAACAATGAGCATGGTTATTGTATAGCAAGCGAAAACAGCATCACATCAAATCCACTTTCTACACAACACCTGCATGTACAAAATAATTCAAAATCCATACATCATCTGCATCAACAGCAGGAAGCAGCCGCCGCCGCCGCCAGTGTGCCAAGCTCCTCCGAGTTGGAGCCGAAAATTGTTGCCTCATCAACAGTAGCCGCATCCGCATCAGCTTCGCCTTCAAGTGCCTCGGATAGCATGATTGTTGCTGAGCAGGGTTTCTTGCGCTTTCGCGCCAATGAGGATGTCAATGCCCAACAGCGAATCGAAGGTGTGATGCATCATCAGCAAAATCGGAGCGTGTCCAACGCCCTATCGCAAATTTGTAGTAATGTTAATGGCATCGATTGCTAGGCAATTCGTTCATATATATATATGGATAAGATATGTCCGATTCTCGATTCTAATCTCTATCGGTCGAGTGCCGCCGCCGCTTACTGCCAATTGTAGTTAATTCGCCACTTTCTACTCTCTTCAAACTTGTGATATACATATTAATAATAATGATATATTATATATATATATACAAGTATGTGTATATATATATATATATATTATATATCTACTATACATTACAAACAATATCCTAAAATGTAAAAAAACAAAAAACGTAGTATTCATACTGAAATTTTGCTGCAATTGTGACGTTTGAATCCCGAAATATCAATACTTATGTATATATATATATATATATATATATATATATATATATATTTTGTATATACTGTAATATATTTGCATAATTTGCTCGATGCAAAATTTTCTACATACACACTAATTTGTTTTTATTTATTGTTTATAAATTAATGCAAACAGCAGCTTTTTACCGTTTGACAGCTTACATAGCATTTAAATTCATATAGCATAGATTTTTATAGCAGTTACAACATGCATACTTATAAATATATATAAAAACAAACAAAAAAGAAGTGTAGTTTTAAGCAATTACATTTAATGTAAATTTAATTATCGTATTCAAACTGTTAATTGTAAACAATATATTCTGAGGGCATTCATCGACAAAATGATTTCATTAATGCTCCTTTACTCACATAGTACACACACGTATATGTATTAAATAAAAGTAATTCTTTTAGTTCTTTTAGAAATTACAAAAAAAAAAAAATAGAAATTATATTAGGTTTGTAAATGTAAATGTTTGAATGGCACCATTTTACTCAAATTTAATTCGTTTTTATTTCAACTCTTTTTGTGTTCATAAATTTAATAATAATTCTGTTAAAATACATACATACATGCTAATTAATTGCTTTAAATTTTAAGCCATTGCCATGTTGATCTAATGAATATCCAAAATTTAAGCATTATTAAATCACCCGAAAAGATTGTGTAGAGAAAGTGCAACAAACTTAAAAACAGAATAAGTGTCGTGTCGGTCAAGGTTATAAAACTCAACCTTGACAGGCTGGCTACAACGCGTCCACAGGTGCTCTAATAACTGAAATTTCTAGAATAAGTTAAGTCTAAAAAATATGCGAGAAAAAAAAGCAACAAAAAAAATGCTATTACAAGTACACACATTCATACATTCTCATGTAGCACGGCGCGTTAATAATAATATCGAATTAATGCAGATTTTATAAAAAGTTATTAACTGTGACACGAATTCCGATCAGCCAACACATGCTAATGCTGGAATGTACATTTATTTATTATGTATAGAATTAAGCAATTCCTTTCGATACAAAAATAGTGTATAAAATCACAAACACACACAATGTTAATCCTTACGCGTAAATAGTACTGACTAGATAAGGCTTCTGCATTTTTAAATGTAAAATTAAATTGATTTCAAATAAAACACACTTATATTCATAGATATATATATATATATATATATATATATATATATATATATATATATATATGTGAATAATTGTGCTTTTAAGGATGCCGTACCATCACCATTACAAAGTATTTATAATAGAATGCAGATAGCAAAAACGAAAATTTATTATAACATCGATCCTACTATGGCACTATATATATTATAAACACAATGAACACACAACACATTTTTACAATATGATAATAAAAAATATGAATAAATAAATAAAGTATTCCCCCCCTTATTATTATTATGCTTCTTACATTATAGAGAAATATGTATACATATAATTAACTGCATGTATATGAAAGAAATTACTCTTATAATAAAATAACTACGTACATATAAACCACATAATATATTATTTAAATTTATGTTTCCCCATGCCCAAACAACCTGTTGCTCGAGATTCCAAACACTAGGGTGGACTTCACGTATCTTATGATTAAACCTGACTTCTTACGACTAAATAAATAATATACAAATTATTTATATTGACATTCGCATACTTTATTGACCTTCGCCCGATCGTTTAATACAAAATATAAAATTAAAAAGGAATTAAAAAAAAAAAAACAAACAAATTAAACTATTTGTGGGTATCCAAGTTGCCATTGAGATCCATGAGAGCCATATGTATTCTAAAGTGTAGTCGCGACTCTAATGCGAATTTTGAGAACTTTTTTCTTAAATGTAAATAGATAAAACACATTAAAAACAAGTTAGAGGCTCTAGTCGGGTGCTCCCGACTCCCAGGCAATACCCTGAACCCTCTTCGTTTGCTTCAGCAGTAATAAAAATAAATTTAAAACCAATAAATGTGTGTCCTCAATAGGACTCGAACTCGTAACGGACCACACTATTGGCAACCGTCTCTACCCAACAGCCACACCATCAATTAAGTCTTAATGAGAAAAAAACGGATTAAAATTAAAGCAGCACAGAATGCAATACAATCGCAATTGCAATGCTGTTGATAGAATTCAATAAAGACGCGCGTGAATGTGTGTGTGTACATGTATACAGAAATTCTTGCGCTTTGCGCTAAATGCCGCTGACACGTGGACTGTAAACATATACACATGTATATATATATATACACCACACGTTTTCTTTTAATAACTTCTGTGTTTCTTAACCAATCTTGATGAAATTTTTAACAGTAGATCTTATTGTATTGTAGAATATTTGTATGTTTTCAAAAAGTCAATTGTACTAAAATTGTGGCTGAAATTGGTGGGCAGCATAGTGGCGATAGCTATAAAATGAAAGCTACTTGATAGCTTTCTAGAAGCTACATGATAAGTTTGGGGATTCTAGCTTTAAAAACCTAAGAGATATCCTCAAAAAAAAAGGATTTACTTGAAATCCGTGCAAGTTATCGATTATCGGAAACAAAGTCGTACTGCGCGGGCATAAGGAGGACCTAGTTTCAAGTCCCATACGGACGGACAAACGGACAGAGAGACGGCTATTGATGCTGATGATGAATATATATACTTTATGGGGTCGCAGATGCTTCCTTCTGCCTGTTACATACATTTGCACAAATACATTATACCCCCTTTAACCATTTTGAATGGGGAATGGGTTCAGGGTATAAATAATGTCTTATAAGGGTAGGAATAAATTTGATATGATGCATTTACTTGGTGTCCTGTAGCATGGATATAGCCAGAGATTGATTTTCCGATGCGTGACAAAGTGCAGCTTCCACATAAGCGTACGGGATAATAAAGTGATCCTCGACAATGCCGCTTTGTGCAATGCACTCATAGAAATCCCTAAAAGGAGAGGGATGTGTACACACATTTACCTTAAGATTATATGATTTTTACTGTTTACTTACTGAAGAGCCAACGCCGGCTTGCCCATTTGTGCATAACAAGATCCACGTAAGAGAAGACATAATGCGCGATTATCGGCGTTGTATAAATTTGTAGCTGGGCTAACGCCTGGATTGTTTAGCATGGCAAATTCCGAGTCGATGATTTGTAGAATGCCATCGGCGATCTGATAATCCTTACCGATGAATTTGAACATATTCCACAGATACATAAGCTCTATCAGTGGCAAAACCAGACGCTCATTCTGGCTCTTATATCGGATGGCACGTTTCGCCATAAACTTCTCCATTGGCAACGACTTGCCGGCAATTTTTTGCCTGCACGTGGGCACCTCCGTCATTAGTTGATCAATTTTCTGCAGATTGTCTGCTGATCCTGGGGATGACATTAATTTGATGGCAGCCAATTGATAGGCGTATATCGCGCGCGACCAATTGCTCTGCTCGAGCAGTTGGTTGGCATAAAATTGAGCTTTATCCCAGTTTTGTTGTATACAATTGATCCATAGAAGTTCCCAAAAGCTTAAATAGTGAAATTGTGGCCAAACATTCTGCGATTTCCAAGAACGTAAGTACCAGGACTCGGCTCCCGCCAGATTGCCATTGACCAATTCGAATCGACCCTTAAAGAAGAGCATCCAAACGCTGTTCGGGTACTTGGCCAATTGGGAGGTTAGTATCTCGTCGCATATGCTCAGATCCTCGTGGGAATGCCTTTCGCTGACCATGGGCAAAACCATCAAATGATAACCGAGCAAGGATAAAGCACAAAGTATTTGCCGCAGCCCGTTCTCTTGGTATCCTCTACGCAGATCCTGTAGGCCATCGTTCTAAATGGGATTACACATTATGTATTGTTTTGGATTGTTGTAACAGACTTTTACCCGCTTTGACGAAAATCCTATAAATTGCAGTATTTTAACAATGCGAACCGGCAGCATGGACATCATTAAGTTAAAAGTGCCGATACCCAGATGTACTCCGCTACTGAAATGATTTCTCACACTCATTGAGCTCGAATCCCACATGCGATGCTTCAATATTTGTCCACAGAATCTGTAAGAAAATTGTCAAAATGTGTACAAACAGATGTGAATCTCGTCTTTGGCTGAGTGGATACCTGAAGCAATTATAGCATTGGCGCACCTGCAGACTGCCCCGGATCAGTCCACTGAGATTCTCGTCCTCGATAAAGGTGAGCAGAGCGCTCATCAGGAGCACCTCGGCCATACAGAGCTCAGCATGGCATTCCAGGTCTGTGAGCGTGTTAAAGTTTTTCTGAAAAAGTAATTGATTTATTTATTATATGTATAAATAAACATTCACTTACCTTCTTAAATGTATTGCCAATAGATTCGGTTAGGGTGTTTTTCTTTCGAAAACGTTGACAGAGCTCGACACACTTTTTCAGCTCGGCCGATGCCTCATCAATATGCTCAAAAGTGAGCATTGCCTCCAGAAATGAAAATGTTGCCGTACCCATTGAGTGGTATAGACTCGAACCGGCAAACGGCTTCAAAAGAGTTCGAGCCTCTTCGAACTTGTTGTCAAAGAAATAATCAATAGCCAGCTTTGCTTCCTCCAGCGAAGTTTTCAGATCCATTTCAAATGGAGTCATATCCAATTGATCGGAGCGTGCATCAAAAAATTCCTAAATTTGTATTATTATAATTATTATTATTTACAATATCTCCAAATTGGACCCTTCGTATCACAGTTTATTTTAAATATATATATTAGAACAATAAATCAAATGAAAATCAATATACAAGAATTTTGATTATAGTTGAGTTCTATTCAAAATGTATTTTTGTTCTTACCTCGGAATCGGATTCGGATTTGTTACAGTCGTCCATCTTTACGTTTCCTTTAAATGATATACATATATGCAATATTTTTGTATAATTTGGGAATTTATGATATTTTGTATAGTTACATGTATTAATAATTAATATTATATATATATATGTTAAATATTGTTTTAAAAAATTATATTAAAATGATAATTATATAATTGTTATAAATTGAGCTCGAAGCAGTTGGCAAGCAAAAAGTTTCCACTTCGGAAGGAATTTTTCTAACCTGAAATTTCCTTTCTACAGGGCAGACGAAATACATATATATATACCCTGTATTTGTATATGTGTGTAAGTTTAGCATATGTATAATATTTGTAAGTGCATTTGTAGGAAATGTAAATTTGGAAAATTTAGAAATTATCATTACTTATTATCAATTCGAATACTAATAGTATTAATATTCTTTTAAGCGTAATATATACGAATGCGCTTGAATTGCTTTCTCAACTCGAAACTGTTGCCCGGTGTTGATTTTTATTCCGAAAATCCGGTGTTACGGCTCAGATCCAACAGTTTCTGATTCACTGATTTACTTAAACGTGTAAATGCGAATTATATACTCAAAAAAAAATACATACACAATACACCCACACGTACATACATATACATATGTACTTGGACTTATATGTATATAAGAACACATGTTGATTTAGTTACTCTGACTACAATTCAACTCTTGTATTTAAAAATTTCCAGTTTTGCATGTAGCTATATACATACATACACATAGATAGTTGCATATGTATAGAAATAATTGTTTTGTTTATGGCAATAAAATACAATACATCTAAAGGCTGCAGGCATATGTACATATATACATACATGAATACTAACAATTTCATAGGCTTGAAAGCATTATGTTCTTAGATGTAGATACGGTATATTACATATATACATGTACATACATATATGTATATGTATGTATGAAAGGAAGTGCATGCATTTATTTTGATTGTGGCAGAAAAAGAAAAACGGAAAACTAAGCTAGTCCCGTAGTAAGTACATAAGTACATACAACATTAAGCTTTAAGCTTTCGCATTGTTCGGTCGTGTTTTTGTTGCGTTGCCATGCTTGGGCAGAACTTAATAAATAATTTAGTGGTTTATATACAATATACATATATATTTATATTGAAATTGTAATAGTTTTACTTTTAACAATTGTGTATCCGAGTGCTTTGTTAAAGTATGTTTATTTAAATTGTTAATTCCATTCCCTGTACTCTGATTCAGTTATGCATTGTTTTATCTTTATCTTCGCGTCGTTATTCAAGCTTTTCGCAATACAATATTTTGTAATCGAGACATACGAATTACAGTGCATAGAGAACATAGAGAAAACAAAGTGCAAAACAAATACTATCAAATAAAAGCACAACATTTGTGCACACACCGTAAAACATATGTACCCGACGCATCAGCTGTTCGAGCACGACAAAAAGCTGAATGCTTTAAAATTCCCAGCACGCTCTTTGCTCTCATAAACAAAAGAATTATATTAAAGGCAACAAAATCTTTACGTAGTATGTGTATATATATTCACGATCATGCAACTTACTCATGCTTATGCATCAGGAGGTCGATATCTTGAATTACCTGGATTCATGTGCAGGTGAAAATATGGAAAAGTTCTAACCGGTGTAGTGCCCGACCCTATAAAGAATATACAAATATATGCTTGATCCAGTATCAAGAGCCGCATCAATAAAGAGTCACGTCTAGTCTTAAAACTATCGCAATAAAACTAAGACAGGTCGAAAATAAAGTGTTTGTGGAAAAACACTTTTGTTTTTCAAGATATTTTAACTAAACTTGGCAGCTTACGAGCTTCAATGTGCGCTCCTCACATTATTGCAATCCCTTTTTTCCATCGGTCTACAATATATCATATAGTTCCAATAGGAACAATCGGTCGGAAATATTTTTTTTTTTAACAGAATATACATTTATGTAACTAAATAAACTCGGCCGCGCAAATCATAAAAGAACTTTTTTCGCCTTTTCGAAATATGCAATTAAATTAAGAACAGTGTGCCCAGAGTGCCCAATATTAGAAAATACCCTTGAAGATACGTATCCATAGATACACGTATTTATTTTGCTTATAATTTGTGAGCCCGTTTATGATTATAATATTAATATTATAAAACTGTTATTTTGATAATTTGAAAATTTCAACTCTGATAACAGAGCTGTTTCCTATCAATATAATTTATCTGAGACTATTCATGTTTATGTTTTATATTTGTATGCATAAATTCAAACATATATATTCTTTCAATATTATTTCTATTAATATATTCTATTCTGGCAAAATTTTAAAAAGTAGATTTTTAAAAAATTAATTGAATTTTTAATACAATCCAACATTCCACGAGCTTCGTGCCGAAACGACAACAAGTAGCAAAGTTCAATTGTCGTCAATTTCTATCAACTTCCGTTGGCTAATCAGAAATATATTTGCTCCTAAGCCGATTGTTATTCTTATCAGACTAAAGGCTATTGGTGTATACTACCTTACTTTCATTGGAAATTCATATGTTAGGCCATTTATCTGTCCTAAGCGTGTGTAATCCCATTTGCTCGAGACCAGGGTGCAAATTCGAATAACAAAATTTACCTGCTTACGTTAATAGCCTAAAATTTTAGTGAATGTGTCTGGCAGAGCTTTCGGGCAAAGTTTAACGGACTTGAGATGACATTTGCGACCCTACACAGAAAGACAGGCAAAGACCACGTAATTCATTCGACTGAAACTTCATACGGATGCTACTTTTTGCAGCAGGGTATATTTCTTTTGGAATCGATCGGATCGGCTAACTAATGTCGTCTAATAATAAGACACTTTCATAGTAAATAGAAATCCAACAAACGCAGCATTTTTTCAAAATTGTATTACTCTATGTTATAAGAATACAATATCATTAAAGCTCCCATCGAGAAATATCGATTTTTAAACACAGATTTAAACTCTAACGAGAATCACCAAAGAACCACCCGCTTAGTTTAAATAGTTACTACAAATACTTTTTATTTTATTATTATTAATTGACATTACACGTTTAGTTTGTAACCACTGTTTATATTACATTCAAATGGGAATGGTTTGAGAATCGCATAGAGCGGCACCCGTTAAGTTTAATTACATTTTATAGTTACTAAAATTACATCTCTCTCTCTCTCTCTCTCTTTCTCTTTCTCCAGCCTGAAAAGGTTCCATCTATTTAGTAATGTCACGTGCTGAGCTCTATCTTTTCCTCCACCTTCCTTATTTTGTCTCTTACCCCCTTGCAGTATCTCGTTCTCTTTGTTTCTTTCTTGTACACTTACTTTCTCTCACATCTTTTACTCTTTCTCTCTTTGAAAATAGACAGCTGGGTTAAGGGTACCTCCTAGTCGGGGACTCTTAATTTTTTTCTGAATCTATATATCACATAAAACCAAAACAATGTTAGCTAAAACTAATTGTGTAGATCCACATGGATGAGGTCAGCCCCAAATTAGATTTTACACTGGGGCTTTACTAGTTTCCCTTGGTTTCGATTTCGAAGCTGACTTTAGCCATGTCGATAGTAAAATTTGTATTGAATTATCGCGATTTGAACCCGGAAAGAAGCGCAGTATGCGAAAAGAATGCTTTTGTTCTTGCGGCTAATCTAATCCGGGTGCGCGTTATCAACTTCATTGATTAGTTAATTGAAGTTTACAAATTTTTGGTACTTATCGGAGCGGGTTATTTTATAATTCTCGGGCGTGCTTTGGGCATACACAGACATGTGTTTGTGTGGAATAAGCCCTTGGTTCCATGTTAGAGTGGAAAACCAAAGACCATAAAAAACACACTGAGTCCGTTTCAATGTATTATTTTGATTAAGATTGCGAGCTAGTCAAGAGAGAGACCTTTAGCATACGCGTAAAAGTAATCGCATTACCAGATGCCAATTATTTAAGCCAAGCAATAGGAATCGGCATAGACTAGTTCTGTGCAAGGTTCGTTATGGTTGTTATAGACCTGCGATTATATATATTTGATTCTACGTTAATTACATACGCCTTCAAATTATTCGATTAATGCTAAAGTTAAATAAATAACTCTAATATATTTTCAACCATGAAAATCCAATACCTCGATCAATATTTAAACAAAATATATAAATTGTATACTATATAGAGCTGAAATTTACAAAATATTAACTGTTAAAACAAAAAAAAACACTCGGCTTGTATTGTCCGATCTGCAGAATTCGGGGCTTAAATATGCCATCCAAAAATATGCGTATACCAAATAATATATATAACTATTGTATTATATAAAATGATTGATTGATTGATGTTGATGTAACGATAAATTTTTATTTTTTGTCTATTTTCAGTGTGAAAATTTAAATTTCGTTCCGAGTTGTGTGTTTGCTAAAAAAATACACAATACACCTTTGGTGTTAGCTAAACGAAGATATATATTAAATAAATCAAATAATATTTGGATGTAAATATGACAGTGTTCTCTAAATATGTCGGCCGTATAGCGGAAAAATATGAACAATCCGGACTACCAAAGCAGGCATTCAGTTACGCTTTGGTGGGCACGGCCCTATTTGCATTAACTATTAAGGTAACTGTACCATATATTAAAAATATCAAATGCACAAAGGATCAAAATGGATCAAAATCGACTGCCGGCAAGGGTGCGCTCACGCCTTCAGAGATCGGAGATGGACAGGACGAAGAGTCGAAGTTGGCCGAGGCCGAGAAGCTGCTGGTGGAGCAGCAATTAAAATTGAAAAACAAGCAAATGCTGGAGCCGGGCCTAAATCGGGAATTCCTTAAGCAGCTTGGCATGCTGGTTAAGATAATGATACCGCAGAAGCTGTGCTATGAGACCGGACTCCTAACCGTGCACACCGTGTGCCTAATATCTCGGACATTCCTCAGCATTTATGTGGCCGCATTGGAAGGAGCTATTGTTAAGTTTATCGTGCGAAAGGATGTCAAACAGTTCGCCCTTGTATTGATGAAATGGTTTGGCATCGCCATTCCAGCCACATTCGTCAATTCGATGATACGATTTCTGGAGAGTAAACTAGCTTTAGCTTTTCGGTAAGTACCTCTATATCTCATTAGATTGGATACTCCAAAAGTTATATCACTCGAGCGAGGCCTGAACCCATTGAAAATGGGTAATGAAAATGTGTGAAACAGGCAGAAGGCAACATCTCCGAGCCCTTAAAGTATATACATATATATTCTTAATCAGCATCAGTCGAGTCGTCTGTCTGCCTGTCGATCTCAGAGCCTATAAGAGCTAGAGACTTCAAATTTCGAACGTAGCTAGCAGGAAGATCCGCGCAGTACGAGTTTGTTTTCGATAACCGATAACTTGCCGTGTTTCTAAGCAATCGATAAAAATCGAAAAAAAACTTATTTTGAGCACATCTCTTGAGATGCTAACAATAATATGCACAGTTCAAGTATCTTCCTTCTTTAGCTACACCATAGTTACAAATCAAATAAATAAATCAATTTGAAGTATCAGTATTCAGAGTATCCCCCAGTCGGGAACTTCTCACTTGAGCCTGTTAATTGTTTTGATCGAGCTTGATGTAGGACTCTCATACACAAACACAATTATATATATTTCAATGAATGTACATCTTTAAACATTGCTTTCTTCGTCGAACAGAACTCGTTTGGTGCGACACTCGTATCGATTGTATTTTAAAAATCAAAACTACTATCGAGTATCGAACCTGGACGGACGCATCGAAAATGCCGATCACAGGTAAAAATAATCAACACACATATGTTTTCTAATGCATATTCTATACTAAACTATTACAATTTTTCAGACTTACCGAGGACATTTCAGTATTTGCGAGCTCTGTTGCCCATTTGTATAGCAGCTTGACTAAGCCTTGTTTTGATCTAATGCTAATTGGCTTGGCATTAATGCGCTCCTCTAGAAAGATGAAGGCCAATATCTTATCAGGCCCGGCGCTGTCAGTGAGTGTTATTGCGCTTACCGCTCACATATTACGTATTGTGTCCCCGAAATTTGGACAACTGGTGTCGGAGGAGGCTAATCGTTATGGCTATTTAAGGCATATCCATTCACGTATTATAACAAATGCAGAAGAAATTGCATTTTACGGCGGACACAAGGTATGTACATATGTGAATGATTGTCTGCTGATTGACAATTATTTTGTAATATTAATGCTTACATTTTATTTAAATATAACTTAAGTTTGCATATGGTATACATATACACATATGTATGCCAGTTTGTTCATACATGTATGCATGTTTCTCCGCATATATTCAAACATGCAAACATGCATGCATGCGCATATGTAAGAATACATGTCCGGATACCTGCATACATGCGCCCATACATACGCACATGCGTACATACATACATACATACATACATACATACATACATACATACATACATACATACACACATACACACACACATACATACATACATACATACATACACACATACATACATACATACATACATATATCTACATACATCAACATACATACATCTACATACATACATCTACATACATACATCTACATACATACATCTACATACATATCTACTTACCCTCTTCAACGCCTCCTGCGCCACCGCCTCCTCCACAGGCCTGTAGCCAACGTTGTTTCCTGCCTTGTTAAATTTCAGCAGAGCCTACTTGAATTTTTGAGAAGCAAGGAGGAGAGCGCTTGGTAGAAATTTGAATTCTGAAACACGTATCAAATGATTTTTCTTATAGATCTCTGGAAATGAATTTGAGCGCGAAACGTCACCCACCAAATATTTGACCTCCATTTCCACCAAGGAGGACCGTATTTTTCGAAAAGTGTGAAACACCCCTTAAATGAATTTGAACAAAGATCTTTGAAAATAAGTTTGGTGCCGATCGGATGGTAAACAAAAACTTTCATAAAACCGTTTTCCACCAATTTACCACTGTTGCGGGTGGAATTTCCCAAATCGCTGAAATACGTATTTATTAAGTTCTTATTTAGAGCTTTGAAAATAAGTTTGAAGCAAATCAGACACAACTTAAAACTTCGCCCAAAAAATCTTTAAATCGCATTCCCCCCGAAGAAGTTTGAATTCTGCGAAAAGTGTGTAACACGTATCAAATGATTTTTCTTATAGATCTCTAGAAATGAATTTGAGCGCGAAACGTCACCCACCAAATCTTTGACCTCCATTTCCACCAAGGAGGAACGTATTTTTCGAAAAGTGTGAAACACCCCTCAAATGAATTTGAACAAAGATCTTTGAAAATAAGTTTGAGGCCGATCGGATGGTAAACAAAAAAGTTACATACAAACGTTTTTCGCGATTTTGCTACACTTGCGGGTGGAATTTCCCGAAACCCCGTCTTAACATGCACCTTCATCACATAAGGTAGCTACAGTGAAAATTTCAGCTTCCTAGCTCTTACGGTTTGGGCTGTGCGTTGATCACCAATCAGTCAGTCAGTCAGTCAGGACAAACAGTTTTATATATAGAGATATATATATATGTATGTAGCTAAAGACTTGAAACATGAATAATTAATTATCCTTTTTTTCGATATCTTCACCCATTTTCAAATTGTGAATATTGAATTGCACTTTTTGGATAAAGTTCAAAACTATTATTTGCAGCCTTTACCAAACTTTTGTAATATATGTTAAAAATACCATCGAAAATTTGTTTTTTTTTGATAATTAGGTGGAGTTGCAGCAGCTGCGGACCGCATACAATCGACTGGTGAATCAAATGAATAGCATATTCAGCCAAAAGCTTTGGTTTATAATGCTGGAGCAGTTTTTCATGAAATATGTATGGTCCGGCACCGGAATGATAATGGTTTCTCTACCAATATTAACGGGTACGGCTGGATCGAAAAGGTCAGATAGCCCCGTAACTGCCGAGGTGAATGACTCGAATGTGAGCGAGCGTACCCAATATTTGACGACGGCCAGAAATCTGCTTATATCGGCAGCCGATGCGATCGAGCGTTTAATGTCCTCCTACAAGGAGGTTGTAGCCTTGGCTGGATATACTTATCGGGTCGCTGGAATGTTGGATGTATTCGAGGAGACGGCACAGGGAATTTACAGCAAGGCGACGCTGGTCGAGAATGAGGAAATGAATGGCATCATTGAGTTCCGCGATGGCAAGCCGATAGCAAAGGGCCGTATTATATACACGGATGATCCCGGCAATATGTCGATTAGTCTCCGGGCTGTGCCGGTCGTTACACCAAACTGTGATATTGTTGTGCCAAGTTTGACTCTATGCATTGAGCCGGGCGTGCATCTATTGATAACCGGGCCCAATGGCTGTGGCAAATCCAGCTTGTTCCGCATTCTGAGCGGACTCTGGCCAATCTATGCCGGAGAGCTGCACATACCGCGTCCGGTTGAAAACAAGCCCTGCATGTTCTATATACCACAGCGACCCTATATGTCCATTGGCAGCTTATGTGATCAAATCATATATCCGGATACGCGCGACGATATGAAACGCAAGGGCATCACCGAAAATGAGTTGATCAACATTCTAAAATTGGTCACTCTCGAGCATATTGCACAACGGTAACAACAACTTTATCCCCATACTTCATCCAAGTTTTAAAATATATTAATTAAATGTGCATACTTGCAGTGACGGCTTTGATGTTGTGCGCGATTGGAAGGACATTCTCTCCGGCGGAGAAAAACAACGAATGGCAGTGGCTCGTCTATTTTATCACAAGTTAGTATTGTTGAATTAAACTTGCTGAATATTGGACTAAATCTGATCTGATTTAAAGGCCGCGTTATGCCCTCCTCGATGAGTGCACCAGCGCGGTGTCCATTGACGTGGAGAGCTCCATTTATGACATTGCCAAGAAGATGGGCATCACGCTTCTGACAATAACACACCGACCAACCCTGTGGTAAGATATATATAGAATATAGGTATATGATTAGGTATACCTTTAGTATTAATCGGCTTGACAGAGCACAGTTATTTATTTGATGTATTTTGATGTATTTATTAGGAAATTCCACACGCACATTCTTGAGTTTGACGGTCAAGGAAGCTGGAAGTTCAGGAAAATGGATCCCAATGAGAAGCAAAAGGATCAGTTTATTCACTAATATATCCGAATTACATATTGAAAACCCTTCAGTGAACAAAGACTATACAATTGAGTAATATAATATATATACAAAAATATATATTACTCAATGACTATATATACAGCGAGGTATCAGAAAAAATCGAAAAATCGAATGATTAAAAACAACGTCAGCAAGGCGCGCTGGGTACAGGGTGTCTTCCAGTCGGACACACTCTACGGGAGCACATTCGTTTTATTATGTACATTTAGTATACTTCTATGCATATTTCTGAATTGATTATGAAATGCGAAATGAAGCTGGAAGTTTAGGAAAATGTGGTTCACCAATATCCATTTTAAGTATTAAAATAACCATGGAGTGAATAAAGGCTATACATATATACGGAATTCGATTTGGACACTTTTTTTTCAATTTATCATTGAACTATTTTCTGACATAGGTATACAGAGAGAGAGAGATATGTACATATTGTGTGAAATATTTAAAGATTGTATATATGGTGGTATGCGTAGTCGGTAAAAATAACATTAAATGCAATTTATAATTATCTAGATTTATATATGTTTAACGAATAAGATTTGTCCACTCCACAGATAGCAATTAATTCTTTGACATTCATACAAAATAAACTTTAATTATTCTCTACGTTGTGTTCGTGTATTTTTATTTGAAGTCAAATGAAATCTTTACAGAATGTTCCATTTCTACCGCCGTACATTATAACACTGGATACATCATGATGGATCATGGAAATATATGGGTAAAGAGTGATTTATTTCGCAGTTAAAAAAACAAAGTTCATTTCATCCGAATTTTTATATTTGTTACGATTCGTTTACAATATAGTACAATAAGATTCACAATAACTTCTTAGTTAATTACTTTTAATATTTATTAGGTTCTTCTTGCTTTCGGCATTATTCAAAAACATCAACCATGCGTAGACAATTTTACATTTTATTCAATACTATGTATTTGTAATATATTTTTTTATGTTAATATATGTATATATCATACATCCAAGTTATTATCTATATACATACTATATAGATTATATGTATGTATATACATATGTAACAAAAATGTCTTTTTATTGTCCGGAACTCACAACTACAGATTTATTGTCAATTTTTTTGATGCACTGACACATTTGCATGTGTGTGTGTGTGTGAGTGTGTGTGTGTTTCGCGATTTTGCTACACTTGCGGGTGGAATTTCCCGAAACCCCGTCTTAACATGCACCTACATCACATAAGGTAGCTACAGTGAAAATTTCAGCTTCCTAGCTCTTACGGTTTGGGCTGTGCGTTGATCACCAATCAGTCAGTCAGTCAGTCAGTCAGTCAGGACAAACAGTTTTATATATAGAGATATATATATATGTATGTAGCTAAAGACTTGAAACATGAATAATTAATTATCCTTTTTTTCGATATCTTCACCCATTTTCAAATTGTGAATATTGAATTGCACTTTTTGGATAAAGTTCAAAACTATTATTTGCAGCCTTTACCAAACTTTTGTAATATATGTTAAAAATACCATCGAAAATTTGTTTTTTTTTGATAATTAGGTGGAGTTGCAGCAGCTGCGGACCGCATACAATCGACTGGTGAATCAAATGAATAGCATATTCAGCCAAAAGCTTTGGTTTATAATGCTGGAGCAGTTTTTCATGAAATATGTATGGTCCGGCACCGGAATGATAATGGTTTCTCTACCAATATTAACGGGTACGGCTGGATCGAAAAGGTCAGATAGCCCCGTAACTGCCGAGGTGAATGACTCGAATGTGAGCGAGCGTACCCAATATTTGACGACGGCCAGAAATCTGCTTATATCGGCAGCCGATGCGATCGAGCGTTTAATGTCCTCCTACAAGGAGGTTGTAGCCTTGGCTGGATATACTTATCGGGTCGCTGGAATGTTGGATGTATTCGAGGAGACGGCACAGGGAATTTACAGCAAGGCGACGCTGGTCGAGAATGAGGAAATGAATGGCATCATTGAGTTCCGCGATGGCAAGCCGATAGCAAAGGGCCGTATTATATACACGGATGATCCCGGCAATATGTCGATTAGTCTCCGGGCTGTGCCGGTCGTTACACCAAACTGTGATATTGTTGTGCCAAGTTTGACTCTATGCATTGAGCCGGGCGTGCATCTATTGATAACCGGGCCCAATGGCTGTGGCAAATCCAGCTTGTTCCGCATTCTGAGCGGACTCTGGCCAATCTATGCCGGAGAGCTGCACATACCGCGTCCGGTTGAAAACAAGCCCTGCATGTTCTATATACCACAGCGACCCTATATGTCCATTGGCAGCTTATGTGATCAAATCATATATCCGGATACGCGCGACGATATGAAACGCAAGGGCATCACCGAAAATGAGTTGATCAACATTCTAAAATTGGTCACTCTCGAGCATATTGCACAACGGTAACAACAACTTTATCCCCATACTTCATCCAAGTTTTAAAATATATTAATTAAATGTGCATACTTGCAGTGACGGCTTTGATGTTGTGCGCGATTGGAAGGACATTCTCTCCGGCGGAGAAAAACAACGAATGGCAGTGGCTCGTCTATTTTATCACAAGTTAGTATTGTTGAATTAAACTTGCTGAATATTGGACTAAATCTGATCTGATTTAAAGGCCGCGTTATGCCCTCCTCGATGAGTGCACCAGCGCGGTGTCCATTGACGTGGAGAGCTCCATTTATGACATTGCCAAGAAGATGGGCATCACGCTTCTGACAATAACACACCGACCAACCCTGTGGTAAGATATATATAGAATATAGGTATATGATTAGGTATACCTTTAGTATTAATCGGCTTGACAGAGCACAGTTATTTATTTGATGTATTTTGATGTATTTATTAGGAAATTCCACACGCACATTCTTGAGTTTGACGGTCAAGGAAGCTGGAAGTTCAGGAAAATGGATCCCAATGAGAAGCAAAAGGATCAGTTTATTCACTAATATATCCGAATTACATATTGAAAACCCTTCAGTGAACAAAGACTATACAATTGAGTAATATAATATATATACAAAAATATATATTACTCAATGACTATATATACAGCGAGGTATCAGAAAAAATCGAAAAATCGAATGATTAAAAACAACGTCAGCAAGGCGCGCTGGGTACAGGGTGTCTTCCAGTCGGACACACTCTACGGGAGCACATTCGTTTTATTATGTACATTTAGTATACTTCTAAGCATATTTCTGAATTGATTATGAAATGCGAAATGAAGCTGGAAGTTTAGGAAAATGTGGTTCACCAATATCCATTTTAAGTATTAAAATAACCATGGAGTGAATAAAGGCTATACATATATACGGAATTCGATTTGGACACTTTTTTTTCAATTTATCATTGAACTATTTTCTGACATAGGTATACAGAGAGAGAGAGATATGTACATATTGTGTGAAATATTTAAAGATTGTATATATGGTGGTATGCGTAGTCGGTAAAAATAACATTAAATGCAATTTATAATTATCTAGATTTATATATGTTTAACGAATAAGATTTGTCCACTCCACAGATAGCAATTAATTCTTTGACATTCATACAAAATAAACTTTAATTATTCTCTACGTTGTGTTCGTGTATTTTTATTTGAAGTCAAATGAAATCTTTACAGAATGTTCCATTTCTACCGCCGTACATCATAACACTGGATACATCATGATGGATCATGGAAATGTATGGGTAAAGTGTGATTTATTTCGCAGTTAAAAAAACAAAGTTCATTTCATCCGAATTTTTATATTTGTTACGATTCGTTTACAATATAGTACAATAAGATTCACAATAACTTCTTAGTTAATTACTTTTAATATTTATTAGGTTCTTCTTGCTTTCGGCATTATTCAAAAACATCAACCATGCGTAGACAATTTTACATTTTATTCAATACTATGTATTTGTAATATATTTTTTTATGTTAATATATGTATATATCATACATCCAAGTTATTATCTATATACATACTATATAGATTATATGTATGTATATACATATGTAACAAAAATGTCTTTTTATTGTCCGGAACTCACAACTACAGATTTATTGTCAATTTTTTTGATGCACTAACACATTTGCATGTGTGTGTGTGTGTGAGTGTGAGTGTGTGTGTGTGTGTGTGTGTGTGTGTGTGTGTGTGTGTGTGTGTGTGTGTGTGTGTGTGTGTGTGTGTGTATGGGTAAATTGCCCTTATTCAAAAATTGTACACAATAGTATCTATACAATATAGAGTACATAACGGTTAATAAAATCAGGCATACTTGCAATAATTGTGTATATATGTATATAGGTATTTTAATGTTTCTTGATAGATATTAAATACTCGTTTTCATAAATATTACACATTGTTGAGCCAAGAAGTGGTACATAGTTGATTAGTACACAATTATTAGTCTCTTATTAATATACTAGGTAGCACAAGTACTTTGGAGATAAGTTCGATATGTTAAATTGACATTTATTTTATATAATAAGTGACCTTTCCTGAATTGATATTTCCCACAAAAGGCTGCAACGAGTAGCAAAAATCATAAACTAGGCAGAAATAAACATTTTACATCAATTAAATAAAATGTTTCTTCTTTTATTTTCTTTATTGAATGATCATTTTGATTGTTTTAAGTTAAGTAGTTAACGTGTTTTTAGTTCAGGCACAGTTAGATCATAGGTATATTACCATACCAGGTGTCTGTATAAGAAACAACTAGCTAATACAGTGATCGTGTTATATGTAAATAATAAAAAGAATATATATTTTTGCTGAAATTTGTATAGAGGTACTCTTTTTTCAAAGCCGCCTATTGCCATATTTAATATTTTTTATGATCTTATTCGTACCATGTTTTAAATCTTTCTTGTATACTGATGATTGTTTTCATATTGGAAGCATTTGATTATTTCTAAATAGGAAATTAAAATCAATATGAATATACTCTCACATTCACGCATACGTACATACGGACTATGTTTACAGCACGTCGAATATTTAATCGTAAGATATTGGTGTAATTCTTGAGTTTGCAAATTTAAAATAGAAATTTGACCAAGCGATATGTGATATATCAAATGATTTGTTTTCATTAGACAAGTATTATTCCAGAATTAATTTGCTGTCGAGATTAACAAAGATTGTGAGGACTTCCAAGATTGTAATAATTCGATTACAGACTCGTTGGCAACACATATTTCTGATATTGATATTTATATCTATAGAATACACCCAATAATATATATAGTATCTGCTGTAGATAGTGGGCTCAATGTAGATCTAGTTTGGCTGTTGTCAGAGATGTGCCATGTGTTGCCACTTCATGTTATTCGAATGTTAAGTAGTAGTGTTATAAAGTAATGGGTGAATGTGGTAATGTGAATGTAAGGCAAAGACTGCAAAACAAGTATTTTGTTGTTTTTCTGATTCTTTTTTAAAAATGACTACTTGAAATGGTTTCTCTTCTTTTTTTTTGCGTAATTATTACATATTTTCGGTTATATATTTTTGTTTTTTTTTGGATATGTATGTATGTACATACTTATATATGTAATGTAGGTACATTATACCAGGCGTACCAAGTTTGTTTACTTCTTAAATATATATGTATATATGTATTTAAATTGACAACCGTTTCTCCTGTTATGTTAAGTATGTTCATGCTAATTAATATGTATTCTGTATTTACACGTTTAAATTTAAGCTACACATCCCATATAATCAATCAACTGTAGCCACAAAGCAAGAGAAATAATTACATATGTATACAAAAAAATAGAATTGTATAAAGTTCACATAAGATTGTATATATGTATGTATATATAGCTATTATTGTCCATGTTCTTGAGAGAAAAAAAACAAAGCAAATACTTTAATATGCGTTATTGTTGTAGAAATCATACTCATATTGATTAGTTTTCTGTATTTGAGGTGACAAAGCAGTTAACCCACCCTCATCTATTGGATCATTACTTAAATAAATTAGACCATTGATACCTGGTTTCGGGCCATATTCTTCGATGGATGTGTAGGGACTCAAATAGTTGTCATTGGAATCTCCTCTCACTGAGGTCTCAGGCCCAAACTGCAAACTCTTCAATATTCTCGTGTTCCGTTCAAAGTATTCATTTGGCGGATACTGAAAAAAGCGTAAAACATTAATTCAATTGAATGCAATTGTGAACTATGCCCCCAGCATTGCCTTTTCAAAAGATTTCTTCGCCCAAACACAAGCTCTAGTCGGGAGTGTCCGACTATAGGAGATACCTTGAACCTGCCAACCTACCAACACCAAATGCACCATTTTTACCCATTTACCCATTTTGCAATGAGTTCAGGGTATAAAAATGCAGAGTCCTACCTGTTTTAGAAGGGATCGATTCCTTTCCCTAAAATGCGATTGCCGTATAGGGTATGTTCGTGGTATACCAATAACGGTTTGATCTTTTTCTGGTAATTCAGCCGCCGGATTGATTTCGGTGAGTGGAATCCTTAGGCGAGTAACTGTTTTCGGTTGACCAGAGGCCGGAGAGTTTCCAGAAAAATAGGAATCCTTACGCGCCGGATTATTACCGTTAGTAGCCGACCCATAAGCACTTCCGATGCGGCGCGTGGAGGCTCGAGCTCCGTTGTTTCTGTGCCCAGCATTTTTATTGTTGGCATCAAAATTTTGTATATTCGCAATGGACATTCGATCATGGATCAAATATTGATTGCCGGAACTATCGGGGCTGCGATTCTCATCCATCAGAATCGAATCTCCTTGGTTATTATTGAAGGGC
Source organism: Drosophila montana (assembly GCF_035044405.1). NCBI lineage: Eukaryota > Metazoa > Arthropoda > Insecta > Diptera > Drosophilidae > Drosophila > Drosophila montana. The sequence goes on from NW_026997278.1 coordinate 891,184, forward strand.
AGCTTGTACGACGATTGTATGCTGAGCAAAAGAAGAGAAGTGTTATTTGTACCGAATATAATATAATTATTGAAAATAATACTTTTGCCCATTTGCGATTTCCTTGAGCACAGCCGCCCGAGCTGCCAGCTCTTCAGCTCGACGTTGTTGGGTTAACTCCTTGGCCCGCTCTGTCCAGATGAGTTCCTTAAGCTTTTGGAAGCTGCCCTGTACGGCCACCGAGTTTTGGTTGCCGGAGGAGCTATTTGGTACGCCCATATGTCGATTCTTGCTGGACCTGCGGGGTGATGAGGGTGCCGGTGCCGGCACCGATCCGGCACTTATTGGCCGCACCTCGGCGCCATATAATCTAGACTGGCTGCCATCGAGATGCCGCTGGCGTTGCTCAAAGTTGACACGCTGTGGAATAATTGGCTCACGGCTAACAACACGGCCAAAAACAGGCGATCGAGCACGTTCCCTTGCGCCCATTCGCAGCCTACATTTAAGAGATAGTAATAATAACGAATTCAACGAATTCCAACCATTCTCTAGAGAACTTACGAGCCGAGCAGGCGAGAGTTGGAGTAAAGTGGTTCCCAGACATTATATGTGAACGGGTCACGGTATGTTGGTATTTCGTTTGTTATTTCCGCTCCACGAGATTGTCTCTTTGAAAATCTATGCAAGTAATATATATGATGGATTGTTGTTCGACCATTTTCACTTTTAAAAACTCACATCCACATAGCGCGCAGTTGCTCACATGACGGCTCCTGCGAACTCATTGGAAACGTTTTTGGTACAAACACTTCGCCAACAGCTCGAACTCCGCCGCCATCTTCAACTAGCCCGGTATTTACATTTGATGATGCTCCATCTTCTTCGCCCTTGACTAATTTACTGCTGTCCGCATTTCTCTGCAACCCATAGTCACGGCTACGTGCGTTTAAGAAATTACCATTTCCACGTGTCAGGTAAATTAAGATTATCAATATGTATATATGAATGTATTTGTTCTGAAAAGATTTTAACATTTATTTCAAATAGTTTAAGGTATTATCATCGGCAAAAGAACCGGAAAGTTCTCGATATTCGAACAAGGAGATGTGTTCTAGTTGGAAGAGAAGCTACCTTTACTTATTCCCCTAGCCCCATACTATGAAAATTGCATTATTGTTTAGCTACGGTGCTTATAGTCTAACCCCTTATGTAAATTTCAAGGCTAATATATGACCCCAACTGAGTGTGTGTGTGTATATTCCAAAGGCAGACTCTACTTTTCAACTTTTATCCACAAAGTACAAGTTCTCTATTTGTGTATACTGTGGAAGAACCCATATACGGACTTTGGTATATCTCTCTATATAATTTTCGAGTTATAGTTCAATATTTCTGAGATCAACGGACGGACGGACAAACGGTCAGACAGGCGGGTGGACATATCGGACATATATATGCTCGTCATCCCATTAAAGAAAATATATAGTTCACACTTTTAAAAAACTATTAAACGATTTTCAACCTTTTGAACGGCCTTGGGACACCCAGCTTAAACTCACATATTAATCATCTGTAGGAATAAATCGAACTTTAGTTAAGATAGTTAAGACTTACCATACTATGATAATAATGCATCTTAAAGAATTATCTAGTTAAAATCCAGCAATGCGTGTTACTCATATAACGACCCGCAATTAATGCTGCTGCTTCAAAAAGATATGTTCTCAAATATGTGGAATTTTCCTGCCGTTTGTAAATATATATATGTATATAAGAAAAGAAGTTAACAATCTTATAAGCAGCATGTTTATATTATAGTACACTCTACAAGAACATGCAAAATAAAAGAATCATAAAATAACATTATCTAATACTTTAAGCAGTATACATTTTTTTTTAAAATAAATTAAAATTCTTTATATTTGACTTTGATCACTAACCAAAAAACATATGTTTTTAGTGCCGCTATTTTAATAGGTTTTTTCTCATTGAAACTTAATTATTGGTGTGGCTGTTGAGTAGAGGCGGCGGCAAGTAGTGCGGTATGTAGCAAGTTCGAACCCTATCAAGGGAACTTTTTTTTTTTTAATTTATTATTTATTATTTATTCTAAAGCAAAGTGAGCGCGTAGCGCGAGCTGTAATTGATGTTGAAGTAAGAGGGTTCAGGGTATCCCCTAGTCGGGAGCTCCCGACTAGAACCTCTTACTTGGTCTATATTGATATAGACTCGATAATTCATTTAAAAAATACATCTGGCATGTAACATCCAACATTTACAGTAAAGATTTGGTAAACTATAAGATTTGTACCCTATGCAGATCAAAAATAAAAAAAAAAATACCACAAACAAAGGTATGTACAAAAAAAAATACATATGTACATACATGTATTTTAGTACTTAGACATATTACGAATGTATCTTAAATAGGCAAATTTTGCTTTATACACTAATTGGTGCAGGTGCTGGACAAACAAATATTGGTGCTTTTATTTGAAACGTGAATTGAATTGAATTGAAAGGAATTGAATTGCCTTTTTTAAAGGAGGGGAATTACTTTTCTGCGGTATTTATAGGCTTTTCCGTATATTAAGTGAGAAATGCTCTGCGCCGATAGCCCCATACCGTTGATATTGACGTGTTTATACCTTTGGTGTGATGATTTACCATAAGCCTCAGGCATTTTTCTTTTAACTGTAGAGACCAATGGAATCGTTTTACTTCAGAAAATAAATTACAAGTTTATTTAAATACCAATCTTAAAAAATATATATGTATGTATAAAAATATAAACATTTATCTACAATTAATTGTTATATTGATACAGATTTAAAGATACATATGCATATTATAAATGACACGGCAAACCTAGTAAATAACACCGAAATCCCACAATGTTAGAAAATATCCATTCAGACACGTTAATCTTCATTTTTCACACACTAACATGTGTATACTCGATTACATTCATTTACACATACAAACAATGTATGCGTATTTGGCTACATAGGTATGTACATGTATATGTGGCTACATATACAAACACATTCAAGCAAATTCCTAAGGGTGGGTGTGTACCAGCCCACTCTTCGGCAGCGCCGAGAGCGACTGGGATACAAATTTTGAAATTCGCACCAATACCAATCCATTCATTGACACATCAGTGTAGCTGCATCGAAAGGATGTAAGACTTAATCGACCTAAATCATACGCATACACACACACACACACACACACACTCATAGGCATCGAACTAAATTTGTTGGTATGGTCTATGAATATTGGTAAAATAGTTTGTTTCGCCCAACCTACTTACATTTATTAACAGCCTGTGATGATTATTAAATCGAATCTATTTTCAGTTCACCGGGGTAATTACACAAAAAAAATGCAGAGCTTTTGTGAATGTTGTAGTCTATGAATATAAGTAAGAACTTTTCCTACGCGCGACTTAAACTGAACTAAATGTACGAGCATAGGTTGGACTTGAATGGGACACACAGCATCCACAGTCCCTGACAAAATTAAGAAGCTCGCACACTAACTTTCTTTCGATTAACGTGTTTGTATTCCATGCACGCTTCGGCCTCCGCTCGGACACGGGTTCGGGTTCGGGTTCGGGTTCAGATGGGCTGAGTATATGTCGTAGGCGTAGGTCTTCGGTTTTTACATGTGTATATGCTGTTATGTATATATTTATGTAAAAATGTGCGCGCACACATTTGCGCCATGAATGAAATTGTAGGTAAAAACTGTTGCTGGCTTTCGTTTTACACCCAGGCGATTTTGAGAGCTAACAAGGGTTGAATTCGTATCCTCTATCCCTGTTCACTGTTCTCCTTGTCTGCAATTCAGTAATGAATGCCCACGCATTCTGAAAACCTTACTCAAACACACTCGACCTTAAAATATGTATACAAATATTCCAACATAGTGAATTGAGCTTGCAATCAAGCCTGACAAGCAACAAAACCATCAATTTTAATCTATTTAGCACAATTAACACGAGCTAAGTAAAAAACTTCTTCGAACAATCATCAATTTCATAACCATCTCTTGAATATGTGATTTGCTTGAAAGGGGAAAAATTACAAATTTCATTAGCATGAACGCAAACAAATTTACTATAAATTATTGTTTCTACATTTTTTTTATAAACATTTATTGTTGGGTCCTCCTCTGGGAATAAGACTGGATATGTGTGTTTGCTCGAAAATTAAGCCAATTTCAAATTGAGATATAGTTATCATTCAAATATTTCGCGCTCATTTTGTGTGGACAGTGTGCCCACAAATGTTCAGGTGCTAAATATATCGATACATGTGGTGCGCATAAGGAAACAATGTATCCACACGCTTTGAAGAAAATTTATGTGCCGCTGCCATCAATGATGCGCGCGTTTCGGATTTCTTCTAGACGAGGCGCAAAGTTACAAAATTCAGAGAGAAAGTGTTAAAACTATTTTTCTAAGCCTCCTAAAAATAAAACTTTGCTTGCAGAAATTGAATATATTTTAAAATATAATTTAAAACACTTCCAGCCATTTTCTATATCTAGGCACATTTTGCATGGAGCAACAGTGAACAACTGACCGACGAAATCTCAATCAGTTTCAGGAATCTCACTTTAAATTAAAAATAAAACACTTTTTATTCTATAAAAAATAAATATCTTGTATTCAAGCATTTTTCTTGCTATGCGACAGGTGTACAAAAGTAATGTATATTGTCAAAATATATATAATATTTTATATTTGGGACACACATGTTTTAAAAATAGCGTGTGACCAATGTGAACCAATTATTATTATCGGTTCTGAAATTGTGCAATCAAAAATATGTAATATGTGTGTGTGTCGAAAAATGCACCAGTGAAATGAGTCTGGATTTATTTGGGATTTTTTAGTGCATTCCAAAACAACTGATTCTTTTCTTGGCAAATACATAAAAAATGTCGGATAAACAAATATTAAATGTCCAACCAAACACCAAATAAAGATTTCGATAAAGTTTTATATGTTGCAGCCTAAAAAAGGTCAACATAACATTGAAGCGAACTGAAAGCAAAGTAAAGGTATCAATATTGATTTTTGCATATCCTGTGTGTTGGTGAAAAATGTAAAAGAATTCAAATAAATATAATAAACATATTTAATAGAATGAATTGAATGGTGATCTAAGAAAATTGATTTTTGAACAAAAAGTGAATAGTTTTGTTTTGTTTTGACTACGTGCAGTTGACAGTATAGATATTTGAAAAATAAATTGGATACACATAGATATATAAGTATGCATGCATGTATATGTATATGCACATATGTATCTCACAAAATGTGTATCTCATGAATTAAAACACATACACGCATACATTTGAACATGCATCTGATTAATGAGAAACTTTCAGATTAAGCTTTTAAATCTCTAACATTTGAATTGAAAAAAGTATTAACTGTTTATTTAGAAACATAATGTAAATGATAACGGAGTTTTTCAAAAAATATTTTTACTATCCGTTACAGAAAATTAACGTCGGTAAACGCAATAATTTTGTGTTTTTTTTTGGAACTCTGGTCATTCATAATTGAAACAGAATTATGGTGTCCCTACAAGGCATAAATTATATCCACTTGGGTCTAATACTGATTGTTGGACTCGGTTCTTCCGTGTCTACCGGGACTTCTTCTAATGAAAATGAGGACGAGTATCTAATACAACGAGGTGCGTTACTTTTACTAATTTCATTTTACCTTTACTAAATTTTACTTGCATTCCTGAAAAGCATGAAATAAATGTTAATTACTCTTTATTTTGTCAGCCAGAGTTCATGTGTTTATTATATTTTTATTTGCATCGATTTTAGAATATATATTGGAAAAGTCGTATCATGGACTGATTCGAGAAAATGAGACTCTTGTGGAAATAACGCCATTAATTAAAGTTGACGAAGAGAAAATTTGCAACTTTCGCATTTTAAAGAAGCCATATCACGAAATTCCATTCCAGGTGAGTGTTATCAAAGGACAACAGAATTAAAAAGTTGTTGTTATCACAGTAAATGGTCAACCCATACAAAACTATATATATTTTCAGATTGAGCTGGTGAACAATCTAGGAATATTAAAAGCACGCCACACACTCAACTGTGAAAAGCGTAAGAGCTATCACTTTGAAATTGTTGCCATATATTGCGACGGAACGCCATCAAATTCAGCCAACGTGCACATAACCGTCATCGATATCAATGAATATGCTCCGACCTTCTTGCAGCCATCCTATGTCACCGAAGTCGACGAGGGTAAACTGTATAATGAAATCATTCGAGTCGAAGCCGCTGACAAAGATTGCACGCCACTTTTTGGCGACGTTTGCAAATATGAGATATTAAATAGCGACGAGCCATTTACCATCGACAACGAGGGCTCCGTTAAGAACACTGAACCCTTATCGCATAAGGTATCCCATAATCATATACTGTCCGTTGTGGCCTATGACTGTGCCATGAAGGAGTCTGCGCCCATAATGGTCAGCATCAAGGTTCGACGTGTGTGCGATGCCAAATTCTTAGGTATACCCGAGCGCATTGATTATACTGTAAGTACCCTCCATTCCCCAACTTCTTAGCCATAAGTCAAGTTAAAAATAAACGAGAAAGAAGGGCTATCTTCGGCACGCCGAACATATAAAACCCTTGCAGACCCAACCTTACCTTTTCATAGTGCTCATAGTGCTCGTTGCCCGTATATAAGAAGTACACTGGGAAAATACTTATTGCCGAGTATGGTTAAGAAAGTTTTTCATATAAGAACCTACTTTTGGACGGAAAGTTCCTATGGCAGTTATATGATATAGTAGTCCGATGTAAATAAGATTTTGATTAAAAGTATGGAACATGGTAAAACTTATGAATGGCGAGTTTGGTCAAGATATCTTGGAAAACAAAAAAGTTTTCCATACAACAACTTAATTTTCGACGATCGTTCCGATGGCAGCTATATGATATAGCTGATCTGATCTGATCCAGCTGGTTTTGACATATATGTACTGCGTGCCACAGAAAGAAGGACTTCTGCAAAGTTTCATAAGGATAGCTTTAAAACTGAGAGACTAGCTCGCATAGAAACAGACAGACGGACAGGGGTAAATCGACTCGCCTGTTGATACTGATCATGAATATATATATATATATATACTTTATGGGGTCGGAGATGTCTCCTTCTATTATCTTATTACATTACACATTTCATTATAATACTTTTTATACTTTCAGTCCGGTAGCACCGACAGCTTACAGTTATTTCCAAATGCTCGATTGGATCTATGCAATATATTATGCAGCACGGATGATCTCAACATTCACGCAGCGGTTGCGCTTAAGGTGAGTGCATTTTTTTTGATATTCCATATTATATTCTTCTTTTATTTTTGTTTTATATAAATACTTACTTACTTGAACTTTACGCGAAGACCAAGCACATTTCATTCGGATGCGATCGAGATATATCCAACTGTTCGGCGAGCACAAACCTAAGGGATCTGCTGCCTCGTGGTGCCGACTGGACCAAAGAGTTGAGCTATGACGAGGGACCGGAGGCGATATTTCATTTTGACGGTTCCGCTGGCGTCGTCGTGCCCGCCGGCTTTATTGGACGCCACGATTTTTCGCTACGTCCGTTTAGCATTGTGACCATTTTCCGTCACGGCAGCCAGAGCTCATCGAATAAGCATGTGAAGGAGCATATTGTGTGCAGCGCTGATGATCATAAAATGAATCGCCATCACATGGCGCTGTTCGTTCGCAACTGCCGCCTGATACTGTTGCTCCGGAAGAACTTCAACGAGGGCGACTTGAATATATTTAGCCCGGCGGAATGGCGCTGGAAAATACCGCAGGTGTGCGACAATGAATGGCATTATTATGTTATCAACATCGATCAGTCGTCCAAGGTGGAGCTCTTCATTGATGGAGTACAGTTCGAGAGCTCCGTCGAAGATCGTCACGCTAACCCAGAAGTTATCGATGATTGGCCTTTGCACGCGGCACATGGAGTTAATACGACATTGGCAGTTGGTGCCTGTTATCAGAGCTCCGAGAATCGGCTAAAGCACGGATTCAATGGCGATATCTCAGAGGTGAAACTGTCCCTTGATGGTGTACTCTCAGTTGAAGATATTAAATGTGGAACCAGCTGCGCCGAACATTTGCTACCGTCGAGCGAATTGCAATTGGAATCCCAGCCAGCAGAGGATTCGGCAGAATTTCAAGTGCAGGTCAATGCTAAAATGAACGAGATATACATTGAAGCGCAGAGCAAGCACAAGATTGAGCAATTGATGCGAAAGATTCAATACATCAATATCAAAAAGAGCCCCACCATAGGTCGCAGGAATATCGAAGTGCGTACGACAATGATGTGCACAAATCAGAGTGCCATACGTCTGCCCACAATCGAGACCTACATCATGGTCAATGATCCGATACAACCGGTAGCTATAGCCGACTCGACTATGTCGAATGACAAGCTGGCGGGCGATAAGGTTGTTGACCAAAAACTTAATCCTCAACTCAGTTCAAAGTTTTCTCAGGACATGCACACGTTAAGCAAGATTGCGATTTCTGGTAAATAAAAAAAAATACCTATTCTGTGTATATAATTCAAATATATCAATTGTTATTAATTTGTTTTTTAGGAACCCAAAACAAGTTGGTCTCCTACCAAGAAATCAAATTAGGCGTACATATCTTGGATAGAATTCACATCGGACCCTCTGCAGATGATAAAAATGTGATGACCCCTATTGAGAATCTCGATTCATGCAGTGTGATTGTATTCCCGTCTTTGAATCCCGATCATGAAGAAATTCAAATAGATGGCGATGAGTCGCTATCATCGACAATGGACATAAGAACGAATATCAACAAGGATGGCGTCGAAATGATTGGAACCGACTCGATTCGGAGCTATCTGAGCGTGTTGCGTGCTCTCGTTTATAGCAACAAAAAGCCAGCCTATTATCTGAATCGTGTGTTCAAGCTTTCTTGTTCGCAGCTCTCCTCCCAAATAAAGAACTTCGAATTTACGCTCACCCTGACCGTCCTGCATCCGAAGCAATCGTCCAAGACAACAAACGCCCCATCTGCATCCATGTCGGTAACCAGCGCCGAGGCAAATGACAACGTTCTGGCAGTCTACCACAATGGTCGTGGCCCAAGTGAGAGTAGGGATCAAGGTGCACAAGGTACACACCCCCTTTTTTGCTAATGATTTCATAATTCAATTCCCCCCTTCTTTCAGATACGAAATTTTTCTCAAACTCCTTACTTCATTCGAATGATGTACAGGAGCCCAAGTCGCATGTACACTCTATCGTACACAAAGGTTCGATCATTTCACAATTGATCATTTTTGACAAATTTATTTACTATTTTTATTTGTTCTTTATCTGTGTTTTTAGCTGAAGCTTCGCATCCAACAATGCTGATCATCCTAATATGTGTTTTTCTTGTCATATTGCTCTGTGGCGTTTCGATTGCAAGGCTAAAAAATAACCAAAAGTATACAGACCGACATCAGCCTTGCCCCAAGGTAAGCGCACCCAATTAACTTTAATACATTACGAACATAGGATTTAAATAAAAACTAAGATGCCAAATTGAATGGTTTCAAGAATATGTAAGACTGGGTTCAATCCCCGTTGCGATACTATTATTTAAACAGAAATTTAACAAAATTTATACATCGAATTTCAAAGAAAGACTGAGAAGTGTAAGGGTATTTTACATAGATCTTCGGCAATCCGAAGACAACTGTATTTAGATGAGATTTTAATTATATTTCTTTCAATTTGAGGTTGCTGACGAGGGTTTAATTTGGGATGATTCTGCGTTGACCATAACTATAAATCCAATGCAAACCGATGCCGCTTCTGAGGAAAGCTCGGACTCTGAGAATACTGATTCGGAAGATGAAGAAGGTACGTGTTGTATATACATACACATATTAATCGAATGATCCAGTTGATTTAACAGTTTATGCTTTGTCTCGACAGTAATTAAAGATGGATTTGCACACATCAACCAGCTAGAATGGGACAACACCAACATGTTTTCATCGGCGAACTAATATGGGGATGATGTGTGTCGTTTATCAATAAAAGTTAAAATTAATTATATGTAAATGTGCTTTTAATATCTGAATTACACAATCCACTTATATATCCTACTACTAGTAATCCGCATATACATCCATGCATATAGTACATATACAAATACTTCGGAATCGAAAGTATATATGAGAATGCATATGCATAGATTTTTTGGTTAACAATGTATGTGTATAGCATTTAAGTAGTGGCAAAAGGTATATATGTATCGACATGTTATCAAACTGGAGATACATTTGATACAATACATATGCTTATATACTTCAACTGTAATTAACATATAGTACAATTATACCCGGCATTGGTCGACCCAGATCCAGAGAGTAAACGCATATACTTAATACACACATAAGAGCTAATTGGTCGACTTATGAATACCCTTGCAAAATACCAACTTTGACACATACATAATCATATATATATATTGTCACAGACGATACTCGTAATAAATAGAAGGAGGCACTTCCGTCCCCATAATATAAGTCTTATCTTCTATTTTTATTTACGATTATTATAATACATTTCACTAGCTTTATCTAGCTTCAAATCCGATTTCAAATTTTTCGACAATTGAAATAAATTCAACATCAATGGATTGTATAAAGTACTGCATTTCAGGATGGAGACTATATACAAGAATTTGTACTCAAAAATTATTTTTTAAATGTTTTTCAGATGAAATGAAATTGGTTCCTTTTTTTAATTCTGTCACACAGTATTTATGCTTTAATAAACATCTTTCGAAATGTACTCTATGGTGTTCATAATAATTTCCTTTCCCTCGCTGATGATTATATTGATATTATAACATTTCCGATTGTAAGATTTTAGACAAACATAGTGGATATATATTATACGTACATAATTATGTTTATATGAGCTTGTAAATTCCTGATTGAAGAATAAATTCGCTTAAGCGAATACTATGCAAGGGTATTTAAGTTTCGGTTTCCCGAATATAGCACGTTTGTTAAGTTGGCTAAAGTATTGGTTTCCGATTCAGGGCAATCCATGTACTACATCCCTACTAATTATAATTTGTTCACTTACAACAGGTACACACATATGTATATGATGAAGTAATCTAGCAGAAAAGAATGCATTTGTTTCTTTTGAGCTATAAAGTCCATGTACTTAATGTTTAATTTGTTTCAAATGTGCTAATGATTATATCTCTAGAATCGTAAACGTTAACAAAAACAAAAACACAACGGTGTACCCCCACAAAATCAAAGAAACAAAAAGAAAATAAATAAATAAAAGGTCTCAGTACTTTTAGTTACAGTTATTATTTTATTAAATAAGAAAAATAAATCCATGTGTTTTCTTTAATGGAATGGCTTACCTTTCTTTCAACATTCACATTTTAGTTGCAGGTTCGCGATAGAATATGCTTTACAAAGTTAAGATCGAACTCGCATGGGAGTATCAAACAATATTTGCAATTAAATCAGAGGGCCAAACCCCTTTTTTATTTATTTCTCCGTTCATCTTAAACATGCTTTGGCTTAGATTGGCCATTTATTGTTGACTACTGTGATTCAGTTCAGATTGCAATCAAAATTTGGCATTCCAGGATCAAAATCGATCTTCAGCCTAGGTATGTATATGAGAATACTTATATTTGTACTATGAAATAATGAATGCTAAACACCTTTTAAAAATTAACTGGCAGTTATAACGACGAATGGACGGCGTAATCACTAAGTCCATCAGGTTTGCATAACTTTGGAATATCACATAACTGAGCCAATGAAAACAATTGCCCAAAAATCAAGATGAACGACTTTGTGGGTCCAAGATCAATTAATGAATTGTCGTGTATATCAGGAAACCTAATCGTAGCTAATTAAAACACATACGCATATTTTCGGAAAATTTTATTATATAACCATTTAGTGATACATATCTTTTGTATATATTTGTTATATAAAGTTATGTTTTTTAATCGACATTAGTATTTGCTTAGTATTTGTTTAAAATTAATGCCGACTAAAGTTGATTTATGAAATGTATTTTAAAGATATATATTTTCTTACGAACACAATGCGGATATTTCACTATTGTTAATAATATTTTGTTTGTATTATGTTAATTTAGGCCTTACAAGTTTAATAAGAAACATTTATAAAATATTCGTTGTAAATATTTTAACCGCCATCTACAAATTTGATGTAAAAGCTTACATACTGTGTAAAAAAATATTTTCACGCGGTCGGGTATGTATGTAGTACAATTAATTGTAAACATTTCTTTTAAGGTTGTCTTTTATGAACTGCAAACCAATCAATATAAGTATAAAGAACATTTGGAAAATCGAAAGAAATAAACGCAATACTTCAATAATTTCCTTTACCTTTTGTGTATCTTACACTTAAACACTGAATTGAATATAAAAATTAACTCATATTTATATACAATGAGACAGTACTGGAAGGTTTCAAATACATCTTAACAATAAGAAAAAACTGAACCTAAATTACCCTATACATACATGCCCCTCTATATGGTATCTGCACGATATTTCAAAGAACATCAATAAGTTTAATACTCTCCATAGGAGCAAAAATGTCTGTTAGTAAATATTGTTGTTGATTCATAGCTAAACAGCTCGAAAATAAGTTATTCTCAGACTCACACTCGAACCATTAGTTCCACAAAGAATTCACACATATAATATACTATATATTGGTAAAAGTAAATATCTTCTATTCAAAAATAAACGGACGCACACAAGACTCCATTTGAATCTTTCCACAATTAATTCATTTACAAATCAAACACAAATTGATTTTCTTTTATAAATATTATAAGCTTAAAAAAGCTTTTGCTTAATCCTCCCTCCCTTCCCTTTCTGCTTATATTTTGTGTTTTATTTTGCTCAGTTAATTCGTAGTTAATTCGTAACATAATTGTGTGTAAAATGTACGTTTTTGGTATCATTTCACATTGTACATACAGTATGTAGTATGTGATTAAATAAGTTTTCAATATTTTTTTGCGCACTTAATCAACTGTATTTAGTCTCACTCATTTTTACCGTTGTTCTACAATTTCCGAAGTAAAAACAAACTAACAAACAATTAAAAAATATAAACACATTATAATCAAAATATAAACATATAATAATAATAGAACGTGTCCAAGCCTCACTTCAAATTCGAATAACTCAATCATTAAAAACTATATTCTGAATATTCTGGTTGGACTAGATATTTGTTGACGTCTTTGTTCGTATATAAATAAAATGTACCTTTTCAATATTGAAAAGTACATACAACAAATGTTTTTGGAACAATAAATTAATCAAGGCTAGGATTGTTTTGAAAAAATGATCTAATATAAACAATTGCTTTAAAAACGAATATGATTTTCAGCGCAAGATACTATCATCGGCCTTTTGTCAATCTTTAATATGATTGGCTAATAAATATATAAGTCTTTTTTATTCACATTAATAGTAATATAAGCTATGATATAAATATATGTATATATATTTATATAATATTCATATATAGTTTCAATTAATATTTCTATTTGCATATGTATGTTTGTGTTTGTTTTGTTATATTCTTTTATGTATTGAATAAATATCATAATATATAATATATATATTATTTATACTCAAATTTATAAATTTGATCGTACGTGTGCTTCACCTAATATTACCGCCTATTTATCAGTCAACTTATAATAGAAAATTATTTATTTTATATTATTTGATGACAACGAGAGTACACAGAGTACAGAGTTAAATCATGTTCGTCATAATACACATTGCAGTACAACAGAATAACATAATTTAGTAGCTATTTGTGTAGGTTATATGCCTTTCAAAGCCATTATGCATCATAATTTACTAGAATATAATAAACTTCTAAATCTACAAATTGGTTAAGAGTCCTTACATCAAATACTATGCCACATATTAAAATATTAGATATATATATACATACATGCGATAAAAGGTGAGAAAATAGCTATGTATTTGTAATTGTAAATGTGTGTGTATTTTTATTCTAATATATATAATTTATATATATAAATATGTGTATGTATACATATATATATATAGTATATATAGTACGTGTATAAACGCATGGTTTCCTGATCTGAATACCAATTTTTAAATGCGTTCAAATATCTTATACAAAATCGGGTTTTGGAAGAATGCGCTCGAAATTTGTTTGAAATGCCAGGCTGTGAAAATTGATTTATGAAGAGAAAAATATGACATATCTGAAAATGTCAAAGGGACTTTTAATTCAGAAAAATCCAGCTATACAAAATAAAAGTATGTTAAATTGGAATATACTCTTAATGTCATCTTCCGTTTCATTTTGATGCAATGAACCGCACTAATTTAACTAATATGTACCGACCCTAAGGCTTGTAGGCATAGAAAAAGACTGACGGGCTGACAGATTCTACTTCTGATCCTAATTAATCTCTATGTAGTTACCTTATGTTAAGTTACCTTATTCGGGAAATTCCACTCGCATGTGTGGAAAAATCGCGAAAAACGTTTGTATCAAACTTCTTTGTTTACCATCCCATCGGCCTCAAACACATTTTCAAAAACCTTTGTTCATATTCATTTAAGGGGTGCCTCACATTTTCCGAAAAATCCATTCCTCCTTGGTGGAAACGTGGTCTAAAGATTTGGTGCGCCAAGTTTTAAGTTTGCATGTATATACATATGTATATATGTTTGTTTTGTATTATATGCAAACATGCATGCATGCGTACATGTATGAACACATGTCCGGATACCTACATACATGCACACATACATATGTACATACATACATATGTACATACATAAATATGTACATACATACATATGTACCTACATACATACATACATATGTACCTACATACATACATACATATGTACCTACATACATACATACGTATGTACATACATACATACGTATGTACATACATACATACGTATGTACATACATACATACATATGTACATACATACATACATACATACATATGTACATACATACATACATATGTACCTACATACAAGCATACATACATATGTACATACATACATATGTACATACATACATATGTACATACATATATACATATGTACAACCATACATATGTGCATATGTATAGTCATATGTACACACATACATACATATGTACATACATACATATACACAAAATAAACACAAAAAAACAAAAAAAAATACATAAAAAAAAAAAACAACCACAAAATAAACAAAAAAATATACATGAAAAACTGCAGGGCCTACTTGAATTCTTGAGAATCGAGGAGTAGAGCACTTCATAGAAGTTCGTTTTATTTAAATTTGCAGCACAGCGACAAATAAGATTGGCCTGATTGAAAACAAACATGCATGCATACATATATATATATAAATGCATACATTAACACACACACACCCACACACATATACATACATACACACACTAACACATACACTCAAACACATATATATATATGTATATACATATAAGTATAATGAAGATTTGGACACAGAAAATAATTGTTTTTAATAACTTCAACTCTATTATATATATATATTATTAATTAGGATCGGAAGGGGAATCTGTCAGCCCGTCAGTCTGTTTCTATCCCTACAAGCCTTTAAGATTTGAAACACTGTTAAATAGATGCCTTAGAAAAAATCGGTCGAATACTATGATTTATATGACAAACAATGTTGCTGTTGGTTTTGAATAATTTGCAATAGTTTTTATCGATATCGAACTATCATAAGTATCATACTATATTACTACCAAATCAATATTTGGTCGAAAATTGAGTTCTTTGTTTCAGATCAGATCGTCAGATCCTTATGTTGTAAGTCTCTAAGGGTATTTAATCTTCGGTACCTCGAAGAAACCTGATTAATTGTGATTTAATTGTTGTTCAATTAAGGGTTATTTGCTTTCTTTGGCCTATTTATTACACGTCTAATTTCACTTATCCCCAAATTAGGTTACCGAATGTAATATAGACGAGATAAAAGAAAATTGGATTTATGCAGGGAATACCAGAATAGAATGTTTGTGCATGTATATAAATATTAATATAATATAATGGAGAGGAGATTATAAGTGTTTCTCATAAAAACCAATAAACATATAAATAATATCAGTATTTTGGTGATTGGTTTAGGCTAAAATACGCATGGCATGGTACACAATGGAGTGGCATATTGGACAAATTGATTCCATGGAGACACAGATCTGGTTTGCACAGTCCATACAAAACATATTGTGCCCACAAGGAACTAGAGCTGTGGTCACTTCTCTCTCGTTGCACACAAAACATTCGCGATGCGTTGAATGCAATTTGTCCGAGCTACTCTGGACCGTGTTGCGTTGATGTTGCAATAGTAAGCTACTATTTGGGCACGGTTCCTTGAAGGTGTTGCTGCCAACTTTTTGACTTATGTTCAGGCAGTGTTCAGCCAAAAGCGAGTCCGTTGGACTAACCGAAGCCGTTGGAGAGCAATGGGATGCCGTCGTGACTGTTGTAGCTGACGACGGCAGATTCCAAATGCTTGGAGAGTCTCCAATACCCTCATCAACGTCAATGGAATCATTCAAATTTTTCCATATATTCAACAGCTCTGGGGGAGTATTAACGCTGTTAGTACTATTGGCGCTATTATTTGTGCTTTTGGTTGATGCTGTCGAGGAGGCTGATGAGCATGAGCGCGTCAATATGTTAGCAGAGATTGAATGGCACTGGGCAGAGCCTGATGATGATACGGACGTGGGTGGACAGAAGGATAAAGTTTTATTGCTCCCATTGACATTGGCATTGGCAATGGCATTGGTATTAGCATTAGTATTGGCACTGGCATTGGTATTCGAATTGGTATTGCGGAACGTATTCGTTTTCAAGGGTTGACCCGTAATCTCAGCCAGCGCGAAATTCTTGTCCGTTGTGCTAACAATTGGGGCGATATCTACTAGATCAGAATTGGGGAAACATTTAGTTAAATTATGAACTGATACGGCGGCATTCATCATAGCATTTGTTGTTGTCGAATTGGAAATGTTGATAGTGTCAATTACGTTAAGTGCAGCATTATCTGCGTAATTAACATTCGGGGATATATCGCTCTTATAGATCGATGACAATATATTAGTGTTTAAATCGTCATTTAGTATCTGAGTGAGCGTATTAATCGTATGCAGAGTGGCAAACTCGTTCGATTCTAATGATTCAGCAGTACCATTCTCACTGCCTTGGGTACTATTACCCGTTCGAAGTGCTATGTGAGCCTCAATTTGCTTGCGTGCGGTTTCAACATTCTCTGGCAGTCCGGTTACCTCGAAAATGGGCTCCTTCTCGCGAGACGGTGTGACTATGTATGTTTGTGTTTCTTGTTGTATATGCTTTATGGTGGCACCTTTGGGACCAACTACTAGACCCACAACTCTATAAGGTACACGCACCTGTATTGTGATCTGCCCGGGTAGACACGGTGGCCCAGACTGCGCCCGTGCAATTATGCCCACGCTTAATGAATTACAACCCGAATTACCATTTCCAGATATTCCACTATTCGATCCTTCAATTGAGGGCTTTCGGGATGCCCGAATTAAGCTAAAGTGATCAGCAGCTGAAAGTATTTCCCGTTTGGCCTTGTTCACATCCTCTTTTCGTCCTGTTACAACAAATACGGGCTCCTCGCCGCGAACCGGAGTCTTGATGTACGTGTTTGTCTTCGCTCTCAAAGCCTTAATTTTGCATCCTAGATTACACATAAAAGAATTACGTTTAAATGTCTACATGATTTCCATGCATAGTAAATACATATTATACTCGGTTTTGCCCGGGCTAAATTTCGTTCGAAGAACCTTGAAACACAATTTTCATTCATTTGAGTTACGTTCAAAATTTCAAGCCTTTATACATACGGACAGATCGACTGGGCTATTGATAAAGAATATATGGGATCGGTTCCTTCTGCCTTTTATATAGAAAATTGCACAAAAACATTATATCAGCCTTATCAGCCATTATATCCTACCGAACAAATCTATTTGTAGAGTAACATTTACTTATGAATTAAAGGCAAACTGCGAAATAGATAACTCATAAGCTTCTCTAACGATCGAGAATTAGTGCGACCACGCCCATACTTGGTCACATATTGGAAAAATGTATATATATTTTCTAGTTACGATTGCCATTTTTACCATTTTGTGTGTATCGTATATCGTATGTTATGTATATTCCGACATATTCGCTTACCTTGGCGTCCCACGATTTCAGCAACATGTTCTGAGCTGGGAACTGGGACACATTCGGTCATATTTTGAGACTTCTTTGATCTGTCTTCCAAGCCGGCGGAGGGCATCAAAAGTCCAGATCCGTTCGTCGGTGGCAGCGGCAGATTATGGCACATTGGCACCTCGCTCCTAGCGAAAGCGGCAGATACAACATTAATGGAGCCAATGTCGTAGTCATTTTGTGCGGGAATTGGCTGGATTGCGGCGTAGCTGTTTTGATTGTTCTCATTCAAGCCAACCAGAGACAATTCCAATGCCAATTGCAATGTGCGCGGATCTTCGGATAGCGGAATCGGATGCACCACTTTATGTTGTTGTTCAATTATTTGGGTATGGCTGCTAGTCTGATTGATTTTATGAATTGAATCTGTCATGTTAATATCATTAAGCATTTTTGGAGTAGTAGCATTTACAGCGGCATGGCTAGACATTCTAAGTGAGCATCTGTTAGCTATGAATGAAGTTGACTCTGATTGTTCCTGTAATTGATTCGTATTTACTTTTGATACGATTTCTGGAGCTGAACTATTATCGACAATCACAATTCCACATTCACCGGATGCATTCGAAGATGATACTGAAGATGAATTGATATTATTGATAGAGAATGGCGATATCGGTAGCGAAGACAAAGCTATAGTGGAGGAGGAACTCACTTCGCTGTATCTATTTGTCTCCGATACGATTTGTTGTGCTTCAAACATGTCATCATATATATGTTTCAGTAGTATGACTCTCTCTTAGTGCGAAGTCGATTTGTTGCAATTCATTTTATATTTTAGTGGTATGCCATTTACCAGCATTACAGTATCTGAAACTCCGATTCTATTGGTAGTTGTAAGCCAGACCCACACGCGTAAATTCATGATGCCAGAAAAGCCTATACATTGTATACATATGCATAAATGTAAGTACTTAAAGCCCGCAATATTAATTGCGAATCATGCGAATCTCACACAAACACTTCACTCTTGACTCTAAGCATTTGGCAATGCTCCGGTAATAGTTGGTTTTCCTTTTCTGTAATAGAAAGAAATACTGAAATGCATTTGGTATACATACAGGCATACTCTTGGGTGTGTGTGTCTTGTATAGGCATGTAATTCGTACATACATACATACACAGATACGCACATATGTATGTCCATTTGCTTTGTGTGTGTGTACTTACAAAATATCAGACTGAACCATGGCACTCATAAATATTCATGTAAGTAAATGCAATTCACGAACACAATAATTTTTGTTTTTTTTTTGTGTTGGTTAAAACATAAATAAATGGATAAAATTTGATAAAAATGTAACTGACCGACGACGTTGATAGTTTGACACTTTTGCCGTTTTAGCCGCGTTGCTTCCGTATATGCGTAGAACATATGCACATACATTTATCGGCGTTCTCTCTTTCTCGCAACAACCCCTAACTTACACTAAACCTTGTGTCACTCACCCTATAACCTCTCTTAGCTTTTCTTTCTCTACGTATGTAGAAACCCCACCAACGCACATAGGCTACATATCCTTACTGAAATGTGTATGTAATATTAAGGTACTATTTTCCAATTTATGTGACATTTGGTACAAAATTCGAATGCGCGTAGTACATGAAAATGTTTAGAATGTCAATTCAATAATTTATGTATATATATACATATATACACAGCACACATACATTTTCGTACATAAATACATACATATCTGCATAACTACACACATTCCTGCAGTAGGATCGCAGCCACGCCTCGCCTTTTGTAATGTACAGGATATTTAATACACAGTCAAATTAGTGTCAACAACTTATGTACATACTTTTGCTTTTGATTATTAACAAACAGTTTAGTCTTCGGTATACTTTTTTATGTTTCAATCAAAACAATTTTAATTTTTACTTGGCCGGCTATAAAATCATTGCCGGCTTCACACATTAACATATAATTTTAACATGCAATGAATGTTAAAGATACAGCATTTCTTACAGTATGAAAAATTAACAGAGCACATAACAGACTGTTGTGTGGTCATACACATAGATACAATGGCAAAATACATATATTTGGCGCACGCTTACACAAATGTTAAAACATGCTGTACATACATATGTACAATACATTAACCCGATACCCGCAATATGTTGAGGCGCACACTTTAACATTTGTTTGCAATTCACTGCATTTTAATACATTGACAACAATTTGAAGCACATGCTTACTCAAATTATTACCATACTGCACTACACTGCACAACATGTTTACACACTGCTCTATGGAGGGTGCTAAAAATTGAAATAACAAAGGTGTTTGGCTTTGTACTTGCTGCGGAAAATATAGTGAGTTTTAAAATGGAACCAAAAATATACATATGTGTCTACATTTGTTAGTGCAAAGCCATGCACGATCAGCTGCCAACATCGATGAAAGTGATTATCGAAACCAACCATTCACGTCGAACCAGCAGTTTGTGCGTTCGTCAAATTAGCAACGGTAGGTAACTAGGCGTCCATATTTGGAACTTGGTTCCGGAGCTGAAATACCTAATTTTAAATGCATTTATTTATATTTGTACTGTACTGTACTAATTATATAAATACTGTCTGCATTCAATTGATTCTTAATTTCGTCTTTTAATATGGGCAAAGCAATAGAAAATTATTTAACTGCAAGCCAACCTCATATAGTTCATTCAAAAGGTCTATGGAACTGCTAGTTCCTACGCGAGCTGAACCACTGTTTCAATTCAGTGTTGAACACTTCTTTACAGTATTGGGCGGGAACAAAGCAATTCGAATTATATGAAAAAACTGAACAGAGACAAATTCAAATAGATAGATAGAAGATTTAATACCCTTTTATAGATTTCTCTTTTGCAGATATGTAAGAATAGTAAAGCTCGTTAATGCTCAGTTTGGTGAAAATATATAATAATATACTTACTCATTTTAACTTACTTTCTTTCGTTCCCATAGCAGCTTTATGATATATTCGCATAAAAACGGACACACGGATATGGTAAAATCAACTTGGCTGTTGATGCTGATCTGAAAAAGAGAGAGCAAAATTATAATAGACTCTACAAAAGTATGATGAAAGCGAAATATTATCAGAAGTCACCAAAATAACAAAATATCGACATGATTCGACTTTATCGCTCTCTTTATTTCGTAATGCAATTATAATACTCTCTGCAAGGGTATAACAAATAGCCATATTTCTAAAAAGGACTATACAAAATTAGTATTTTACGAATTATCAGATATATTATATTATATTATTATGTACATTACGGCTAATAGCTATGTGGGTGTACTAATGTTTAAAGGAATCGGTTTGTTAGGTTTAAGTTGTTTGTAATACAATTAAAATGGAGCGCTCTTTAAAAATTACTTCAACACTGGAGAAGCTTTAATATATATGTTTAAGAACTAGTTTACTGTCAACATATTTTACTGTAGTGACTAATAAATCAATTAATATACATACAAATGTAGGAGAATAGTGTTTATATTGAACGCCATGTTTGCGGTTTGCAGTTTGTCATATTATTTTGATTTTGACTTAATGACTTTTGAAAAGTCATGTACATCGTGCTTTAAAACTGTTTAATTATTTGGATTTTTGGTTTAATTTCAATAATCTACTTATGTATACTAATAATACGTTTTATATCGCATCCAAGCTGCAGTCTGTCAGATGTTTAGATATTACTCTATATTACTTTGACGCTTTTGAAACCTGGCATTTTGGATACGTATACACATATAGCATAATATAAAGTAAATTTATTCTACAGGTTGAAGGTTCTGTAAAGCTAAAGCTAGTAGTTATTGTGCTGGAAATTGTTGTTGATGAAGCAATTGTTGATGATGCCGCCGTTCACGAGCTCGTTCTATGTGCCGTTTGCGTTCTTCCTTAGTCCAGTAACGTCCGATTTTAACCTCTGATATTGTATCATCCTCTGTTGTGGTTATTTCATTATTGCGAATGCTTTTTCGAATTCCCATGCTGACATTGTTACGTACTGGCCGCTTTACAATATACCGAGTTCCATCTGGACGTCGTTTTACCTTCCATACCATAGGAATCTCCTCTGTAGTATTTTCCGTTGTTACAAGAATAGAACTTGGCTTTGGTACTGAAACTGTCTGATTAGCGACCTAAATGGGTTGTTTATTGTTATTATGCTTGTTTGTTTGTTTCGGCAAATAGTCATTTAAAATTTAGCGGTTCCGCTTAGGCTTAGTACTTAGAACATGCGTGTCTCCATTTTCTACTAAGTTCACAATTAAAACAACAAAGCACAGATTTCTTCGGGATGCCGATGTTTAACGCTCCTAATACTAGCTGACTTATCATATCAGAATTTCGAATTTATCAAACATGTAAAAGTGCTCTTGTGGGCAGTGCCCGACAGGGGTATACCCTGAACCTAATACCTACTAAAGGACAGAGAGAGAGGGTATATATACATACTATTTGAGAGTCTGCATACGCAATTCGGGGCTCTTAAACAGAGGTTCGATATCAAGTTATCGATGGTATGAAACGGACCATAGGACAATGCCTACGTTCAAATGATCAAATCTCTAGGAACAAAGAGACGAACGGTCATTACTATTGGTACTTATTAAGAATCTATATATCTATTGATGGGGCGGGAGATGACTCATTCTAGGTATGACACTATTCGTTTGAATATTTGAATACTCTCTGCATGTGGAAAAGTACAATATACATATACATATATATATATATAGAGATGTATGTAAGCTTTTGACGCAGGTATTTGTTAATGCATATCAAAATGAAATAAATATATCCATGAACAAAATTTACCTCTTGACTGCTAACAAAGTGATAACGGCTCAGATTGGGCGCATTGAATTGAGGGCATTGGCTTTGATGTTCTTCTGTTGGTATGGGCTTGGGTCGCATTATTTTAGAGTCTGTTTTTGCTGGTGCTGATGCGTTGAGTGCGAAAGGGTTCATCTCGTCTGTAGATGATTTATTTAGAGTGGTGTTTTCTAATAGATGAGATGTAATTGTAATTATTGTGCGATGCTTAGCCAAATCAATTTTGTAACTTACCGCCAGGACCACTATTTTGGGTGGGGTTGGAACATAATATGCGTCCGGTCTTTCCGAATGGCAGCATAAGCATGCTAGTTACCGGAGTTTTTAAGAACGCATCTTTTGATGACTGTGATTGCACTAAAATGGGTTGCGCGTTGCATTGATAGGAGTTAGCGGCGATTATCGGATTGTTGGCAGCTGTGGCAATAGTTTCATTGTCTAGATTTGAGGCATTTTGGCGGGGGGAAGCACTGTTATTGGAGCCACCTGTATTATAGGCACTTGAAGAGTTGTCAACTTCTTCTTGATTCATGCTTTTATTCTCTTTTTCAACATTATTATGGCCGCATGCACTATATCCAGCCCCACCACTACTACTTGATCCACTCGTATTTGTTATAGCACTGCGCAGTGTATATACGCGATTCGATGATATTCGATGCTGCTGCTGCTGCTGTTTATGGTACAAGCTTGGACGGCCAGCAGCCAGTGTGTGTACTGATCTTGGGCTGATCTGCGACTTAATGCCCAACCATTGGGCAACTCGTTGTGTTTGCTGCTGCATTTCTAAAACATCTGATTCGGCCATCATTGGTGATGAGCAAGATCCCATTGCGGTCATATAGTTTGAGCTTTGATATGGTGAGCAGTAAAGTGGCTCAGTTTCGGAATCCTCGGGAATTGTTTCATAAATATGCTCGCAATCATCATAATCATATTGTTTAGTTTTCGCGATAGTTGGACTTTTCGTTGTATTTGGCAGGCTTTTATCTACTAATTGTTTCAATGCTATTTCTTGGCTCGCAGCATTGCTATCTAACTCGAACTTTGAGTGACTCGCCATTCTTGGCTTCTCAATGAAGTTCTTGTCTGTGGAAGTAGTATGTGTTTGACTCTTAATTTTACTCATTTCTATATTTGCTTCCGAACCGTTGGGGGCTGATGGTATTTTAATAGATTTTGCAGATGGCTCAGTTATTAGATTGTTAACGGCATTTATTGACTGCCGTTGTGATAAAAGAACTTTGTCCAATTTGTCAACAACATTTGTGTAATCAGAAAGGAAGCTGTTAGCATATTCAAAGTTACTATCCATATCATCGTCATCATCCTCATCTTCATCCTCGTCATCATCATCGTCGTCGTCGTCGTCGTCCTTTATATAAAAGAGCAACTGATTAAGCTGTTGATGACCATGTGTGTAGATTTATTTGTATACTTACGGGATATAAGAGTCGACTGACAAG
This sequence comes from Drosophila montana, assembly GCF_035044405.1. Taxonomy (NCBI): domain Eukaryota; kingdom Metazoa; phylum Arthropoda; class Insecta; order Diptera; family Drosophilidae; genus Drosophila; species Drosophila montana. The sequence continues at coordinate 915,936 of NW_026997278.1, forward strand.
CAACGTAACAGCCATATTATTCTCGGCTATTTGTGTTTCAGCGTGTTTTTTACTTTTGATGTCCATGCCGTTGATGCGAAGAATGTGATCACCACGCCTTAGCCGACCATCCCTCGCTGCAACACTCTCTGGTTGAATATCACTTATGAAAACATTCTCACAGGAATCCACATCATCTGTTGGTGCCTTCGAGTCTGTGTTAATGTTTTCGTTGCATATCACAGACTTAACAATACTTTCTTCGCTATATCTGTTACTATAGAAGCCATTGCAGGAAACACTGAGTCCTATTTGATCATTAGTTGAGTCTCTCTTAACGAGCGTTACTTCCTGCAAATATAAAACAATTGCATTTTTATTTTATTTTAAATATGTGATATATATAGCCTTACCTCGATGTCGATATCTGGTTCCAAACACTGCTCAAAGAGATGATGCTCTTGCTCGATAAAATGATCGATAGTTTGGACAATATCTTTATTTTGATCGCGATGCCCCACCATAACCCTTTTATTAGTTTTATTTACTTCAACAAACGTTTCACACGTTTGTGTCTCCTTTGATAATGCTGAGGGCTCAACATCAACAGTGGGGGTATGCTCGGTATGCTCAACATTTCGAAAGGTGCGCAAAGTTAATATGATTTGATTTTTAGCTGACGGTGGCAAAGGATTGGTGGAGTTATCATTTTCGGTGGCACTGTTTGCACTGGCATCTGGTATTTGAACACTTTTTGTTTTAGCACAGATATCATCCTCCTCCTCCTGATAAACGGCATCTATCGAAGAATCGATGTCGTCGTTCGAGTTTGACGGACTTATTGGATTTTTCTTTCGGCATAATTCAACTACTAGGGTTTCTTTAGCTTGAAGGAACATTTGAACCGCTTCATAACTTGACAATGATGTAATGTCGCTACCATTTAGCTGTAATAAATTAATTTATTCATGAAATTGTATTCTAATCCAGTATTTAGAATCAAAACAATCGCGGCGAAAGTGAACAAGCTTGCATTGCAGCACACTATTACACAAATTATTGCCCATTTTAGTGTGTATGTGTGCATATGTGTATCAGCTATGTTTGGAAATAATTCTTAGTGCAGATGCAACTTGAACTCACCTTTAGTACAACATAATCGAACTCAACAACACCAACACAGTTATTTGAGCACATTTTGATAATAAATTACATAGTTCTATTAATTTTTATTCCGTGAAATGAATCCACACCCACACAACAAGAGAACAAATACAGACATCGTTTACCATCGACAAATTCGCCGCGACTGTGTGACCAAAGTATGAATATGGTAATAATCTCAGTATTATCGATTATTTGGTATTTTTTAAATGGTTCAATTACTAAAAGCGGAAAATAAGCAAATATACGAGTCGCGCTTATGTTCCTTACTAATTGTTATTACTCTTGTGTATGGGCTGGTCCCTTGAGAAATCACTTCTAGTATTGCAAAATCTGAAATGATTAATTTATTCGCTTGTTCGTGGTGAATGACAATGTTATTAGAAAATATATATACATGGACAATAAACTTAACAGCGAACGCTGCACTTGCAGTTACTTACATTTAAATTTGGTTTACTTTGTAACCGAAAAAACAATGATAAGCCAAATATAGATTTATGTAAATGTTGCATTAACATTACATATGCATGTATGTACGTTCGTGCAATGCTCAAACATGTTACAGGTACTTTAACGTATGTATGTATTTATGTATGTATGCATGTGAGTGCAAATATTTGTATGTGTATGTATGTATGTATGTATGTATGGTATGTACTTATCCTATTTTATTATGTTATATTAATATCTAAACGCTTTTCTTAATATCTTGCTCAGTATGTATATATGTATGTATGTATGTATTTGAATTTGACGGCTAGGAACAGCTGCATCCCTCAACGGACATATTTGGTATAACACTCAACACTAAATTGTGGCTTTCATCAAAATACAATAAGCTTAAGGAACTCATTTTGGTTGGCGAACAACACGGGGTCGCCGATGTTGTCAATGCGGCCAAATGTGTATGAGGATATTGCTCTAAATACCCAACTCGGCACTCGCCACTGCAAAAGTATGCATCAAATGAATCGGGCGCGACCACAAAATGCCATCCGAAGCTCGTGAAGTTGACCTTTAGAGGATATCGACAACAGCGCAATTCGTGATCGCTCTCAATGCAATCCAGGTAAACGCTCCTTTTTCGTCGATGCTTTTTTCGGGAGCCAATCTCAATGTGAACTGTCTACCAATAGAACAAGCAAAAAAGTCAATTAATAAATGTATGTATGTATATAAGAATTATAGTACCAATGGATTTTTGGAAGTACTGTCTGTCGTTACCACCAAAGGCCTCATCCAGGGCTCGACGCCTTTTATGAAAATCTCTTGCAGTTGATTTGGATTCGGGCCCATTCGGTCATATTCGTTGCCGAACAGGGGCTTGAGATCCACGTTTACCCATTGCCCGAGACCTGATGGAATTTTGTGACGGAACTCAAAGATTTTCGCCTTGTGTGTATAGCTCGTGCTATTTGAACGACGTATGGCCCGATGCAGTGCCACGACAATGTCCTTGTTCTGATAATTGGCAATCTCTTCAATGATCTTTGGCTGATGTTCACTTATCCATTCCAATCCTCGCAAATATAAATGAAGCGTTACGTGAGATATGTCCGAGTATCCAGTATTGAACTTGAAACGAAGAAGCTCTGATTTGCGATTATGTCGCACGTGAGGCTCTTTAGAGATAATAGAGAAAATCAAAATTAAATTAGAATTGGATATCGATTTTTTATATATTTTGGTTGGAATATATGGAATAATCAACTTACGTTCTGGAAATATATAAATGCTGCTTATGTGTGAAAGAATACTTTCATATTCAACATCATCATCATCATTATCGTGATCATCATCATCGTTGGTTCTAAAGTCAGTGGATTTATGATTAGCAACGTTTTGATGTTCATCAAATCCAAGATTGTAAATAAATTGAAATTCCTTAAAATTATTGGGATCATCAGCCTGCATTTCTGGGGATGAGTTCTGGCTGGAGGATGAATGGTTTGCTGATGTTGTATGTTCCGAATTGTAAATGTTTTTCGTAACATTCTCCGATGATTCTGTCACAATTTCCTCAGGCACATATAGTCCTGTTCGGGAATCTGAATCTGAATGTGGTTTATTGTTATGATCCCGCAACGAATTTGAAAGCGATGCATTGTAGTTTTTATAGAATTTTTCCAATATAGTTTGTGGCACCAATATTGGCTTTGTTATATTTGGTAGTTTTTTCAAATTCAAACGCATCAGTATGTGCATCTTAATTGATTCCAAACTATCCTGTTTGGCCTTTTCCCTCAATTGACGCTGCAGCACACTATCTCCACTTATTAAACTATTTCTGATCATGCTAAAGCCTTGTGTTGTCCCCCCCCCAGAAAGCAGACCGGCTGGCATTTCTAGTCCCTTGTTGGTTCGTCGTCGGCTCTGACCTTTGTTTGGAATTGTTTCGGTTTCGGGTTCGGGCTCGGGTTCGGGTTCCGATACGATGGTGTTTTCATTAGGAACGGCTGTGTGAGAGGACGAACTCAAAGGGCTGCGGCTGCTTTCGTTCAGTGTAAGGGGCTTATCATCGCCTCTCGATGCTTTTTTATTGTTGTTCACCTCCTCCTGGGCAGATGCCAAAAGAATGACCATCGAGAATATAACTATAGTCGCATATCGGGCGACTAAGAAACGGAAACGCCAGCTCCTGGATTTCATCTGTATTCGTCTGGGTTTACTACTGCAATGGCAGCACGCGCTATGGAAAGGAATTTTCGCAGATATATTCACTAACGAACTTCGGAAATCCGAGTCCGAATCAGAGTCATCAATGGACATTAAACGATCGATGGATTTTGAACAGCCATACAATTTGGCCAATTGATGGACTCTTTGATGTTTGGTTAATTTTGTAGCTTCTTCAAGCGAAGCCATAGTATTATTGTTTTTCGATGCAAACTGTGTTGTATTCATACCTAACAAAAAAAAAAAAAAAAAAATGTGATGTATGTAAGATTATATGTACACATATCTTCGGTAGCCCGAAGCACATGATATTTGTTGTTAACACTAATGCCAATCACATTGCGTACCTATAAAATTTGTAAAAATGGTATCCGAAAGTTATCCAATATAGTATATTAAGGGGCGAGGATGTCATCTCTCTCTGACCCAAACACAAACTATATACGGATATTTGCCATTTGCCTTTTGCCTTTTGCCGGCTGGGAGTCCGTTGACCTTGAATCCAATAAGTACAAAATATATTGGCAAATAATATCGATATTCATTCTCATCATAAATACCTTATAAGCATTATTGGAAAAGCATAGGGTATAGTAGCTGACCGGTGTTGGTGTTGTTATTAGAAACTTTTCTCTTTCGCTAGAATTTAATTCTTTTATTTCTAATTTATATTGTCGACTATTTAACAAAAAAAAAATAAATAAACAAATAATATATTAAAAATGAAATATATTTATTACAGAATTTTTTTTTTTTTAAATTTTGAATATTTATATATAAATGTATACACAGATGTCCATATGTATTTGTGAATTCGATTTCTATTAGTAGTATATACTCCTCTTCCTTATTGTACACCTCGAAGTATAACACTTGTATAACACAAATATAATTATATTACGCCTGTAAACTGGATATATTCTTGTCGATTAGACGACGGAAAAGATTTATTACCAATGATGTCATTATACTAATTAATTACTTTGCATATTGAGTATACGTATGAAGTATTCTTTTAAATAATTTAATTAAATACTAGGGACTAAATAATTTTGCAATCTGTTTTCTCAGCTTTGAAGCTTTTGCCCAATAAAGTTAGTTAACAATTATATACAAGTAGGTTGAAATCGGCCTAATCGGTTATTGTTGAGAAACTTTTTTAATTTTTTTCTTAATTCTTTATGTAGAATTTTGAAAGAGGTTTCGATTATTTATTCTATGGTAGCTCATTTTCAAATATGTATCTATGTAAGTTATAAAATTCTATGTGGAATTCAATAGGCGGAAAATGGGGTTGGGGAAATTGATGTCCGAAATTGTAAGCAAGGAGTAAGGCCGAGAAATATTAGCTATGTATGTATGTGTTTATACTCACAAAATTCTTAATCCAAGTTTAACAATCAGCAGCCACAATCAGTTAACAGTTCCAATCTCAGCATATTCTGTTATAGTTATTGTTACTGTCCACTTTAAGGTGTATGTATGTACATATGTATAATGTGTATGTGTACATACATATGTATGTATAATATGTATGCAAGTGTAACTGTCTCGACTTTTCAGTCCTCAGCTTTCAAGTCCAATGCATTGTTACGAGTAAGTAAAGTATTCACAAACTTAACCATTCGAAATCATCAACCATTATTAAACCGGCAAAAGACGACCGACCCGACTTCTTTTATTTATTCCCGAATTTAATACGTTGTGCGATAATAAATTCGTATGCGTGTTGTGTATGTAGACACATACGTACACACCAACACATATACATATGTACGTATGTAAATGTCGGCACTTTGGGGTATTTCTTATTGTGCTTATGTCGTTCGTTGTTGTAGTTTTTAGCGCTTGTTTATTCTCTGAAATTGCAATTCTTTAATGTTTGCCGATGTGTTGGTGTACATGTGTATATGTAAATTAGTATATGCATATAGAAATACGGAATACAGTATGTGCATGCATATGTACATATTCATACATACATATGTATGTATATATGCATTGGTACGTCTGAGTGTGCGTGTGTGTGTATGCTTGTTGTTGTGTGGCGACTGTGTGCATAAACGATTCATATTTATGCGAATCTCACTCACAAGCTCTTGATGATCACTCTCACTCTATTGTATTCAATTAAAACCATTTATAAACATCATAATCAATTTTTGTGCTCTTGAACTTCAGTTCAGTGCTTAAAGTGCAGTATTCCTTTTGATGCATTCAGATTTGCATATACATATGTACGCTCATATATAATATACATATATATAAATTTATAAATGATTTATACATATGTAAGTATCCATACATGCATAAATATACAAGCGTTTATTTATATATGTATGTATATGGACAAGTACAAACATTCATAAGCATGAATATATAAATTTATTACGTATCTCAAAACACACCCAGCATACAAATATTGAGATAACAAACATTTGTATGTACATATGTGCATACATTCATACATACATACTAACAAATGTATGTACGCGAATTCTATTTTGAACACTTTGCGATTCTCTACGTACGTGTGTACGTACATTTATACCAAATATACATACATACATATATACATTTTATACATATATGCAAGCGCCTTTGTATATAAATATAAATCAATATATAAATGTTTATATGTTTGTATGTGAGTGTGTGCGTGTGTCGCAAATAAATATTTGTACGTCTTCACATATATACCCTTGTAAGTATGCACGCGCACATACATACATACATACATGTAATTAAAGTATTCGCACATGTTTCAATTATATTTCACTCGGTACAGATTTGGATTGCAACGCGCTGCTTTCGAGTTGAGGCTACCAGAACACACAAAAAAATACATAAACAGGGATCAGCACAGTGGCAGCAGCAGCAGCAGCGAATGAGAATACAGCGATATACACAACAGAGCCTGACCGTGCCATATAACTAACTGACAGATCCGCATCCACATTCGCATTCGCATTTACAGACATAAACAAGAAGCTGCTGTTGCGCTGAGGCTGAGGATGAGTGTGCGCTACGTTCACGTTCACGTTCGGTCAGCGCAGGGCAGGGCACCAGGTCCCATTTCTCTGAGTGTGGGTGGGCGGGCACAGCGTAAACGTTCTACTACTACACACAATTCGCGTAGTCCGCATGCGTGCTCATTACATTTGGAATATCACACGATTGAACTCTGGCGGCGTTGTGTTATTTGCAAGATTTTTTGAGCTTTTAACTTATAAATAACACACACACACACAAAGCAGCTTCGTGTGACGATCGCAGAAAGGACCCTGGTTCCGGCCCTGCTTTTTATACCCTGTACCTATCACAATGCGTAAAGTGGATATAATAATGCTGCACCAAAAATATATGCAACAGACAGATGTATATATTTATCCATGTTAAAATCGATCTTTCAATTTTCTTATCTGTCTGTCTGTTTATTCCCAGTTTGAGTTTATATATCATTTCTAATATCTAACAGACACGATCAAAGTCGCACGATAAATAAGTTAATTCAACCCAATACTTCAGTATAGGGAATCTTCAAGTCGACCTCGCTCTACTTGAGCATTTTACTTGTTCTGATTGTTGTTGCTTGTCACAAAATACGTCTTACGTTTATTGCGACATTTGTCGAAGTTTATATTCTCTAACAAATCTTGCTTATATTCACAAAATATTATTGTGTTTTCTTCAAATATATTATTTTCAGATGGCCGACCTGTTATAACGCATAAATAGCTACAATGAATAAATATTTCAAATCAATTTTCAATTCAAGGTATTCCAATTTTTCTAATTATTTTATGTTTTCAGTAAACTGAAGTACCAGGCTCATGAACAGAAACACCAACTTTATATAAATGAAATATATTCAACAATATTTATGCATAATGTTTGATATATCGTTTTCTCTATCGAAAAGTAAGGTAGTAGTTCTTTGGACCTCCAAGGTTTTTATTCTAAGTTTAATTGGGTTATTAAATCATGTTTATATTAATTAAATAAAGTTATAATTAGCACACAGAAATGGTTCAGTAATACTTATTAAGGCAAATAAAGCAAATCATTGAAGAAAATAAAAAAAATATTAATATTTGGCACAATGCAAAACTTATTACAAAGTTATTGTACTCTCATCCAAATAAAGAGAAAATCAATTCCTTACTTTTGGCCTCCTATTCATCATTTTGCTGAACGTTAGTTTTTCTTGATGTCCCAACTGGTTTTAACATTGTTCCTTTTGAGAGGAAAAAACTTGATTCGAGTTTTTACGTTCAGAATTCAAAATGACTTGCTTTTAATATTTTCTTTAAAAGGAATCTGAAAATGTATTATTTCGCACAATATTTTGTCATAACCAAACCGTTTTTAATGTGAGTATTGAAATCGATGTACATATGTTTCTTTGAAGTTAACGTATTTGCACATATGTATAAAAGCTTTTTTAAAAGCCTTACATAAAGAAAAATTTAAATTAAAGTCTAAAATTTAAATGAATCTATATAGATCTAAAGATTGATCGTCGGGAAAACTACTGTTATTGAATTATAATTTGCTACTAATTAAATAAAGCATTTTATTTTATGCATTTAACTTTTTTGAATATGGTATGATAATTTAAAACAGACATATGAATAAATGCAGCATACAATATATAAAAAAAGTTTAATTTGAAAATGCGCCCCGATTTTGATCACTGTACTCACTCACTCATGAAAACTTCGTTCAGTGAGTAAATTTAGACGAGTTTCGATAAGTCAGTAAGTTTACTCACATAACGAAGAATAGCAAGTTTAAGAACCGCACCACACACAATATGTTTTTCGTTAAATTCGTCGTATGATTGAAAGAAGTAAAAACGTTCCGTTCGGGTGCAGCCGACCACGTGTTAGTCTGTTCATCGTGTTATTATGGCAGCTGATAACAAAACAGTTTACTTTGCGGCGCCGAAGATTTAATACCCTGTTCGACTCATATGAGACTTGCGATTTATTTTACATGTCCATCAATTCACATTTGGACGAAACTAGAAGGCTACAAGAACACACGCATATAACAAAAATATTCTATGGCTGACTAGGATATACATATGTTAATAAATATTGAATATTGAACATATTTTCATTTACATAAATTTCAACAAAGTTTCTAAAATACTGTCAGAAGCCCGGCGCTTTAATGTAACCGAAAATGCACAAATGCCGCATAAGGCAACAACGATCTCACAATCCGTTTGAAAATAAATATATTACAAAAAAAAACATACATTTACGTTACAATAACACCTGAACACCCCAATATAGAGTAAACATGTACATACACATACATACACACTTATGTTAATGTTTGGACTTGTGGAAATGTGCAAATGTGGTTACCGAGTCTTTACCACAGAGTTTGCTTGCGTTTGTGCTTGCTTATCAGTGTGTGTGTGTGTGTGTGTGTGCGTGTGTGTCTGTGTGTTGATTTGCCCTTTTGGTTGGGTGCCGTTTGTTGTTGTGCACTTGTGGGTGCGATTTTGGTTTGTGGCTTGTCAATAAGTAAAACGGGTAAATGGAGAAGGGAATTTATCTCTCATGTCGCTGGTTTTCGCAGCTGCAAATATAAGGATATATTTAGACAAAATAATAACCTGTGTTTCCCAGTCCAATTTGCCTAAATATCTAAATTACATTTAATTTTTGTACTAACTGTTAGTTTATCGTACAACTAGAGCTACGTATAACGGCATGACTAGGAGCAAAAACGGTAATCAAATAAGGGAGACAGAGAAGGAATATATAGAGTTAGTTAGATTGACCCTGCAATAAAATACTTAAGTATTATATTGTATATATGTATATTTATATTATAGAGTTTGCGTTTTGTATTAAAGAACAGTCTTTCACGCCTTAATCAATGCCTTAATCAATGTTGGCCGTAAAGTCTGCGGTGCAATACAATACGGTGAATCCATATATATAAACACTGAACCTAAGAGTGACAAGGGCGCCTGGAGCAAGTGCATGAAGTACCATCGCTTCCCTAGAAGGTAGAAATTTCAAAGGCTGTTGCTGATCCCAAAAAGCGACAAGCCACCCGACGACCCGTCTGCATAACGTGTAATGTGTATGTATGTATGATCACTGTAGGCCGAAAGCTACCGAACATGCTTATAATCTGTTACAGATTGTTGGAAGAACTAGAGGAACGGCAGAAAAACCGCAGCACAGGCTAAATCGTTAGCCATTTGGTGGACATGACCACACGAGCTATCGATGACCCAATGGCAGCTAGGGTCAAAGGGAAGAATGCTCTCAACACAAAAAACTGGGGTACTGGGGAGGATTCGCACGCTCCGGATATAGATATATCTGATATCTCTCTTAGGACGATATCATTTTTTTTCTTTCTTAAAAGTAATGAGTGCATTTTAAGAAAGGTGTGAAAGCCGTACAGGACATTTTCACATAGATATTTGGAATTAAGTTTGAGGCCAAATCGGACAAAACAAAAATTGTTTATCCGCAATTTCCTCTGAAGAAGCTTGGATTTGGCGTCTAAGCCGATTTCAGGCGAAAACATTATTGTCAAATAAAAGAGAAATGGATTTAAATAAACCGGTTTTTTTTTGTAAAAGTTCAGGATAAGTTCCGACTGGGAACTGAGGATATATATTAGCTATTTTTGAGATAATCAATAATTGTGCGTACTGTTCCAATTGTATTCGCTATTTTTGTTGTTGGACGTTGGTTCTTTTGTAGCTGTAATGTGTATTCGTAAAGTTAAGCATTAATTAAGCCCATTTTGTATATCGATATTTGTCTAACAATGGCTAAGTTCAAGGGTCTTTCAGTGTACGGAGGCTAACCCCACAGAGAGCTATTGAGAATATTCACACTTACATATGTAGTACGATATAGTACATACAGGTATATACCATATATGTATGTTATGTATGTATATGTCAAAGTGTACATGGATGGAAGTAAAAGAACTGAAACTTGCTTTGAGAAAGCCCTGGCCCGGCTTCTGCTTATTGTTATTTGTTTTTTATGCGATATATTGTTTTGAGCAGATCGAACATTTAGATCTTTGCCTGTTAACAGGGCACAGCAACAGGCCAGGAACAGGCACAGACCCAGCATGTGGTGAAATCAGCGTGCTCCGACTGAACCGATTTTCCTTGCCAAAGAAATAGTCCAGATCATCGCAGCCTTTGTGCAACCCTCCAGTGCAAGGACAAGGCGGCGGCTATATCGATTCTCGTGTGAAAACATGCAATTATGGTTTTATTTGTATTATTCTTGAGATTTCTTCAGTTTATTTATGACCTTTCTTAGGGCCTGAGGGAGTTAAGGGTTGCATATACATATACGTATGCAAACGCAAGCACATACCATATACTATGTCTGTGATTACAATGTACTAACAGGTTTGTTTAAGATACATTTTACATTTATAATTTAAATTATTTTCAATTTATTATTATTTATTTATTTAGCTAAGCTAACTTTAAACCCATATTTAAATGTTGACCTTTTGTTGTAGTTCAACTATTTAGACTAAATCTATCTGGCTTTATATATTATTAGCGGGTATTTCCCTTAGCTTCGAAGTTTACATACTATTCGTACACCCTGAACCCATTAAAAATGGGTAAAAAGGGTATAATGTATTTGTGCAAATGTATGTAACAGGCAGAATGAAGCATCTCCGACCCCATAAAGTATATATATTCTTGATCAGCATCAACAGCCGAGTCGATCTAGCCATGTCCGTCTGTCTGTCCGTCTGTCTGTCCGTCCCTCCGTATGCGCAACAAGAGTTTGTTTCCGATAATCGATAACCTACTCCGTTTCCAAGCAATCGATAAAAATCGATATGTTTTTTGAGCAAATTGGGTAAATAATAAGAGCTAGAGTCACCAAACTTGATATGTTGCTTCTAGAATAGTATATATATATATCAGGATCTTTCATTTTGTACCTATCGCCGCTACCACCACAAAGCTATAAATCAAGTATATAAACCAATTTACATATGCTGACCACCAATATAGGCCACAATTTAAATGCAATTGTCATTTTGGAGAATACACGAATATTTTAAAGTGATTGGTGTGGCTGTTGGGTAGAGGCGGCAGCCAGTAGTGTGGTTAGTTGCGAGTTCGAACCCTGCCAAGGAAACGTTTTTTTTTTTAATTTATCTTTATTACTACTGAAGCAAACTAGAGCTGCATTTGGCGTTGGAAGAAGAGGGTTCAGGGTATCCTCTAGTCGGGAGTTCCCGACTGGAAAATTAAAATTGATCCGTCGGAATCAACATATTCCGCTTTTTAAGTCCGGCGGTCTGAAGGTAAACGTTCGTTTATTTAATGTTTGACTTGCACTTTGCCTTACGAGCGGTTGAGTTTACGAAAAGTGTAAAACACTTATCAGATAATTATCCCGACAATCCACCTTTTTATCCAAAACGAGTGTCAACTTAAGTATTTACTTCAATAGAATGGCATAATTGAAGTGTGTTAAGACCCTGACAAATTTGCATAAGATATATATTATTTCAGAATAAATAAATTTATAACTTTTTGCTTTTGTATAGAGCTTTGGTTTTTGTATGCATATTAATAGCTTACAGCAAATGTGTATTTGGCGAAGCTTTTTACAGGATATCTCCTAATCTGGACTATTACATGCCGCCTATTTGTTTTTGTGCGATGATTTTAAGAGCAAAAAAAAAAACAAAAAAAAAATACATATAAAATTTGTTGCATCGTAATAACTGGCGAAAATGTTGATTTTCTATTTGTTCCACTCAGTTGGGTTTTCAAACCCAACGCTTACCCATTCCATTTGGTAAATCACAGCTCGCATTTTCAGGCTACATGCTTTCAGGATTAGTCTCAAACCTCTGCTTACCACATCAGGCAGGCAGGCAGCCAGGCTCGGGCTATTTGGGGGCAGAGCTGGAAAAATATTTGCCTACCAATGCCATATAAGGGGGGAACACTAATCCTATGCCCCATTTTCAGCAGGTCTTTCATTCGCTCGGCACTTATACGCTTCGGCACGCTGCCCGAACTTTTATACTATATATATAGCTCAAAAATATCTCAGCATATCTTTGGGTTTCGGCAGAGGTATCAGTTTTGGCCACGCGAATGCGTGCTTGCCCTGCTTTGTCGGGAATCCATCACAACTGTTTTGCCTTATACCCTGTAAGCTGTCGGTTATGTATAATATACCATATAGTATATTTTTGACAAGCATCATAAGTAAGTTCGGTCGTAGGCACACTATCGGGGATTAACAGTCCTAATTCATGGCAAGTTTCGTGCTAAAACTGTTACGTCTAAATTATTCACCCATTTCCCGTCCGTGAAACTAATTCATTTTTTTTTATGTAGTGAAAATAAGTTTAAGGCCGATCGGACGAAACTTCGAACTTCGTCCTCACTACCCCTGATCCGCATTTATCATTCAAAAGGGGTGGATTTTACAAAAAGTGTGAAACACATATCAGATGACATTTCAGACATTTCACTAAAATCTTTAAAAATAAAATTATATTAAATATTATATTATAATTATATTATATTATATTATACTATATTATATTATATTAATTCGAACGCGAAACTTCGCCCACCAAATCTTTGACCAATATTTATACGGTGGTGCCCAAAATAAATTTAAAGAGTGATCAGAAAAAAGTTTCATACAAAGTTTTTCACGATTTTTCCACACTTGCGGGTGGAATTTAGCATGCACCTTTAAAAGATAAGGTAACTAAAGTGAAAATTGCATCTTTTTTAGCTATTACGGTTTTAGGTTATTTTTGGGTTTGGGCAGACAGTCAGGACAAACAGTTTTAGACATAGAGACAAATGTAAATTAATATCACCCAAATAGTTAAAAGACAAATGCTTGCTTTTGTTCTATATCCATACTTTTCTCTTTTAAGCCAATCAGAAAAATAAATATATAAATACATTTTCCATAGTGCAAATTAACTCTGTTTTCTGCAAAGTTAAGAATACATGATTGTTTCTACACTTTGAGGCTTTAAAAATCGAACATAACGCAGTGTGTAATATATACATTTAAAAGCAGGGTAAAGGGTATTTGTTAGTCACCTAGCCTTGGCGTGGCATTTCTCAAATTTGATTCTAATCCGCTGATAATATTTTCTAGACTTTGACGAAGTTTGATATTTCGCTCGGTTGGTTTTAATGCGATTCGAACGTGGTCCATGTCGCAGATAAGCACACGCAAGAGAGAAAGAAGGGTGCAACTAGGGCAATAAGAGTAAGTAGTATGTTATAACTGAATATTTAGAGATGTTAAATGTTTCTTTGATGGGAGGGCGATCGAATGTGATGCTGGCGTCGGTTGTTGAATCTGCATTTCAAAACGGTTCGTTGCCCATTTACAATATTTATTTGTGCACATGTCATACGTATTACAACATTGTAAAATAAAACTTTTCATTTGTCTTATATATGTAGATAGATACGAAAACTGTCCTCAATGAATGGCATATATTTTATACCAATACAAAATCATATTCATATTGAATTTAAATCTATTTCTTACCCGAAACCGAACCCTAATCCATACCGATGATTACCCAAAATAAAGTAGTAGCGCAAGCCGAACCGAATATATAAGTTCAAAATCAGAACTGTTGACTACTTGAGGCCCAGCTCCGAAGCACAACTCACTCGGGCCCAGCCATATTTACTAGATGCCCATTTCGGGTAAAGACAAACTTTAATCCGCAACTTTTGTGCTCTAGTCGGGAGTGTCTGACTGAGTAGATAGCCTGCATCTTCTTCTACCAAAACCAGAAGTAGCACGTGCCACACGCTTCCTGCTTAAGCTGTACGCAAAATGTACAATTTCTTACCTATTTACTTATTTATACTATTTAAAGCATCATTGAAAACAATCGTAAGTAAAAAACGTAACATCCGCCGCATTCTGATTGGCATCAACAAAAAAATGTTTCCAGTACCATTTTCAATTTCATTCAAAGAAAACCCTAAAGCCAAACTATTAAAACAAAGTGGGCTAGTTATTTGAAAATGTATTTGTTTTTTATAACAACGCTTGCGTGTTTTGAGGGAAGATGGGGAGCGCTACCTAGTCGAAACTAACTTGAAAAGAGTTAAGAACTCTTGGCTGATGTTAGAGAAGAAATCAATTGATGTATCTGTTCCATACACGAGTTTTCAATACCAGTCAATTTTTAATTATTAAAGTGTATGTGTAAAAGCAGAAAAACAGTAGAAAAGCGAATCAGCATGGATTCCTTTAATTACGTATGCATTCTTTGCTACCACTCGACGGGCTGGGTCCATGGCCCATTTGCATACTCCCGTTTGTTGCTGTCGTTGTTGTTGTTGTTAAGAGAATAACCAGTCACGATGGGGTTGGATGTTGAATTGGACTTTTGTTAAGTGATAATCCTTATGCGATGATGTGCGGATGTGCGGATGTGTGGGAGGTGCGGCACGGAATGCTCATAATAATTGAAGCATATTCACAGTGGTTGGCTCTTGGGCGAGATGGGCGTGCGTGTAACTTAGCTGTTGTTGGTGCTTTAGGTGAATACCCGGGCACACCCCCCGCTGATTCATTCCCCGCTCCCCCACAGTTTCCCACAGTGATTGCTCTCACCATGTCTCTGATATGTGTTTTTGGTTGTTTGTATTTGGTTGGCTGGTCAAATGCTTGGCTGGCCATCGGGCTGGGCTGTCTGCCTGGCTGCCTTGGTGCTGCTGCCGGGTGTCGAGTCTTGACGATGCTTTAATTGTTTAATGGCTCGTTAGTTGAATTCCCTGTGGGGAGCAACAGCAACAGCTTCAGCTTCGACGACAACAACAACAAACACTAGGGGCTGGGCAAGGATTTTCAAGTGTGATAATTGTAGCGTTTTATTATGGATTAAGCAAATTTGCTGAAAATTATACCCTACATATGTATTATACTAAAGACAATGCGAAATTGCCTTTGTGCGCGCGCGTGTGTGTGTGTGTGTGTAAGGGCGGGTGTGTGTGTACTACCCAAAAATACTATTAACATTTAAAGCAAATAGTTCAAACTATAAATGAAACAAAAAAAACAATTAGGAACCGCTGTAGCCGACTACAAAATCCCCTATGCCCCCAGATAATTATATAAACAACAGTGCTCTACTCGGGAGTTTCCGGCAAGGGGATACCCTACTGAACCTTTCTCTACCAACACCAGTTGCAACTTCCGCCGCCTTACATTTTATAGGTAAAGGTTTAATATTAAATTAAAAATAAATTATGTTTATTATATTAAATCTAAATGCAGTTCCCGTTAAAGCTAATAGGAAACAAAAATGAACATGTGTTAAAATAAAATAAACAGAGCGATAGACATGGCTAGATCGACTCTATAAACTTATGAGGTCGGAGATGCCTTCTTCTGCCTGTCGCATACATTTGTCGATAACTGCCCCGATTTAAATGAATCGATAAGAATCGATTTCGAAATTCTATTTTTAGAGTATATCTTTTAGGTTTTAGGAGCTCGAGTCACAAAATTGCACATGTAGCTTCTAGTATAGTATAAACTGGATAATTATATTAAATAATGCCCTTTTTTTTTTTTTTTTTCTCTCTGTTTATTAGCTAATTTATTGATACTATACATGAGCATGTTACCCTAGCTTGACTATAATGGGATAGACATACTTAATATTACCTATTAAGTTTTATAATTATTCAATATACATTATATTTTAGTATGATTGTTATTATTTTTATTTATTTTTGTTTCAAATGATTACCCGGTTTGGGAGGTCGATGGGGTGGATTCTGCGAAGTCTCCGTCGCTTTCTTCTGAAAAGTCTTCTAGCCAATATATTGGGGTGGGCAGAAAGACGGGCCATGTAGCTGGTGGACTGCTGACGTAAGAGGTCGCCCACCAAGGGGACCTTTAGGTCTCTTGCTAGGTCCCGGTTGCGGATGTACCAGGGAGCCCCAGCACTCAGTCTGAGTACCTTCGCTTGGAAGACACTTATTTTCCTCAAGTGGGATTTTGCTGCCGTGCCGAAAATTTGGCTTGCATAGCGCCAGACTGGGGGCCAGGAGGGTTTTATAAAGCAGCACCTTATTGCTCAGAGAAAGCTTGCTGCTTGCCTTAAGGAGCCAAGCCATACTTTTTAGTTTTTGACGTACGCTGTGGCATGTTGTTGCGATGTGTTTGCTCCAAGTGAGCCTGCGATCAAGGTAGACTCCCAGGTAGCGATGGCCGTCTTTATGCTCAAGAAGTTCGCCTTGGAGGAATACTCCTGGCGAGGTATCTCTCCGGATCGCGAATGTGCAGCATATCGATTTTTGCCTGTTGATGGCAATTCGCCACTTTGATGCCCACGTCTCAAACTCGTGCAGGTATTCTTGTAGTTGGTCAGTGGCTTGGTAAACACAGCTGGCTTTTGAGAGGATTGCTGTATCGTCGGCGAACGTGGCGAGGTTGAAGCTATCCGGATTCTCCAGTGTCGTCGGGTCCACCGTCGGCATGTCGGCTGTATAAACAGTGTAGAGCCACGGAGCAAGGACACTGCCCTGGGGGACTCCAGCTTGGATTTTCCTTGACTTAAATAATGCCCATCAAATAGGTAAGATAAGGCATCTGGTGTTGGTTGAAGAAGGTTTAGGCTATCCCCTAGTGGGGCACTTCCAACCAGAGTACTCTAGCTTTTACAAAATTAGAGATCATTCGAATTATCAACATTATTCATTTGACCCGGACTGTGCTGTTGAGGCTGATTGAATATATTTAATACACTTTATGCGGTTGGCATTAAACTCTGCTTTATCGCATGTTCAATAGATGCAAGACCTACTTCATAGGCTTTTCAGTGTGGGCCTTGGATTGTGAGTCGACTTTGTCTTTCAATTTCTCTTGTACATATGTAAGTTTTAATATCTCGCGCCATGCGTATCCTGTTGCCCCTTCGGCCTCGACAACGGCAACGACAACGGCAACGGCAACGACGACGGCAACGTTTGTTCTGAATAATATGGCATGCGTCCTTATCGCTTACTCGCAAGACTTCACACAGAACGCAGAGAGCATATCAGACGGTGGCATGCTGCTGAAGCAACAACGGCAACAACGGCAACAAGCTGGAGTTAAAAAGCGGCAAAGCGCTAACAAAATGACGTAACAATTTACGGTAATCGAATTGTAATCGTTATCGTAATCGCGTGCTTGCACGCTGCCACGCCCAACGAGCCATGTAAAGGGCATAGTTTGGCTCGAGCTTAAAGTATCCGCTAAAAACTGATTTTCTGATAATTTATTTTGGCGATATTTTGTTAATTTTAGGGCAAACTTTTTTGGATACATTCGACGGAGTCAATCGGAGCCCAATCGGCTGCGACATCTGGCATATGGGATATACATATATCCCAAGCATCTAACTTAAAGTGAACCTTTTCTCGGCTTTCAATAATGCTCAAATACTGTTTTTAAGCATATTGGTATGTAGTTGTGCAAACGTATATCTATACAGATCTGGAACGTAGATTTGGATTTCATTTATTAATACTTATTGGTGCGAAACAGGCGGTGCACCCAACATAACAGGCGGTGGATCCGGCCTTGGAACCGGGACGCAAAGCTTAATCTACCCCGAAGCTCACGCTCAGTGAAAGCGGAAAAGTTTTGCACCAACGCCGTTCACACGGCACGTGGCAGCGCCGAGTCCAGAGCACAGCCTGGGCACAGGGCACAGGACACAGGGCACAACTTCCTGCTGAGAGACTTACTTTCATGTGTCTTATATGTATTGAAATAATACTTATATTGCTCCGCTGCGTGCAGTGCTGCCGTCTTCTCTGTTAATATTCGAATGAACGCCGAATGATAAAAGCATACGCACATTTGATCTAAATCTCAACAAATTAAAATTCCGAGTTTCACAAAAAGGGGTGCCTGCCCAACAAGGCTAGCCTGCAGTTTTTTCAGAAGGGTGAGCTACAACAAGGATATACTCTGGACCAAGTCCAAACATTTTTGCCTTGCTCAAAATCCAAAGAGCTAAGTAGCTGCAAATTTTCTCAATGTTTAGTTTCTTTTATTGACGGTTGGCATCATTCATATGAATATGTATATCTATTTTCCCAATTTCGGAAAATCCGACGTTCTTCTAGGCTGACTGAACATTTCCGGAAAACGGTCGTCTAAGATTGTTAACAGAAATTATTCTATTTTTCATTCAGCCGAATTAAAACTCATTTTCAAAAATATATGTTTAAATTTATGGACAAAGCGGTTCTCAACTTTAAAGGTCCACATTTTGGATACATATTTCACCGACATTTGAAAGCTTCCAAACTTCCAAATAGGCGGAAATGTTTTCATATTCAAAATGTTATTTGCAATATTTGTAGGAAATACCCTCCCCTGGATGGAAGTGGGAACTTAAGGTGGTATGGAAAATTTCCCTACTTTCCCCATACTATGGAGCTTTCAAATATTCCATCCACAAGAGTGGTAAAAAGGTCGTTTATGACCTTCGCTCGATCTGTTTCAAACTAATTTTAAATGATTTTTGTGAAAATTAATTGCAGACTTTGACACATTTGAAAAATCCACCTGATTGGCGATAAATACGAGGAAGACGGACCAAAATGATTTTGGATAAGCCCATTCTTAGGTTGCAAAGTGTGTTTTTGAGTTCATTCAAAATCATTTTCCAAGATTAATGTAAGATTCATTAAAGACTTGCTTTTACACACTTCGTAGAATTACGTACTACAAAGCATGGTAAAAAATCCTTCTATTTATTTTCTAACATCTGTTTTTATAATACACTATTCTTTTCTTATTCTTACCCATTTCATTTCACAATGAAATCCATTTCACCCATTTCCGCCTATTGAAAATAGTATATGTAAACGTCTGAAAAAATGGCACGTACATCTATTGAAAATCATATTATACTTAATCACATTGAAAACAAATAATTGAAATACTACAATTTATGTTTGCAGATTATTTTAGTTTTTTTAAAACAACAAAATTGTTATTCATACTATTAGCTACACGACTTCCAACCAGGGCTGATAAACTTATAAACTTATAATATAACAATTGGTGGACTTTCTAAAAATTGTAAGTCTGAAAAACATGTAAGTCGGATGCTAAAAAAAAGTTACATACACCTGGACTCCACAATTTTTTTCCAATTTGCGTGAAGAAATCTCTGTACAACCTTAAGGAATTCGGCTTTATAGCTATCAGGGGTTTGGCTTTACGGTGATCGTCAAATAGTCAGTAAATCGGGATAATAAGTTTTTAATGTAAAAAACAATAATTAAAAAATGGTGACGCTTTCTTCAATTAAAGGACAATTTCATTAGAAGGAGTATGATCTGAATAAACATAAGTGTGGCATATTCAATTCAATCGAAAAAGATTTTATTTATGCTATATTTCCGAAAACGAAACAGTTATTTTTTCATCAAGATTAGTTCCACATACCTTTTATGTGATCGGAGAAGTTTCTTTTCTAATTCCTCCTGCAAGATGGTAAAAGGGAAAAATGTTAAGATATTGTGAAAACGATTATACTTAAAGGTCGTTGTGTTGCAAACGGCACTGTATTGGTACATGTTGTAGTTGTCCTGGTCTTTGATAATTTTATTGAGCTGCATGGTGCCTATTTTGGAATCATTAAAGAAATCTAAATCAGAAGCGCTTGAAATGTGTATGCTTTTCCCGCAAGAAAGTGTCAATTCAATGGGATTATACGTACTCGTCGCTTGTAGTAATTGCTGTAACAATTTTGTAAACATTTTGTGCAAAAATTTAAATATGTGCCCTTGCTCTTAGATATGCATACATATATCCATTTCGCTCTAGCGGCCGAGCTCGGTAGAGCACGCGCACGCATGCGAGAGCAAGACAAACGATAATCGACTCACTCACAATGCTCTGGCTTCGTGCATGTGGGTGTGTCCGCGCCCGCGTCCGACCTCGCCGTCATTTTGAAAACAACCGCGCGCCCACGCCCAGAATCAGTAACAGGAACAGGAACAGGCTCCAGCAGCTCCATCCCGCCCATTCGTATTTGGCTTCGTGTTTGTGTTTGTCGGAACGGAAGCCGTGTGGGTAGTTAACGGAAGAGTCTAGCGGTTATTGTATCGGAATGAAACAATTCAATTGGGCGGCTGCAACTTACTCGCCCGTTCATTCGGGAAATTCAAATAGAATGCCAGTTTCCCAATCCAACATGCATACATGTCTGACTGTGTGTGTGTGTACACGCAAATGTATGTTTATATTTTTATATCTCTATACATGCATGTATACACGGGTTATATATGCATATGGCCCATGTACATGCATGCTCCTCCACATTCTCCACACGCACATTATGTAGAAGAGCATTACGAGTGTCGCGTATTGAAGTAGCAATGTTGGTTAATAAATGCAATCTGCCTCAAAACTGGCCTTGTATTTTTTCATTTTGGTAACAAT
The DNA here is from genome assembly GCF_035044405.1 of Drosophila montana. Taxonomy (NCBI): domain Eukaryota; kingdom Metazoa; phylum Arthropoda; class Insecta; order Diptera; family Drosophilidae; genus Drosophila; species Drosophila montana. The sequence goes on from NW_026997278.1 coordinate 937,265, forward strand.
TTTCCCTTACTGGTTGCATGGTTGCATGGATACATCAATTTATAAAACTTACTTGCTCAGAACAAAAAAAATTATTCAATAAACAAAAATATCTTTGCCAGAATTAACAAGCCGTGGCTTGACCTTTTTGTGTGTGTTTAGTTGAAACACTCGCGCAACAAGCGGTGCAACTGCCCAGCGCAGACAAGGGCCCAGGATCAGGGGGTAAGCCACACACACATGCATGCTTTGCTTGTATTGCTGTACTGTGCACGCAGATGGAGTTTGCGAGCCGGGCGCGAGCGAGATAGACAGTAGACGAGCGAGCAGCCAATCATTGTAGCTGAATGCGGCAGAGGTGGAAGTGGATGGGCTGCGAGAGCCAATAAGAGGGCTGCCTATCCACCACGCTTCAAATTAGCCCCATACGCTTGAACCTCAGGCCAAAGTCTGAAGCATGCGATAGTCATATTGGCATTTGCATTCGCACTGTGGCTCGCGCATTCACTGTAACTACTTATTCCGACGGTCCGACGATCATGAGCTAAATATTGTACATCGGTTACGGTTTATTTAACTGGCATAGAAAGCGTTAAAGTTGAATATGTTAAGTGTGTAAATATATATGAGAAGTTCACAAATGTTAATTAACATGAATTATTACTTTCGCAATCAAGAAAAAAGTGAAATGTGTCAAACGAATCAATGTACGGGTGCCCGAGATGGCTTTAAGCAACGTGAACAACGTGCTACTCACCGGTGCTATTAATAATGGGTTCCTTGTATGACCTCTAAGTAAAGCAGGAAAGAGTGAAAAAAGAACAAGTGAACTAAAACAAAAGCGGCTGCTCACATAACAAAAACGACTGTTCAACAAAAACCAATGCATTTTTAGCACATTATAAGCATATATAATACATATGTACATACAATAAATGTGGTACTTGCATATGTAGGCCTTAAATAAAAAAATCATCGCCATCTGTATGAATTTCCCTAAGGCTGGCTCGATCCTGTTGTGGTAGCCCTGCGTGAAACATTGCCGCCTGCAGTGAGTCCTGGGATTTATTTTAAATGGTCTTTGTTGACACTCAAATGACGAGTAGAGCGCGCATACTAACCCAAGTTTCTCAAAGTGCATGTACATAAATTAATACGACAAGCACAATACCGATTTCCATCGTAATCTGAATATCATCAACAACAACAAAAGCAACATTTCTATTCTCATTTTGTATCGTCCACTGGCCGGCGCTCGTTGACGTTCCGATCCCCAAAGATCGCTGGGATCGCAAGCATCTTGTTACCCCACAAAAAAAACATATCTTTTAATTATGTTTACCCTGCAACCGACTCCGGCAGCTATAGGATCAGTGCCATGGTCGGCAGGAGCACTAATTGAACGACTGCCCACCTTGGATGATATGAATCATAAGGGTAAGCTGACCATCGTCGACACCACTAGAACTGGTCCATCAATTAAAATTAAGCCAAAAAACTACCATTTTCGAATGCTATTATTCACAAAATTAACCAATATGTATTGAAAAGATGACAACACTGTAGCGATAACCAGCCCTTGAGTTGCAAAAGACATTCTATCAGCCATTATTTAACTAACATATGGTATTGTTGCTTTTTATGCCCTTGCTTATTATAGGTATTATATATATTTTGTTAGGAAATATGTATACAGAATAGAGAAGACATCTCTGACTCCATTAAGTATATATATTCTTCATCAGCATTGACAGCCGAGTTTTTACAGCACTGCCCGTCGGTCTGTTTCTGTGAAACTAGGGTCTTAGTTTAAAGCTATCGCCATGAATAGGTTCGTATTTTTGTTGCGGGAATATATATATGTCAAAGTCGGCGGGTTCATATTATATTGTTCTATATGTAGAACTGCTAGAAAAAGAATTTGTATATTGAAAACTTTTCTGTTGTTTAAGATTTAGAATACAGAATACAGCTTTAGTAATGAACTTTTTAAATTAATATTTCGGCATGCCGAAATACAATTTTTTTGTAAGCACAAGCTAGTCAAATTATGTCTAATAAATCAGTTGACGCCACACATTATATAGAAACGATGTGCTCCACCGATCGACATCGCAGCAGTAATAATTACCGAATCGATATTTATGACTGTTTAAGTCGTATGCAATGATTTTAACTTAGGATAATTGCAGTTATAGTTAACAATCTTAGAGAATGCTTTTCTACTGTCTGATTAGCAAAAGGGTATATATCAAAAGATATATGGGCATTTCCAAGGCGTACATAAGTTAAATAGAAAAGATTTTGGAGAGTTCCACCAAGGACAATATAGACATTGTATAAACACTGTTTATATTGTCTTTGGTTCCACTAACCACAATAAACAGGCTGCTCCGCGAAATTAATTTTTTCCTTTTCCTTGAAAATTATCTGGTTAATTTTATATCTCTAACGATCATTGATGATCAGAGAGAAAAGTTAATGAAACGAAAATACGATGAAAGGATGGAAATATTAAGATAAACACACGTCACGTATCGTACAAGTAACCGTTATACTGTTATATTTATTTTGAAAATTGGCTAAAGTGCAAAGGAAACACGTTGAAAGGAAACATCTATACCAGCCCCCATTAGGAATATAATACGATATATATTCTCGGTCAGTATTCAATGCTCGTCTGTCTGTCGGCTCCTTTGCAAAAACTAGTCTCTCGGGTGGCAACTATTTAACATGCGTAGAATTTGGCTAGACCGAAAAACTATATAGATCTTATGGGAGCGGGAGCATCGGAACACCATATATAGAAACCGTTATAACAATAAAACCTATTATGATACTTTTTTTTTCGTGTACAATTTTTTTTAAATATTATGTTTTACTACCTTTATGAAGAATTCATTAGTATTCTGATTCAACTCGTTACATTATATATTATCATTTACAAGTACAACAATAATCTTAAATAATAAATTAGATTGTAATATCGGCCTAACGACCAACAACAAAATCAAACATTATCAAAAGTGAGCATTTTGGAGCTATAACAACTTGTGAATTATAAGCTAGCGAGCCTCAGCATACTCTTGTATACACTATGTGATTGCAAAAGAGTATCCCCTAAACTAACAGTAGTTGCTTGTCTATTATTTATATATATATTTCCGTAAGGCAAAATGTTTTCAGTGACCTGTTTAGAGAGGTCAATGTTGGTCAAATGCTCACTCTTGGTGATTATCGCTTGTTGTTGGTCGTCAGGACGAACTGCGAATAGCAGGTAACTGTTAAGAGCAGGTAACTATTTGGATAAAAAAAAGCAGTAGCAAATTATTAACTTTGAATCGATTAACTAAAAAGTCCATGTTACCAAGTTGTGGCAATAGGCACACTTAAGTATTTAATCGCTATGCAATTGTGTATATGTATATAAATATGTATGTTTGCCAGTGTTGGTGATTATTATGATTATTCGTTTGTTTTGCTCTTTTCTTATAGACAATGTTCTTGCTATGAGAAATCTGCCCTGTTTGGGCGTCGCTGGTGGCAGCGGACTGGGCGGTATTGGCGGAAAGGCTGCTGCAACTGCTGCGATGGAAGCCGCCGCCGCGGATGCGACTACAGCACCACAGCCACCACATTCGACATCTTCGTATTTTACCACCACTTACTACCACTTAACAGATGATGAATGTATGTCCTTGTTTCAAAGTTTGTCATCCTACCTTCATATACAAGATCTTGTAAACCATATTTCTTAATAATAGAAGCGTTTTTAATGTTATTCTTGTTAGTCATAACGCGTCTATTTTTATCAGTGCTGCAAACCGATTTTGAACCGAACTGGTTTGAACCCGGAACCCAAGTACAAGGCCAATCTGAAACCCGACCGGAAACATAATTTTCTCCAAAAATAGTTTGGTTTAAACAAGTATCCCCACAAATATGAGATAGCAATATTCATTAATTTTGTTGTTACTTGCCCGGTCTTTATGAATTAACCGGGACAAGGTATTCCAAAATAAATGAAATTTTTGGATCTATCTACCAAATTTGGTATTTCATGCAAATGTTGGGACCTGTATCTGCAGGTACAGGGCATTCACATACATCCTCTTCTGATCCCCTTCACAGGCTGGGCACTGACGCTTTAATTCCGGATACTGGTCCAAAATTCTGTAATTGCATATACACATTCCATAAAAAATATATGGATTTTTTTTAAATTCTTCTTTAACAATTTTTAGAATGGAACGCCAAGCCGCCAAAACTTTTAGTTTAGTTAGAAAAATGCATTTTACTCAGTTGAGAAAAAAGTATAATAATTAGAAGTGGCGATTTTAAGTCAAATGTGAATTTCTATAATTAGGGTAATATTTTTTTTTTGGACTGTAATTTATATATTAAGTTTCACATTTCGAAACCCGACGCACATTTTGGCTTTAAATCAAAAAGTGTCTTCCTGGACATTTAATTGAATTATACAAATTATGTGTCAAAATATAGAAAGATTTAAACACACACACACTTTCACACACATAATTAAGCTATTCGACTTAGGCACTTCACAGGGTAGCGGCTCCGTATGAGGAGTACGTACACGTATCGGTCACTGAACCGATTTGTGAAAATGAGTAGAAATATTTGGCATTCGGTGTGAAAATTGAAAGATGTTGGTCTTCATTGATTTTTCCACTAATTGTTTTGTTAGCATTGTGTAGTGGATGACTTGGTCGAAGGTCTAGGATGCAGCATAGCTGGCAATTATGGCAACACAATGCCCGGGAGCACGTTCAGAGCCGTCAGAGTTGTCAGACAAAAACCGTACCCGTCGCTGATCATAGCCGGGACAATGCTCGGGAGGGATTCGGCTTCTAAGTCGAAGTAAAGACGTTTATTGGGCACAGGAGGGTATTGGGATCGGCAAAGAACACATAGCCGGTAGAGCTACTGTCCCAGTTTTACATGGTTCCGTCCCCATGCCGGCCCTCGGCCCTCGGTCCCCGACCCTGTCCCTACCTGGCAATCGCTCGCCCGCTGTGCTGATAAGTACTTTCTGTGATGTCCGTGCCATTGTTTGTTTGTGAATCAATACAATCATTTTCCACCTATAATGATATTGAAGAGCGTGTGTTCGTTCGGCGACCGTTTCGTGTCATGTCGTTACAAATGAAAACAATTATCGATGTTGAAAGCCGAAGTCGAATAAAAAAACAAAAGCGTCAGCATTTTGTTTTGTCTGTGTCTTTGTTCCTTCTACTCGTGTCGAACATGGACATACATACTACTATATGCATACTTCATACTTCCCTCTCACTTTATTTATATATCGTTGACTCTTTCGCTCAAGCATTCATCACACAAATGAGCCTCTTTAGCGGCACTAGGGTAACCGACGCACGTCCATTGTACGAAGTGGTTCCTAGTGGTTGTTTCTCCTCCCATTCCCAGTACCAGTCATCACGAGGATGCATTTGGTCTGGACCCGGGTCCAGTATATTACTGCGAGCACAATTGTTTGCCGATTGATTTGTGTTGCAATTACATTGTTAATCCCATTGGCAAGATGTTTTTGGCTATTGTCAGCCTTGTTGCATTTGGTAAATCATCGCATTTGCTTGTGGCTCTTGTAACCCACATACAATACATACCATACATTCTCATATACATATGCATGGATTGGTAAATAGTAGAAACTGGACTCTGAAACACTACACTACTGGGGCAACTAAGATTAGGCCATATTTACCTGAATTACCGTAGTTCAGTCCTATTCACAACAGCTGATTCTGGCACATAGTCTGCATTCACATTTCGATGTAAATATTCAATAAACAACATATATCCGTAATTTGTATTCAAAATCATCTTTAATTTTGGGTTAGTATAGATAATGCTGGACTGTTTTCAAATATAAAGGCGCTCAAAAGCTTAAATATTATGAACGTTTTTTAAACATGTTCAAATTGTTTATAGATATACAGGATTAAAATGTTAATAAATCGCATGAATTGGTCTCTTGTGTGTACAGTGCAGAGTACAACAAGAATATTGATATATAGAGTTATGCTATCGCAGTTATGTATCGAAAGCTGATTTCACTTTAATGGTCAAGATGCTCAACTTTTATAGTGCTTTGACCCTCATCTCCAAACATTCGATAATGGGGTACAACTGGCAGGCGAGTTGCCGCTTCGCTGGCTTAAAGTAGAAATCAAATTGATACGCAGATTTGGGGATTATCCCACAATCAATACTAGGAAATTTGTTTCAAATCCATGCTCGACTTGACGAGTGCGACCTTTTTTCAAAATCTTTTTGGTTGACCGCTTGATTTTATTATCTTTTTTTTTTGTTATGTATTATTTCTGCTCTTGTTTCAGTTCTTATCTGCCTTGTCTAATAGATAGAGCTCTTCAATCTCATAACAACCAGACTGGGTTGTTACCAAACAAAGTTTGTTCGGACCCAGAAATGTACTCAGTGCCCAAAAGACCGTATTCATCTTGACACTTTAAGAGCGTGCTAAAACTAATTTTTTTCCAATTGAAAGTAAATCGTGTAGAAACTAAATTTGACTCAAAGTGGCGAGCAGGTGGAAAATACATTTTTATACCCTGAACCCATTGAAAAGGGGTATAATATATTTTGCAGAAGGAAGCATCTCCGACCCCATAAAGTATATATATTCTTGATCAGCATTAACAGCCTAGTCGATCTAGCCATGTCCGTCTGTCTGTCCGTCCGTCTGTCCGTCCGTCCGTATGTATGAACGCAAGGATCTCAGAACCTATAAGAGCTTGAAATTTAAGCTTTAGGTCCTCCTAGTGCCAGACTTGACATGTAGCTTCTAGAATAGTATATATATAGCAAGTATCTTTCATTTTAAATATCAATTTATCAATTTCATGTAAAAATATCAATTTATGCTGCCCACAAATATTAGCCACAATTCAAATACAATTGACTTTTTGATAATACTTTTTGCCTTTTTATCTATTAGCGGCAACAAGCGCAAATTCCAAGAATTTCTGTATACATGTACACACACACATTCACGCGCGTCTTCTTTGAATTCTATCAACAGCATTGAAATTGGGATTATATTGCTTTCTGTGCTGGTGTGGCTTTTGAGTAGAGGCGGCAGCAAGTAATGCGGTCAGTTGCGAGTTCGAACCCTGCCAAGGGAACTTTATTTTTTTTTGTTTAATTATTATTTATTACTACTAGACTTCCCGACTAGAACCTTTTATTTGTTTAAACACATATATATATTAATATATAATATATACTTTTTTTAAACAATATATTATATACTAGCGGGTATTGCCTAGCCCTGACCGTGACAAGATTTATGCTAAAAATTTTAAATATACATAACTTTTCCACCATGATTACCATGTTCACACTCGAAACTTCGCCCATTTAACCTTTAATACGCATTTTGCATCACGGCCGGATTTTGCGAAAAGTGTGAAACACGTCTCATATAAATTTTTTAGTAAGAGCTTTGAAAATGTTTTTGAAGCCAATCGGATGGCAAACAAAAAACATTTATTTAACCGTTGTCTGCCTATTACCAAAGTTGCGATTGGAATTTCCAAAATCGCTGTAACAAGTATTTTATTATGTATCGAAAACATCCCAAAAAATATTGAAATCGCATTTTTCACCGAGAATACTATGATTCTGCAAAAATAATATTTCATAAGGATCTTTGGAAATGAATTTGAAGGCGAACGCAAAATTGATCCCCATAATTATCAAGGGGGAATGGATTTTTCGAAACGAGTGAAATGCTCCAGAAACTAATTTGAACAAAGACCGCTTCGCGATTATTCCACACTTGCTGGTGAAATTTCCCAAAACCCAGTCTTAGCGTGCACCTCCATAACATAAAGTAACGACAGTAAAGATTCAAATTTCTAGCTCTTATGGTTTGGGCTGTGCGTTGATCACCAGTCAATTAGTCAGTCAGTTATTCAGTCAATCAGTCAATCAGTCAGTCAGTTGGTCAGTCGGTCAGTCAGGACAGATATATATACATGTAGATATTCTATTGTATTTATGGGTAATCTAACAGTCAATAAGAAAATATCTTACAGATGACTCAATTTTTAGCTACCTTTTAATTTTTTATGCTTGCTTAAGTTTTCGTACAAGCACATATTTAAATGTAAAGTTGACGACCGGAAATTTTATGACGATCCAGCAAGAAACACTATTTCAAAAAGTTAAATAAAGGAAAGGGCAGGCAGCAAAGTCAGCTTACATGAGTATGAATACATACACGTAGTAGGCACACGGTATCCCTTAGTTGGATAAACTTTACTTACTTCTGTAGTCAATTGCAATTTGTGCACATTTAAGTTAACTTTATACAAATCAGTATATCGGTTGATTAACAACAATATCTACATTGAACATTTCAGGTCACAGCGGGGTAAATCAATTGGGTGGAGTCTTTGTTGGGGGAAGACCATTACCTGACTCGACTCGCCAGAAAATCGTTGAGCTTGCTCACTCCGGAGCTCGACCATGTGATATTTCTCGGATCCTTCAAGTTTCCAATGGATGTGTTAGTAAAATTTTAGGCAGGTGAGTACCGTATATATGCATTTGACTAATTTCATTATTGTGCGATTTGTATACTTAAATATATATGTGTATATAAGGTATAGAGTTAATATACAAGGTTAATCGACGGATTTTTAAATAATGCTCAAGGATCAGCTTTTACGTAGGTAAGGTTAGGTCAGTGCTCTAGGCGAGGGCAGCTTGCCCAGGACTCATTTGGACCATTTTTGGTCCACTGAGTGATCCGCCACCCGATTCCCAGATAATTACAGTAATAGTTTATTGGGGACTTAGCTCCATGGAAACGGACTCTAGTTTTACTAGCTGGAAGAGTACAGAATAGCTGAGACGCTGTCTCTGCCTCTTCCTCATCGCGAGATGAGAATGCTTCCTTGCACTGCAATGCAACCTCTTGGAAGTGTCACCCGGTAGTGTTCCTCATACTGGCCACCTCCGATCTACTTCTCTAGCTTAGACCCGTCCGTATATATCCAAATGAATTTGTTGGCCTGGAGGGGAATAAGATTGTAGAAAGGGGTAGCTCCGACAGGCTGTTGGCCAGCTCTTCTCATATGTACATATAGATTAATCAATAATCTACTTGCTTCGGTTAGTAATATGTAATTTATTAATTAAGTATTTAAGTTTTGATAAATTTGCAAATTGCATTAAAGTATTGCTGACAATTTATTTCAGATATTACGAAACAGGAAGTATTCGACCACGAGCGATTGGAGGCTCTAAGCCACGAGTAGCCACCGCAGAAGTCGTTAGCAAAATCTCGCAATACAAACGGGAATGCCCCAGCATATTTGCATGGGAAATTCGAGATAGATTATTGCAGGAGAATGTGTGCACAAATGACAACATACCAAGTGTAAGTTTATCTCAAGGTGTTATATGAACCTAAATTTTGATATTCCAACAAAATAACATTCGGGGATTCGATATCATAATATTATTGTATACCTATCAATTATGGCGTATCTAGCTCGTATAGTACTTGTGTAATGTTTAAAAAAAATGTCTCAAAACTTATTTTCATCGATATTTTGGAAATGGAAAGTTTTGCGTTTGGTATGGGAGAATGTATATATTTTAAATTTCAAGGAGCTTATGCAGACGGACGAAGAAATTATTTACTTTATATAGGCCCTCCGCCTGTCTGATTTTGCAAAAAACCAATATATCTTTATTATCTCTATTTCGCTCAGGCTAAACAAACAAAACTAATTATAATAGTTTAATTTATCTAGAACTTATCCTGTCTTTTTGTTAAATTTTGTTTTTATCTTTCTTATTGGCGTGGGGAAGTGCTTTAAGACTGTAGCCAAAATTGATGCCAAATTTCGAGTATTTTTTAATAATTTAAGCAACACATTATTATATGCCATTTTCCTCGCTATTTGAACTTCTTTTGTATTCTTGACGCCATTTTTTTTTTCTTTTCTTCGCCTATTCTTACATCTAGTTAGCATTACCATTTTTTTTATTGTTTATTAAGTATGCCAAAAAGGAAAGAAGCAAAGAGGCAAAATGAATTGTGACAGCGATGCCGATGGCCTGCGTTGTACTTTTCCTCATTGACAGTTGTGTGGAAAATGTGCTCATTCAAATGGAAGAGAAAATCTTTTATGCACATTAAACGACAAAAAGGGAAATCAGTGCTAGAAAAAGTATGAAAAACGTACAATATTAAATAAATACAGCCCAGACCGTACCGTCACCACAAAGCGTTAGGCGTTGAAATTCACGCGCGAGGGGAAATCACATTTTTCCTTTTATGCGCTGGCAAAAGAAACAGCAACTGAATCGACCGATTGGACGGGAGACCCAGGATCCGGAGCCCGGCTCGTAACAAAATCATTGAGGGGTGAAAGCGTTAGTGTTTGCCAGTTACAAGCTGAATGTTGCCGCACGCTCTAATTTGTTCCGAGAGTCCTGGGGCTTATATATGCCCACGAAGGAGGGCAGTGTATATGGCCGGCATCAGAAAAAATATACATAAAAAAAAACAACAACTATTGAAGTTCTGTTTTTAATAACAACTATGTCGATTCGAACGAAAATAACGGCTAACAAGTTATTTATTAAAATAAATTCTGTTAATATACGTTAACGTTTAAATGTAACCCAGCAAATATTTAACGTCTTTTTCGTTATCCGTTTGTTCTTTTCAAAGAGAGATTTTTACTTAAAAACAGGCTGTTATTTTTTTGTTTGTATTTAGCCTGGTTACATTTGTATACATTAAGCTGTCCGCTTTGGTTAGTTAGAATAATACATCTCTTAAACCCTGTCCAGCAGGCATTTCTTCATCTTTTCGCGAAAGAATCTTCAAAATGTACTCAAAGAATCCGTATTTTCTTTGATGCATTGATTCAAATTAAACCATTTTTTTTGCCTTTTTTCAAAATACTATTTGATAAAATTCGCCTAGTATTAATTAATTAAATTTAATTAAGTTAACTGCTTTGGTTAGTTAGTATAATACAACTTTTAAACCCTGTCCAGCAGACATTTCTTCATCTTTTCGCGAAAGAATCTTCAAAATGTATTCAAAGAATCCGTATTTTCTTTGATTCATTCAATCAAATTAAACTCTTTTTTTGCTTTTTACAAAATACTGTTTGATAAATTTCGGGCTAGTTTAATTAACACTTATTTAAATTTTTTTATTTTAAGTTAATTTTGTCCCAGCCACCAAATAATGTTAGCCCGCCGTATGACTTTTCTCGACGACAGAAGCACACATATACATATATGCACATTTTATGTGTGAGGATCCTCTGTTAGGTGAACATACATATATAAAAACTTGCACTCAATCCCTTATGTACATAACTAGTTATTTACATTTACATACATATGTATATATGTATACCTGCCGTGGTAGGGAAGGTACATATACATGCGTACATATGTACATGTATGTATGTGCGACGCTTTCGGGGATGGCGTTCATTTTATTTTTTCAAAAATAAGTTTTTATAGAAGCGTTCGCTTTCGTTCCCCCGAAAGGACATTTCTGCCTAATTTTTCCACTCAACTGCACTTTTCCCTGTTGTTCTCACTCGCTCATTTATATGTTTCGAGCGTTTGTTCTTTCTTTCGTTCGCTTTTGCTTTTGCTTTTGCTGTTGCCTTTTGAATTCATTTCAAAAGCGCTGTCATGCGCAGGCACTGCCTTAAAATAATAATAATAAACAAGTAAGAGTGCTCTAGTCGAAAATGCCCGACTAACAGATTCCCCGCGAACCCCGCGCGGATCTGCCGACACAAACATTCTAGCTTTCTTCTACACATACATTCACAAAGTCAAAAATACACAGCTTTCGCCCCACACTATTGAAAATAATTTCGTGTCCGATCTTAACGAAATTTTTATGGCATAAGTATGGCATCCACATGTGCTTAGATGCCAAAGACCATATATCCAAAAACTTATCGATCTGTGTGTACTTTACGAGAGTCTACATATCAAATTTAGGGTCTCTTGCTCTCTAAGATTTTAATCGATTTCGATGGTAAGTTATCGTTAAAAACTCCTTCTGCGAGGACACTATGAGGAGCTACGTTTTAAATTTGAACGCTCTAGCTCTTATGGCTTTCGAGATAGAAGCATTCAGACAGAATGACAGCAGAAGACTCGTCTATTGATGGTGACCAACAATCTATTTACTCAATGTGGTCGCACACAACCAATATACTATTTATACACATTTTCAATGGATTTTGGATATAACAACACGACTAGGAGATATCCTCTAGCCAGGTCCCACCTGCTCTAACAAAAAGTACTTCTAACAGCATTTTATACATTCCCTACCTAAAACAGGCATTCATAAACGAGCGCATAACCTGAAAAGAACATTACTTGAGCAGTGGCTCGTTATAATTAGTTGAATTTTGTGGAGAAACGCACGGACTAACTACTAGGAAAAATATTTCACATCTGTGTATGCTGTACATGAACTTGAATACCAAATTTGATAACTGTCGCAGTTGATACATTCACTGCGTCCCGATCGACTTGTTCTCTGTTGATGAGTATTATAAGATTGTATTTATTTGATGACATCTATTATATATAATACTTCGATTATATTATAAATTAACCATTTTCAATATTCTGGTGATTTGTATGCTTTAAGGTATCGTCAATAAACAGAGTACTGAGGAACTTAGCAGCACAAAAGGAGCAGCAAAATACTGGACCGAGCAGCTCCAATCCCAATCCAAACGCAAACACAAACCCAAATCCAAGCCATGCAGCAGCCAGCGGCAATGGCAGTAGCAATGGTAATAGTAGTAGTAATGGAAATAGCGTAAGTGGACCGAGTGGGGTGGGGCCGAGCTCCACAAACGATCTGATACAAACGGCAACACCTTTGAACTCATCGGAGAGTGGAGGTGCCAGCAATTCTGGCGAGGGTAGCGAGCAGGAGTCGATTTATGAGAAGATACGCATGCTGAACACTCAACAAGCCTCGAACTTGGATTCGGCTATATCAACCCCAGGGGCGCCGCCTCCAGTCAGTCACGAGCAACTCATGACGAGTGTGCCCAGCCACTTCAGTCCGCACCCCCATTCAAGCCACTCGATCCACGCCCATGGCCACCATCAGCAGCAGCAGCATAGTTGGCCCACTCGCCATTATCCCACAGGGTCTTGGTATGCAGCTCCACTGAATGGCAGCGAATTGGTTCCGTCTCCAGGTGTCATATCTGTGACTGGCTATGGAAACGGTGGCGTGACCGCTGCTCCAGGTCTGGTACCGGGACATCCGTTGACCCCACCAAGTGATCTCATCAACATAGGTGGCCAAAGCGCTCGTTTGGGCAACTGCACCATTTCAGCAGACGATGTAATGCTCAAAAAGGGTAAGTTTAAAAAGACCCCCAGCCATACAAAATATGTTGATAAGATCCAAGAAAGTTTCTTGCCGGCATATAGTAAAAGTGTGAACTTTCTCTTTGTAAAATAATTACTAATACAAAACACCACATGATGAGCTAAATTATATTAATTGAATATGGCCATGTACTACGTTATGAAAGCAGACATTGGAAGCTTTGATAGACGCAGGAGATAGAGATAACTTAGTAGATAATAATATTCTAGACTAGACATACTAACTGGGAAATACCCTGTATGTAATTTGCAGGCCAAAAATAATAGTTTACGGAAATATATTTCAATTGAGACTGGAAATTGTTTTGAGGAAACTGCATTTATTGTGTGTATCTATGTACACATATGATTGAGTTCCCAGCCACAGCTGGTAGTCTACATTTCACTACGCAATATCTTTAAGTTAAGGGGGAGGTAACATTAAACTTCGAATGGAGACAACAGAACAGAAAGTCTGGCAAGGCCAATCAAGCACTGGACGCTGGGTCACGTGTCTGTTCTATTTACGCACGCACGGCAGGTTTGCCCTTATCGAATTGTCGGCGATACAGACTGATACATAAAACACAATCACAGTGCTGAGGAGAAAGGTTAGCCTTAGCCATATCGGTGAGGAAAGCATGTAAAAAACAGTAGTGAGCATTAACATAAGCGACATCCAAAAGATATTTTAAGTCAATCGTGCGTATTTTGGGCAAAATTGATTCATGACAAAGGTTGTTCTTATAAATATACCCTGTACTCGTAGAATGGGGAAAACAAGTATATTGAGTTGTTAAAATATATTTACAAGTCTGGAAGAGGCATCCACAACCCCATAATGATACAAATTTTTGATATACATAAAAAAAAACAGTCGATCTATTGATATCCTTCGGTCTGTCTGTAAGTCATATGGGCGCGTTTATCTCAGGGTTTGGAGCTCAAATTCAGAATGCAGGTTCTTGCATATCCAAAATAGGGAAATATCGGTTTTCAGTACAGAGCATATTTCGGAAATTATCCGAGCCAACACATAACACTAGAAATGTATGTTAAGTCCGAAAAAAACATCGCTTTTTAACCTCGCATAAAAAATCAACTCACAAATTTACTTATTGTTCTCAAAAACTAAAATTCTAAATATCATTAAAAGCCTTTTTGGCAAATATAGCCTTTCGGCTAGCATTGAATAGCCAAGAATTAGCAGATGTTGTACAAAAATTTGGTTTCGTTCATCAAATTCATTTGAGTCGTGTTCCAAAATTTTTCGGGAAATCAACCCTTTCCAGGTGTAAAATTGAGGTCCAAGGTTGTTATATAAGCAAAGTCCGATAGAATTTAAACTTTTTTATGAAAAGTAAATGAAGACAATTTTGGAATTTTTGTAAATTGTTGGAAAACTGTTGGATGAAAGCTTTTTTTCCAGCCGATTAAATTCTAACTCATAACTCATGTAACTTTGAAAATGGGTAATAAGGGAAAAATGGTTTTTTGCAAATTTGTGGTTGACAGAAGGAAGCACAACGACCGCATTAAGTGTGTATACTCTCAGTCCGCGTCAATAGCCGATTCGATCATGCTACGTCCGCCTGTCCTTATGTATGAACGCGTCGATCTGGGAATCTACAAGAGCTAAGGACTTGAACATTGGTCCTCCTAGATTTCGTACAGTCCGAATTTGCTTAAAATCTATATAAATCGGTATTGAAACCCTTTTTTTTTTTGCTCCTGAACTCATTATTAATATTTAAGAAATACAAGTAAGGAGTGCCCGACTAGGGGATACCCTAAACCTTCTTCTACCAACACCAAATGCTGTTCGCGCTACACACTTGTTTGCATCTAGGAGAAAAACTAGTTCCCTGTTCTGGAGTCGAGCTCGCCAACTTCATTCAACCTTGTCCTCATACCTCATACAGCCATACCAAGAATTCAAGAATGAAAAAAACTAAACTAATATAGCCGCACATACTCATAGCACGGGTAATGTCAGAATAGCAATTGCAATTTTATTTGTGTGTATGCATATGTGTATGAGTGCACACCTGGTTTGCTAATAACCAATTAACACACGCTTTCTTTAATAACCTCTATGTTTCTTAACCGATCTTGTTCAGCGGTAGATTTGATTGTGCTATAGAATCTTCGTATATTATAAAAAAAACAACACACTTAAACTTGTGGCTTAGATTGGTGGGCAGTTCCAACTAATTGATTTATTTGATTTATGGCTATGCTAGGGAGCCGGCTGAAATGCGATATTATACACTTTTAATTTAAAGTGGTCTTCCTACAGAAGCTTATTTGAAATCATCTACAACTTTTCCGCTTGTAATTGATAAGAATCGGTTAGGATTTGAGCATAATTCGAGCATAATAAGAGCTGAACAGAAACAGTTTGCTTGGCAGGTTCTCGCATAGTATACACAGATCCAAAAAGTATTCGGGATAGTTTTATAAATGTATATAAAAGGTAGTTGGAATGTTTGTGATGAGCGCTCGGTTTTGGATATCAGCTAATTGGGCACTACTCGCCATTAGGTGCAGGGTATCAAAATTTGAAAAAAAAAAAGTTAGTTCAAATGCTTACAAATGTGTTTCACATTCGCAGACATTCACCAAGTATCTAATTAGTTTAACCACATACGCTCAAGTTCTACAACATCTACAACTTTTCCGCTTGTAATTGATAAGAATCGGTTAGGATTTGAGCATAATTCGAACATAATAAGAGCTGAACAGAAACAGTTTGCTTGGCAGGTTCTCGCATAGTATACACAGATCCAAAAAGTATTCGGGATAGTTTTATAAATGTATATAAAAGGTAGTTGGAATGTTTGTGATGAGCGCTCGGTTTTGGATATCAGCTAATTGGGCACTACTCGCCATTAGGTGCAGGGTATCAAAATTTGAAAAAAAAAAAAGTTAGTTCAAATGCTTACAAATGTGTTTCACATTCGCAGACATTTACCAAATATCTAATTAGTTTAACCACATACGCTCGAAGTTTTGAAAACAAAATCTGTGCCTAAAGTCCGACCGCGTGTTTGCCTTAACTGTTTGGGTGTGTCAGAAGAAGTAACTGTAACTGTAGCCCCGTATAATCCGCAGCCTCTGGCAACGGCAACGGCAGCGGCAACGGGAATTGCTGTCGTTCTTGACAAGTTTACCCTTAACCGAGTAGTTGCTTTAATGCGATTTGCAGACTCATTTTACAGGCGATGACACTTCATTAAACGCCAAACCCGTGGGGGTGGCAGCGGTGACACAGGGGTTGGGGCAATGGTCGGTGATATGGTTAGAGGGGGAGTGTGTTGAGTTGATGATGGGGTGCATAAATAGAAAGCGAAAAATACATATTTATAAAATCGGTATCTGAAAAACCTCATGCTACACATTTTGAGCCTTATCTCGTTTGTCTCTAACGTATTTAACTGTGAAAGAGTGTCGCTCTGTCGACCTCCCCTGTCAGCCAACTCCTCCTCGCACCGTTGTATCTTCTGCTTTCGAGGTTTTTGTTCTGCTGTTACGGCTATCTTTATACCTCGATCCCCTAGCTGTGCTGTTGTTCTTGCTTTTCTTGTTGCTGTTTATGGCTGATGATTTTTGTTGTTCTTGTGTTGCTGTTGTTGCCTGTCAGCACATTGCAGTTTGCTAGGCAAGTGACGTGTGCTCTGGACTGGACCTAAGTCCGGACCTGCGGCATGTCTCAGAGCTATCAGCATCTATTTGCTCTGTCACATTCACTCACATTCAGTGCCAGTTACACAAACAAACGCACACACACAGTCACACACACACACACACACACCTTTGGTATATCAAAAGTGACAAGCTGAGATCCAAATGTTGCGGCCTGCGGTCTCTTAGATGTGGATGCTGATGTGGTTTGAAGCAGGACTTCATGTCGTATTAATGCTCTTATTTTCAGCCGATTCAATACTGGTTATAAACGCATTATGTACATTATACATAACGCAGGTGTAATGTATGTACATTCACATATGAGTAAATGAAACATATGCATGCTTCCGACTCAAAAAAATTCTGTGTTTATTTTCCAATCGATGTCAATTTATAAAAGTTCAAAAATTGTACATGCAGTACAAGAAAATGTAATTCCGGAGTGTTAAATATTAAATATGTTACCTCTGCCAAAATTAAATGGATTTGTAACAAATTTCAAATCACAGTTACACAACGATGTTTTTATACAACTTTGGTGTTTTGATATAGTGCTCCGATCCAGACGGGTGGACTGTACGGAAAGAGGAACGTATGCAAACTTTCATGAAATCTGAACACCGCTCTATATAGAAAACTGTTTGTCGTGATTGACAGACTGATGGTCAACGCACAACCCAAACCGCAAGAACTAGGAAGCTAAAATTTTCATTGTAGTTACCTTATAGGAAGGAGAATGTTAAGACGGGGTTTTAGGAAAATTCCACTCGCATGTGTGGCAAAATCATGAAAAACGGTTGTATGACCGTTTATTGCTTAACATCCGACGGGCTTCGAAAACATTTTCGGATCGACTCGGCTGTTGATGCTGATCAAGAACATATATACTTTATGGGGTCGGAGATGCTTCCTTCTGCTTGTTACATACACTTGCAGAAATACTTTATACCCCTTTTACCCATTTTTAATGGGTTCAGGGTATAAAAAAAAACACTACACTACTAGCTATGCATGAAAAACTGCAGAGCCTACTTGAATTCTTGAGAATCGAGGAGAAGAGCACTTGAGACATATTCGTTTTATTTAAATTTGCAGCACAGCGATAAATAAGCTTGGTCTGCGTTTGCTATTGGAAAATAAGCAAGCATACATATATACATAAATGCATTCATACATGCATGTATGCACTAAATCACACACACAGACACACACACATACACCCTGCCGTGTGGCAAGTGGCCTATGGAATACTTCCACTGCTAGTACTCAATAAATGGATAAGAATAAGACACTTTTAAAAATCAAATATAACAGTATGAGCTGCAGGCATATTTCACTACTAAATCGAAAACTTCCCGAACAGAGGTTCCAATAAAACCATTATGAATTTAGCCGTACCGTTTGCTTGGGGCAGAAATGCATCTAAAATTACCTGCATTTTGGAATTTAGATTTTATGTTACAAAGTCTTAAATTATCTAAGGAGGGTCTTGTTTTATATATCTAACCTACATATATATAAATATATACATATATATATGTAGAAAGCCAAGTGGAAATAAAATACTATTATTAATACGATGATTGTCTTTTAGAGCTCGATGGCCACCAATCAGATGAAACTGGTTCAGGCGAAGGAGATAACTCAAATGGTGGTGCCTCCAACATAGGAACGAGTGAAGATGATCAGGCTAGATTAATTTTAAAAAGGAAATTGCAAAGGAACCGAACATCATTTACAAATGACCAGATTGACAGTCTAGAAAAAGGTATGTTTATTTTAATATTAAAGTTAAAGGTAAGACCTGGTAGAGAGTGCCCAAATGAAAAATGCCATTTGCAATTTGAACCGTTTCAATTATAGTATATATTCTAGCGAGTGCAAGTTTACTGCTTCAAATTTTAGATAAACATTTTTCCCCCACATTCCGTCCGTAAACAAATTCAATCTATACGTACTATCTTAAACTCAAAATCTAAAGATATATTTTTTACATAGAAAATAAACTTAAAGTCCATCGAATAAGGGACATAAAGTGGGAATCAATGGTTTCCGCCCATAATATATTTACGTTCATTAAGCATTTAAAGATCTTTGAAAATAAGTTTGAAGCCGATCCGACGGTAAACGAAAACAATGAAAGTTTTCCGTAATTTACCACAGATAAGGGTGAAATTGAAAAATTCGCTGAAACACGTATTCATTAAGTTCTTATGTGAGGTTTTGCCACAAATGTTTGAAGCCAATCAGATTAAACTTATAATTTCGCCTAAAGAATCTTAAATCCGCATTCTCCACCGATGAATCTTTTACGTTAATTTCGTATACCTTTTGATGTTTTTAGAGTTCGAAAGAACACATTATCCGGACGTCTTTGCCCGCGAACGGTTGGCTGGAAAGATAGGATTGCCCGAAGCAAGGATACAAGTCTGGTTTTCGAACAGACGGGCCAAGTGGCGTCGCGAAGAAAAACTACGAAATCAGCGACGGACGCCAAACTCAACCGGTACAAATGGAACATCATCCTCGACATCGGCAACAACATCTCTGACTGACAGTCCCAATAGCTTAGGCGGTTGCCCTTCCCTATTGGCTGGCTCAGCAGGAAGTAAGTTTTGAACCCTGGCTTATGTTACAACCCATCAGCTTTCTTTTTATACCCTGTACACAATGAAAAGTAGACATGTCCGACCCATAAAGTATATGTATTCTTAATCAGGACGACAAGCTGAGTCGATTAATTCAAGTTCGTCTGTCTGTCTGCATATAAACCAAAATATTATGTTTACTGAGGGGTATAGGGGATTTTGTAGTCGAGCATACACTCGCTACTCGGTTCCACATAAGGAGTAGGAGGAGGAGGGGTGACCTAGTCGGGAGTGCCCGACTAGGAAATACCCCTAACCCAGCGCTTCAATACATGCACAACTTAAGCTCCGATTGTGCTTCTTCCCTTTGGGAAGATTGGGATTGGGAGTCTCTAGCTTAAGTGAGCTGGGGATATGCTAAGAGAAAGCAGGGTTTGGTTATATATTTTTATCGATTTAATTAATTTTCTTATTATATTTGATTTGTAGGTGGACTGAATGGCTTAGCATCGCCGAATCCAATAGCAACGCCAACGGGTGGGTCTGAAATTTCGGATGGACA
Source organism: Drosophila montana (assembly GCF_035044405.1). Lineage (NCBI taxonomy): Eukaryota > Metazoa > Arthropoda > Insecta > Diptera > Drosophilidae > Drosophila > Drosophila montana. The sequence continues at coordinate 957,548 of NW_026997278.1, forward strand.
CCACGCAGCTTCAGGAGGTGCTCATATTCGATCTGGAGCGCATGCTATTGGCGGTGGGCGATTAAACGATGACATGGGCAATGCATGTTCACCAGGGCTAGGAATTGCTGACCAGCGGCATCAACACCATCATCACGTTCCTCACACACTCGTCCCGTCCATTTCACCGCGTCTCAACTTCAACAGCGGCTTTAGCAGTTCGATGAGCGCAATGTATTCGAATATGCACCACAATGCGATATCAATGAGTGAAGGTTACGGGTAAGTTAATTAATGAGAAATATATTATAGTATATTATACAACTAAATTGATTCGGTTCTCAAATTTGATCAGATCTGTATCCTCGATGCCAAACTTCGGCCATCCAACAGTGGGTTCGCTGGCACCTCCCTCGCCAATTACGCAACAAAGAGATCTGACACCGCCATCCATGTATCCGTGCCACATGCCTTTGCGGCCTCCGCCAATAGCACCACACCAGCTAGTTGGTGTGGGAAGTGCCACAAATGACAGTGCCGGCGGTGTCAGTAGCAGTCCAACGGTGAACATTGCGAATCCACATGCTGCGTCCGGAACTGTGGCCAGTAACAATGCAACTGGATACGAATCTCTTTCGGCTTACAGTTTGCCGCCCCCGCCACCAGGAGCAGCACTAACATCAACCACAGCTGCGAATCATATTCCCTCTGGCCATCATCACAGCATGGAGGCTCGCCAAGCTTCTTGTAGTCCAAGTCTAATGAATAGTGGCGGCTCAGTTCATGGGCTGGGTCATGGATCGGGATTTGGGACCGAGAGTATTTCACCTGCTATGCCTTCCTACGCACACATGAGCTATAACTATGCAGCAGCGGCCAGTGGTGTGGCATCCTCCGGAGGTGCCAATCCGGCTGCTGCCATTAACTCACATGGATCGGGAAAACAGCAGTTTTTTGCGTCTTGCTTTTACTCGCCTTGGGCTTAAGTGCAAGTACCGTGGATTTACAGTGGAAAACTAATCTAAAAAAAAACACAAACAGCTTTCATGCCTCAAAAATGTACTCAACCGAACCTTTCATATCGAGCCAGCACTTCGGAGACCCAAAAATCGAATTTACATATCTTTCAATAAATACTTCAAATCACTGATTTAAGCATGGAGGTTGTAGAAAAGTGCATATGTATATTTCCGCCCAAGGATTCCACCAATCATCACAGTAATTGGTGTGATTAAATAATATAAATTTGAAAAAAAAAAACAAAAAACAAATTAAAATTAGTTTTATTTAAAACGTTTTATTTGTCAAATATACCAAAGTGAAAAAACTTTTAAAATGATCAGAAAATACTCGAGTTCATTTCTGCATTCTGAAAAATACCATATATATATAAGAACCTTTACCTCTAAGCTATAAGGCCGTTGAACACAAATAAAACTAGCCATTAGCTTAATAAAAATACACTAGATATATGCCCAGTGGTCTCGAATTTCATTTTCTAACGTTTCACAAATGCATAGAAAAGGAACACATTAGGAAGCATCTTAGACCCAATAAGGTCCAATATCTGCTAACTAACGAGGCCAAAAACAATATGGAAATAAGTCAGAGCTACCGACTGGGAGCTATTCTGTACCAAGGGTCCATTTTCTTTTGTACTGAAACATTTTATGCTATAATTAAAAAATTAAAAGGGCGTTAAGGTCGCACACTAAATATGCTGTGAATATACCAAAAGCATACTAGCTTTACCTCCTGTGGTTAATTTTTAAGTTTTTGTTTAATTTTGGGTAGCTGGCTAGCTGGTAGCTGTGAAGTATTTGTTTGTCTCTAATATCTCTTATTATCTCCTTGTTATACCAAAATACCGGAGACGCAAACGGGTTTGATGCGTTTTTCGAGAAAAAAGGGGGCTTATTTGAAAGCTGGAGATAACAGCTTTTATAGAATCAGAGATTGACATGGCTTAAACTGCTCGGGCCTAAACTGGATTTGTATACCCCCTGAACCCATTAGAAATATTTATAACAAGCAAAGGAAGACATCTCCTATCCCACAAAGGTATGCACCATATCCGAATCACAGTAACTATTAGATCTAGAGAACAAGGCACCTCCTGGAGTCCGCGCAGCAAGACTTTTTTTTCAAATCATCAACTTGTTCTATTTTCAATGAATTGAGTATATCTCTGAACTTAATTAGACCGAATTAGGGATGTAGACTCCCGTATGGAATACGCAAATACAGAATATGTAACTGTTTGGAAACCACCCCCTGTTCCTAATAAAATTTAAAAAAGGCATTTTGAGAGGTAAAGTTGTGAGTTTTGATATTTATACACATATGTATTAGCTGTGGAAGTATTTGAAAAATACGTTAAGAGTCGGGAATTCCCGATTAGACTTGTTTCCAATTGGAAACTACAAATAATATAATATTTGAACTCTGTACCTTTCGGATTATTATAATATATTTATATATATATACGAGACGAGTGCGATACCAATATGAATGTTAAGGTGCAGAGCGAAATGTGTAAATGTCTGTATGTATGCATAGCTCTGAAATTGTATTTATGTTTTCGAGGAGTCATTTTTAAGCAGCTATACTGCTGCAGTTGATTACAGTAAAATAAGCCTTCAATTCAATTTTCAATTTGGTTGCATGCACAAGGGTCCTTGTTAAAGTTAAGTTTAACAAACATTTTAATGAAGTTGCTCCAGTGTACTCAGTGACTATGCCGAGAGAGAGGGCCATTAAGACATTTGTAATACGGGACTTAACTCAATGAATCATTCAAAATAAACAATTTTGCAAAAGTGGTTGCTAACAGAGCGTTCTCAAGTACGCAGGGTTAAATCACGTGCACAAATTTTGACGGTTTATGGATGTTCGCCTTATAACCCCTGTTTTTCTTTATGCGGGATAAGTGTGTTTATTGAATGTATTAGTATTATTACACAAAACACAGTATACGATACAAAACAGTAGTAGATACATTGCTTTATAATATTCAACCCCCCATTCGTTTGTTCTTTTAAATTAAAATAAATTTATATACATGAAGTTAAACAATGGTATCATTATAGAGAGAATGATAAATTCTCGTAGCCCGAGCAATTTCAATAAACTATATATATGAACAAGAATATATTTTAACTGGCTAAAAGTATATAAATGAAAAATGCAGTGGGATACATTATCCTAGGCGGAAATTATCAGACATTATCCATTAGTTAGATTTAAAAAATTATATAAAAAAGACTCTCTGTGCCGGACTCGAAACTCGCAACTCTAATCAACTTTGCCACTACCTCATACCTCACAGATATATCAAGAATTTAGTTTAGATGAAAAAAAAACTGTACGAAAATTGCAGCACATTCACAGAGCACGATATACAATACTATCCCAATTGAAATTCCATTTGCCTGGGTTCTTTGTCCCAGTCCAAAGCATTACAACCTCTTACACCTTTTCAATGGAATGGGCTCTTCTTATTAAAAATAACTAGACAGAGAGCGAATATATATAATCAAGTGCTTTTACTTCGTGTGAAATTAAGAGAGCAATTTAAAGAGCAGAATTGGCAGTGCTCTAGCATTGAATAGATGCAAGGCTTGTACGCACATTCATAGATACATACATATGTAGGTGACTATAAATATAACATTTTCTTGAGAAATGTCATAAATAATTAAATAGTGTTGTTAAAAATAAACGCCTTTGTATTGTGGCGACACATTAAGTATATAAACACAACCATATATATATATATATATATTTATATAAGTAATGCCGGTTATGTATGGACATGAGTGCACAGACACGTGCCCATTTAGGTATGTATATTATGTATAAATTTATTAATATCACTCAGTTTCACTGGTGGAGACGGTCTACTCTCGGTAAGTAACATAGTGTTGCCAATTTAGTTATTTTCCAGCTACATTTTTGATTTACAGGGGTCTTCACCTGGTCAGTTTGAAGCTGAAAAATAAACTTTTGTTCATTCAACCTTTGACCTATATTTTTCTTCCAACAGTGGCAGATTTTGTAAAAAACTTATCAAATAAATTTTTTCAAAGGATTTTCAAGCCGATCGAAAAGTAAACAAACAACATTCGCTCAGCCGTTTTCCATCAATTTACCACTCTTGCAGGTGGAATTTTCAAATTCGCTGAAACACGTATCAATAACTTCCGTTGGGAGAAAACTTAAAACTTCACTCAAAATATCTTTGAAACAGCCCTTAAATGAATTTGAGCAAAATGCTTTGAAAATGAATTTGAGGTCAATGAGATATTAAATCCTAGATTTTCGCGAAACTCAAAATTTGCTTTTTTAGCCATTTTGAAAATATGTGGCAGCACTGCTGCTGGATCATTTGCATGTTATTTAGACTCTTGAATAAATTGTTTGTTTCCATTTTCTTGAGCATCATAAGGCTATGCCGTGCTCGTAGAAAAGCTGCAAAGCGCAACAAATTCCACAAAAATGAGAAATAACATCAATGAAGAGAGCGAGAGAGAGAGCGCGAGATAGAGAGAGGCAAGAGAATTGATGACGAAAGCTAGAATGGCTAGATAATGTCTGATGTCTGTGCCTATGCTTATTCTCCTAGAGATCAGTTCAAAAGAAACAGTAATAGATCAACACTCGTGGAGTTCGCTTCGTTTCCACAGAAGGATAATTTTCTTGCTGTGGTCTGCACTGTGTTAGTCTGTAGTCTAGTTGTACGTACCAACCAAATTGCACTAGATATGTATGTGTATATATAAGTAAATACTCAAATATGGATCAGTTGTGTTTATGTAAAGTGAAAGTGAATTAAATTCAATTGAAAGATCTAATAAGATTATATACATATATGTATATGTACATACCTATATATATATATATATATACATATATATATATATAGATTCATGTATATATATGTATCAACAAGTTCAAGGAATAATTATTGCAATGGTTATCATAAATGCCAGAAATGTGAAGTCTGCAATTAAACAAATGGAATAAAGCCAATTACCATATAAATTTTTAAATTAATATGTAGTATGTCTAAAAATATAAATGTGTGTATATTCCTACATATGTATGTATGTATGTACATACTTCATGCATATAGCTGAGACTATTCGTGGAATTGTGTAACGGTTGTCGGGCATAAAAATAGAAATGGCTCACTTGAATTAATATCCCACAGAAGTGATTTGAAACAAAAATATCAATCGCTTTGCTTGTGTACATACATTACATATTACTATCGTATATATGTTTGTATACACTTGCAAGGTTTAATAAAAATAAAAATAAAAAGCAACATTTATTTAAGCATAGACGTGTTAAGCTTACTCCCACACATATTTCTGTACGTATGTATATAACGGCCATGAAAAATTACTTTGCCAGTGCTAAAGGCATAGAAAATCGGATACCAATGAGTATGCATGTATGTATGTATGTATGTGTACGGGCATATGTACACATATATATTTTCTTCTATCGTGAACCGTATTTGAAATGTGAATGTGGATGTTCATAAATATCTACTTCGGGTGTATATATACCATACACTATTTTTTTTAACACACATACACAAGTATGTATGCTTGTGTGCATATGCATACTCATGTATGTATACACAAAAAGATGAATTTAACACATACACATGAGAGTGCCCGTAGAAATATATTTCGCATACATGCTTACAACTTTATAAATATATACATACATACACATCAGTGATTATAGGGTAAATGTGGTTACTAACTCATCAAATGGGTTGTACATACGTAAGTATGTACAGATGTTAATTTTCAAGCAAACCCAAAGGTATAGTTCCTATATTCATGCATGCATACGACATGCACACGTATGTATATAAATATATATATACATACATACATTCACACATACATACATACATACATATATATGTATATATATAAACAAACGGTGACTATTAAAGACTAAAAATAAACGAGCAACACATTCAAAGTTTCGTTTTCTGTGGGAATTTTTTTCCATTAGAAAATTAGTGCCGACAGAGAGGAAAGCGATCAAATTTCCATCTTCCAAAATATCGATGAGTCGTGTGCACTGTTCCAACTGTCGCTATATGTATGTGTGTACATATGTATGTACATACTTATATTTTGGATATATCTAGAAGCTGCATATGCACACTATAAAATACAAATACTTGTATCTACATATGTATGTCCGTAGTATTACGACTATTATATGAACAAGTAAACAAATGTCTATGCATGTAGTTATGCTTAGCCAATATAAACACAATTTATAAATAAATGTAAAATAAAATAAATAAAAACAACTATAAGTATACATTTAAACAAGCATTATATATCATATTTTGTGGTCACACTGGATGTTCATAATTATTTGTGATGTATTATTTATAATTTCTAAGAGACTGATTGGGGCTCAACGCAAAAACTCATTAAAGATTCTTTTATAAGCTGATATATATTGTATATGTATCGACCGAATCGGCCCAGCCCATTATTTCGGTATATAATTGCTGGTAATCTGTTTTAAAACTATTGGCTGAACAACACGAAAGTCATAGGAAATTACAGAAATAGAAGTTAGTAACAGAGGTTTCGCTGCCTAAAAGTATACAGCAATGCGCGTCGTTATCATATGATTTAATTTAGTCATTTTAATTAGTATCCAAAATACAGAGGACAGCTGTACTACCTATCAAAGGTGAACTCAGAGCATCTCAAACGGCTTGGCTTGGCAATCCTAGCCCAACCTAATTCACCAATTTAGATAGGCATCCTTCGAAATATCAAGTTCACTTCGGCTGTAAAAGCAAAACGACGAACGAAGACTTTTGGAACGGAAATCCTTGGCATTTGCCTGTAAGCCATAATGCTCTCTATGATCCACACTTTCATGCAGATGGCTTAATAATATATTTGTATATATATGCCTATGTAGATATATGCCTTTAACCCATTTTCAATATAGGCACAAGATACAAACAGTTGGTTATAAAGACAACTTATTTTCGCCAGATTGTTCAGTCATAATGACTTAATTCGGTCGGTTGCCATATATGTACTATATGCAATAAAAACTTATCATCTGTGCCAAATTCTATAAAAAATTTGTATGATTAAGAGACATGTTTGCATAGAAATAGATTGACAAGCAGCTATGACAAGTATATTGCTTCTGTTCTTCATATTGATAAAAACAAAAATATAGATTTCTTTTAGAGCTTGTGCTGAAGATATTTCCCATTTATATTTTCCCAGAGCTTAAGAGCCTGAGCCGTTGAAGACGAAAAACGATATCCCTCTCAGCATGGGGGTGGCTGAAGATTTCGCTCCCAGCTTTGTGAAAAAGCCACAACTGCATCAAGAAGATGACGGCAATCGGTTGATATTTGAGTGTCAGCTAGTGTCGTCCCCGAAGCCAGATATCGAGTGGTTTCGTAGTGACAACAAATTAACAGAGGATGCCAGAACCAAATTCAAAATTCAACCCATCGGGGACAACAAGTTTACGGTAGTATTAGAGCTCGACGATGTAGTTGAAACGGATGCTGGACTTTACAAAGTTAAAGCAAAGAACAAATCGGGCGAAGTTTCCGCATCAATTAATTTAAATTTCACACGTAAGTAGATCGAAACAAATTGGTTTCGCCAATTCGTGCCGTATTAAGATAACGCAGAATAGATAAGAAAACGCTTATATATACTATGTATTTATTAATATATGGTATAGCTATTAATATAAACTGCAATTTATAAGGAAAATTCACCTAACCCAAAAGATATGTACTTAAAATATTACACAATTTGGTACACATTTGAAATAATATATTTTTATATATTTATACGCTCGTGCCATTTTGTTCAGCTGCTGACGAACCCAAAGAAAAGTAAGCCACACAGTTTCAAATTATTTTCCGTTAACATTATTATTTTGATCGCCCTAACTGATGCTTACGCTACAAAACGTTTTTGAGTTCCCAAAACTAGCTAGCTATAAGCCTTTTTTTTTGACAGAGGCAAAGCTAAGAGATCTGATCTATTCTAATATTTTACTTAGAGATTTAAACACTTTTATAGTTTGTAAATATTTAATTACCTTACTGCTTGAAAATTTCTATAATTAAAACAATTAAATAATGAGATATGTACATGCTTTTTTCTAACAAGTGGGCAAGTTTTCACTGCTAGAAGACTCAAGGTGAGTTGAGAAACTGAGAAACTTCCTCTATGTTAACTTTGTCTGTCTAGCGTTCGTTTACAAATGACTAAACTAGAGCTGTATTACGATTAAAGGTATTATTCAGCTATAAGTACCGTTAGATCAAAATGTTAAGGGACTTAGGGACTCAACAATTTTATCATAAAATTTCTTTGTATATAAATGTAGTTTCTTGTGTTATGTCATGCGATTACCTCCCAATACATATTTAACTAAATATATTATCATGACAAAAGGAGCTGGGAAAGCTTACAATAGGTTTTTTGTTACAGACGTGTCCTAACGCACTTTTGTTTGTTATGTTTCTGCATGGTTCGCCATTTTGTAATTCTTAAAAAATCTTTTGGGTAAAAATGTATGCTAAAATTTTATATGTGTTATAGACAAATCGACGGTTTCGCGCCGACATTCGCGAAAAAACCTGCCATACGACAAGAAGAGGATGGAAAACGCCTTTTATTTGAGTGTCGCGTTAATGCAGATCCCTTACCCAACATTACTTGGTTCCATAATGGCACGCCTGTCCAGGAAACTCCGAGACACAGGGTAAATATTTCTATTTCTCCTAGTTCTAAATACGACAACTAAACAGGTCGAAGGTATATGTGGACAATATTTTAAAGCGTTATGGAGCTTGGAAAATCAGTTATCATGCCCGCAAATGGTTGGAGACAATAGATTTAAAATTTATGACAACATTATAATACCCTCAACAAGGTATAAAAAGCAGGTTTGGTAACAGAAAAAATTCGGCTGTTTCCTAATGCTATCAGACCCGATGGCTCACAGTTTGTCGGTGTCTTTAACTTTACTTAATTTTAAATGGGATAATTAAAGGGGATAATTAAATTTAAATTCAACCTTCCTATTTTTCAGCTTACCATTGACAAAGACGTCCACTCATATTTTGCAACGCTTGAAATACAAAATGTTACAGTTGAGGATGCTGGCAAATACAAAGTGAACGCAAAAAATGAGCTGGGTGAAAGTAACGCAACGATAAGTCTCAACTTTGATAGTAAGTCGTGGTCTTTTCAATTTTATATGTTACAATCAATTATTTAAATAATATTTTATTCATATATTTGTTAACCAATGTTGTAGTTTTAGTTACGTAAACTCTACGTTGTTTAATAATAACGAAGCTTCATCATGATCATTAAGCGACAGCTTAAATAGAAAATTCGTGTAACTTTGCTGTGTGCAATATATTTCCGGCATGCTTTAACTCTGAAGTTATTAATTGAAAACTAACTAATGTCTAAGTATATGTTGTATTTTTGCAATCAAAATAAGTAAGAATTAATGACGTTGTAGTCGGGTGCAACCGACTTTGCAATACTCTGTTCACACTGTAATTTCAGTTTGCATCAGTCGGCAAGAGTCTTCCTGATTTTAATTACAATAAACCGATAATTATCGTTATATTAACCCACAGTGATGTAATGTATGTTTAGAAAATATATATACATATTGGAATTGTACCTGTCAAGTTAGCTGACCTTAGCTCTGAAATGGAAAATATATATATTCAGCGAAGAATTTATACCTTTGGAGCCATGTTCCTTTCGACTGAAAAACAATAAACCGAGTAGGAGAATAGTTTGCATTGTAATAGACAGACGGACGGTCGGACGGATGCTGATCTTTATGTGGTCTGAGATAAGGGCGGACGGAAGAAATATAATCCTTTTCCACGTTGTGAACCGAGTATAATAATAAAATTAATATTCATATTAGTACACAGCCACCTCAAAACACACAAGTACGTGCATTTTTTTTTTTTTTGCCAATTTTTCGAGTCAATTAAAAATCAAAAATTTCATGCTTACACAAGCCGCTAACAATCAAGAGAGAATCGAAACGTAGAACAAATTACAATTGATTAGTAAGACTTTTGAAAATTAAAATAAGAAACTAGCCAATTGTTTGATAGGCAAGTTGAAAATGTGTTCAATTTTAAATGTGTGTTAAGAGATCAACAAAACAATATCCCAATAAATAGTAAATAGTAGTAAATAAAGCTTGCCAAAAATGTACGATTGGCTTATGTATCGGTCATGTTATGTATATGTCAATTAAACTAATGCAATCAGTTTATAGGCTTCCTTATAATATTGAGGCCAGCATCGTATACGACAGTCAAATCAAAATAAATTTGTGTATGCACTAATTTTAACGGTGGTGTTTCAAAACGAAGCATAAGTATCTTATTTATGTACATGTTTATGTATAGTATATATATTTAAATTAAGTATTTACACATTATTTGGACAATTTGTGTAACATAGAAACTTAAACTTCATAGGCGACGAGGCTCCCGTGCCCGAAAGCACTGAAGGAATAAAACCTACGTTTACCGAGCGACCCGTCATTCGTCAAAGTGAAGATGGTGGAAATGTTACATTTGAATGTAGATGCGTTGGAGATCCCACACCGACGGTTACATGGTACGCAAATAGAATGCTGAAAGCCCATAACTAGACCATATACTAAAAAATTCGTAATATCTTGACCGTCTCTATATGGAAGGCAAGCTGTAAGATCAGCGTGATTGACCGTAGTACAACAAATGTATACATGCACCCTTTTAATTTTGTAAAATCGACCCGCACCTGGGATCCATTTAATGTGTATTAATTAATCGAATAAATGTTAAAATAACGCGTTGCCTTACAACAAAACTGCATGTATACTTTTGCCTAAAAGTAATAACTATTTCCCTCTGTGTACAACCGCATAAAAAGGTCCCATGGCGAGACAGTGTTGAGTGAAGGCAAAAGATATAAAATGTCATTGACATTGGATCAGAAACTATATCATATGGCGCGCCTAGAGATAAGCAGCGTCGTATCCAGTGACCAGGGAGAGTATAGAGCGCAGGCGAAAAATAAACATGGCTCGGGCGTAGCAACGATTAATTTAAATTTTGAAAGCGGCTCGAAAAAGTAAGGCTACCAACACATATGTATATATAGTACATACACCTTCCTTCAAACTTCTACATTTTATGCACTAATTAATATAACGCAATGGCTTCCGTTTACGCAGAATTCCCGATGGTAAGTCGCCGCGTTTTCCCAAAAAGCCGACAATACGTCAAGAGGAGGACATTTTGATAATGGAATGCATCCTGGAAGCGCATCCAGTGCCGGACATTACATGGTATTGCTCCGATAAGCAAATTTTAGACAACCAGCGAACTAAAATGACGCGCAAGGCCATAACTAAAGATAGCTATATCCTAACCCTCGAGATTCAAAATCCAACAAAAGATGATGGCGGCAACTACCGGTGTAATGCTATAAATATGTTTGGGGAAAGCAATGCGAATATAGCGCTTAATTTCCAAGGTATAGGTATTTCATTTTTACGATTAGCATTTATAAGTACTACCTTAACAAGACCGTGCACCAAACGCATCTCAATTACAATACTGTATCCACAAATAGAATATACTGAATACTTCCAAATAGAATATATATGCAATTGATGTACTCTGACTTTAGATATAATTATGTATACAAATATATATACTACGTTTCTAGCATGTAATTTAATACGCACATCCACATATACACGTATCTAAATATACTATATACATATACACCATCCGCCTCTAACTTAAGATCAAAAACTTGTGCGTTTTTAACATCTACACAGCTCGAATAAATGAGTTGACTAATGATACTATCTGTTCAATAGTTACAAGCAATAATAGATAATTAACCAATGTATACACATAACTTTATATTCATATTTAACATTTTGTTATTGCCTTGTTGACTTACAGTCCAAACACAGCAAAAGAACAAAAGAACATCAATTAAGAAAAACCCGAGCTACCTTTACAAACATTATAGCACCCTTCTATATAAATGCAAAAGTATTTTAACTGTACATACAAGAGCATACTTAGAAGATCTTACACCTAATAAGATCGTTGTTTAAAAAATATGTATATGCTTTAAATTGCCACTTCGATTAACACACTTCACACAGTTGCATACGATATTCTCAAGTGGTTTTGCTTGGTTTTATATAAATATAATAATTATTTTATAAAAGCTATGATATTAAATTACAATTATTTCTATAGGCGCCAATGACGCAAATGGTTTTGCTCCCTCGTTCATTGAGAAGCCGAGGATTATACCGAACGAGACGGGCACTTTGATAACTATGAAGTGCAAATGCAAGGCTAAGCCGGAGCCCACTGTCACATGGTACAGGGGACAAGATTTAGTGGAGAAAAGCAAAAAAATTAAAATCAACAGTACTGTCATCGCAGAGGACACCTATGAACTGACGCTGGAAATAAAGGTATAAAACATATCTATATATCTTAAGGTTTTTATAAACTTCGTTTATATCCTTTCACAAATCTTTTTATTATGCTCGACTTAGTTAAGTACATATACTCATTTAATTTTTTGTGATTATTAATTATTGATTTGAATTTTAGGATCCCGGCGCCACCGATGGCGGCACTTACAGATGTAATGTAAAAAACGAATATGGCGAATCAAATGCCAATCTCAATCTAAACATTGAAGCTGAGCCCGAGCCTGAAGGAGAAGGGCCAACATTCATTGAGAAGCCCCGCATTATTTCTGAAAATAATGGTAAGCTCGTTATTATGGAGTGCAAAGTAAAGGCAGATCCGAAGCCAGACATCGTTTGGTTCCGCAACGGTGAGGTTATCAAGGAGAGCAATAAACTCAAAATATTCATGGAACAACGTGGCGATCAATACTACATAAAGTTGGAATTAATTGATCCGCAGTTAGAAGACTCAGGTCTCTACAAATGCAACATCAAGAACACATTAGGCGAATTAAACGCCAACCTCACGCTCAATATTGAAAGTAAGTATTATATAAAAAGTTTAATTATTGTTTATCATAAATTAATTTAATTTAACCTTACAGTTGTACCTGTTATAAAGGACAAACCAAAAATCATCAAGATCATTAAAAAGCGAACTGTTGTCATTGAGTGCGTAGTTGCGTCCAAATTTGAGCCCAAATGCACCTGGTACAAAGAGACCAATACGGTAACGGAAAGCAAACGCCACGTTTATCTTGTTGAGAAAACGAAGGAAGGCGAATTTGCTGTCAAACTCGAAATCAATGAGGTTGAGGATAGTGATAAGGGCGCATATAAACTGGTGGCCAGCAACGAGAAGGGTGAAGCAGTTTCACAGGTCGTCAATCTTGTTGACATTCCAGAAGAAGAACGTAAGCCCTCAAAGCCAGAAATCGCACGCAAGCTTGTTGACCAAAAGGTCACAGAATCTAAGACGTTCGAGCTAATAATAAGCTTAAAGAATTCGGATCGTAAGTGTAAGGTGGAGTGGTACAAGAGTAGCACCCTTATTCGTGAGACAAAAGATATAACTACAACATTTGATGGGACGACGGCGAGGCTAACATTTAGTAGTGCCAAATCTGAGCACACTTCAAATTACAAGGTCGTTGTGACAAATGAACTCGGCAAGGATGAGTCCACCTGCAAGGTAACTGTGGAAAAGAAGGACAAAAAGAAGGACGAGAAGTCTGAACAGGAGAAGGAGAAGGAAGAAGCTGAAAAGAAGCGAAAGGTAATTGAAACTAAAACCAAAACGAAAACCAAAGAAATCAGTAAAAAAGAAGAATTCGGCGAAGAGGAGCAGCAAACAAATCAAATATCTTTAAAAGTCCAGAATAATCAGATTGATAATCAGCAAATTAGTGTTATCTCCTACGATCAAGCTCACATTCAAGAGCAGCAATCAACGCTTATTGTACAACAAACTGAGCAAACTAAACAACAGCAGGTTAGCGAAACACATGTTTCTTATAGTTCAGAAGTTCAGGAGGCACACCATCAAGAATTGCGCGTACAAGAACAAAGTTCACACAAAGTTCAAGCCAAGGTGTCCTCCACCTCCACCATCGAAACCCAGTCAACGGTTAGTGCGTCTAATCTCACTTATTGCAAACCTAGTTATTAAGCAGTCCAAACTAGTTGCTTAGTTGAAAATCCATCAAAATATGAATATGAAAACAAATACTCGAAGACGGAATAGTTCTTAAAACAAGCCAGCAGCGTTGTTGGAACTATTTCACTTGCGCATGCAGTTTTACATAAAAATAATTGCAAATCTTACGATCATATACACACATATTTATATATATACATTCTCAAACCCTTTAGCAGTCTTAATTGTAAAGGTTTATTATAACAATCTTTATAAATATTGCCACTGATATATTGATGGTTAATCAGCGACTGTGGACATGCCTCAAATATACAACAGCATGCGACTATATATATTATATATATATGTATATATATATAAATTAGTTTCAATTATGTATATTAATGTGTATATGAATTTTTTTTATTGTTTTTCCCATAGTCGGGATTAACTATATACCAGATACCTAAACTTAAGTCGCGAAAGGCATCGGAGCGCTCCGTCAATGTTTCTGAATCGAAAGAAAAAAATATCTTTGGGGTGAAGTTGGTACCCGTGAAACATGTTTTAAGTGATGAGGTTTGAAAAAAGTTCAAATTTGTAATACTCTATGATCTCTCATTTGACTTTACTTTTTTATTATCAAACTCTCACTATCCTCCGATATAGAAATATTCTTTTTACCTTCAAACTGTTTCAACTATCTATCTTGGGCCTACTCAGTACTAAGCTTATTTAAACCTCTGCTGGATCTTATTATTGAACTTGTGGTTAATCTATCTGACTTTTTCTGGCACCATTTATTCTTGTTTCGGACTCTATCTATCTATCTATCTATATATCTGTGTCCATAGATGAGTGTAAAATTATCTTAAAACTGTATTATATGTTTGTGTGTAAAAAATACGATTTTTAATTTTCTGTATCCGTAGTCAACTATTTATACTTTTATGACATGAAGCATGTTTATGACAGCTTTAGTCTGAAGTTGACTTCAATCAATTTCTTAGAAACCTGGATGGGTTTCTATCATTTTCACGTACTAACATTAACCTCTTTTTTTATATGAAAATCCTTGTTAATAACAACAAAAATACACCTACATAACTACTACACAAAAACAAATCGACTACATGAAAAGGCTGATGAAGAAGAGAAGAAGAAAGAAATAAAGGAAGAGAAGAAGGAAGATATAAAGGAAGAAATAAAGGAAGAAGAGAAGCAAAATGAAGAAGTTTCAAATAAACAAGTAGATAAGAAAACTTCTGAAGAGAAGGCAAAGGCGGAAATTAAACAAAATGAAGTAGAAGAGACTTTACAAAAGAAAACTGAAATGAAGAAGGCCAGTGAAGATAAAAACGAAGAAAAGCCTTCAGAACAGAAATCTACAAGTGCAGACGAACATAAAAAAGAAAAGAAACCTTTGGAAAAGAAGCCTAAGCAGCAAAAAGAAAATGTTGAGAAACCACAGACTGAGGTCAAGGAAGTCGCCCCAGAAGAAGGGAAGCCGGTTAAGAGGAAGTCAGTATCAGAAGCCAAGGCTAAGACTGCCGAAAAACCAATATCAAAAGAGCCCAAGGCTGATGCATCTAATGAACCTAGCACTAATAACAATCTAAGCCCAGATACTCAAGAGGTAAGGATACAAATATCCTGCATAAAATAAAACAAACAAGCTTTGCTAGAGAGGATGTTCTCGACAATCAATCAAACAAAAAACACAATAGAAGTAACGAGATCTATCTATACTGCTAAACGCATGCCAGTTGAAAAGAAATGTTCAAAGTCTAACTAACAAAATAAAAAAATATATAAAATTACTAATTTTTCTTTCTCATTTTCGTCTATACCAGGGACCTGCAGAGCAGATTGGCTTAAAGAAGGTTGAACGCAAGGTAAGTTAACATATCTAAGCCGAATTTTGTTAAATAATGGCAATGATTGGGGCCAAAGTTATTTATTGATTGGGGCAAGGGTTATATCATTAGTATTTTATTTTTGAGAAAAAGTGAGTTGGCTCGATTTGCGCTTTACTGTTCCTTGGACACCTGGTTATAATTGGAATTCCAATTTTAAATTATTTATATAACAATTTAAAATATTTGCAATTATTGAAATTCACTTACTAAACTAAAGTTATAAATGGAAAAACAAAAGCTTGGTATTGACCGCCAGCCGGTCAGTCAGAATGGTTTCTTATTTATATTAATATATGTATTTGCAAGAAGTCGCAGCTTTTTTTTGCGATGGTCTAGGGGTTATAAATTTTATGAATTTTGTATTGTCCAAATTTGTCTATATGTTCATGTCGTTTTGTTGTTGATCATTTCTATCATTAGGCTAGTATTGTGTCCGTTAAAGAGGAATCAAAGTCAGAGACACGTCGTAAGTCAGTTATCAAAAGCCACGAGCAAACGTCTGAAGAAGATACAAAAACTGTATCGAGGAGGTCCTCACTTGCGGTAAGACGAACACTCAACACTTAAACAACAAACAACTACCCTGTGTGAACCTGCATATTGTTGTTTTCTTTCCAATTACTTCTATGTTAACAAGGTTGAAGAAAGCGTGTCGGAGTCAAGACGTTCATCTGTGGTCGATAAGAAGGCCTTAGAGGTATGTATTAAATACAAAGTGAAATACAAATGTGTACTTTGGTGTCAAAACTGTCAGGGAAATCTATTTTATTTGTTCGAAGGGTCAAATATAAATTAGTTATTTCTATTATGTAAGTTATATTATGGGAGACAATATGTGGGCTATTCGTAAGGCTAGTCTTATGCATATATATAAATATATTCCGACACAGCAGGTTGAGAGCAAAAAAATTGAAGCCAACAATAATCCACAAGCCATTAAGGAAGAGATTCCCAAACTGAAACCGGCAGATAAGCGGCGAATTCCAAAGGTGAGGGATGATATGAGTAAAGGGATACCGCTCAGAAACTATTGCTGATATACTATGTGATGCCAAACACCGCTTTTTTTAATTCTGCGATCTTTCTTTCTTTTCATACTTCATATCTTAATAAAAGTCGTTTAAGGACATTCGAGTTACTTATTTCTTTTCATTCTTATCTAAATGAAGAAAGAAACTGGTTTCTTGTAAGGCCTTATAAATGACTTTGAATATTTTGGGCCTATGTATGACTTCAGTCTAACTATCTATCTACTTTACTGTCTATCATCTATCTATCTATCTATCTATCTATATTTAATCAAATACTTTGTGTATCTTTTATTCGATGTTTTTGTGCCAATAACGTTATCTATATATCTTTTTATATATGACATCAGTCTAACTATTTATCTACTTTTCTATCTATCATCTGTCTATCTATCTATATTTAATCATATACTATTTATATCTTTCGAACGATGTTTTTGTGCTAATAATGTTATCTGTATATCTATTTTTCTATCTAACAATCTATCGGTCTCTAAGTCTATAAATATGAAAGAATAAGATATGCCTATCTTCTATATCTCAATTTATCTTTCTGTCTATCTAACAAGCTTTCTCTATATATAGCATATGCAAATATGGTAATCTTTCAAGCAATAAAATGTATTTCTGTTCAATAACAACTCCATAAATGTTCATGTGCTAATGCTGTACTTTGTGTTACCCGAAATAGACTGTAGAAGAGCAAAAACCAGCCGAAGAGCTGCCCAAGCTGCGTAAAACATCTATCGCACAGCCAAAGGAGGAGCCTAAACCAGAAACTGCTAAGCCAAAGGCTAAAGGGAAGCCAAAAGCTAAGCCAAAGTACGAGGAGCTTCCAGAAATTCCAGATTACGAGCGACCGGCACTTGAGACGTACGAAAAGTCCGATTTTACTCCATCAGATTTTGCTCGGGAGCTCGAAATACCAAATAAAATGGAAAAGCCAGCATTGGAAACGGCCAAAAAGCCAGCGGAGGTAGTTCCCCAAAAGAATGGTTTGCCAAAGGTAAGGGGTGAAATGTTATTAAATTTCATGCATAAATGTGTATGCATGTATACAAACATATTGTAATATTGTTGATATTGTATTGTGTAAACCTTTATCCTTATTTTTCTGTATTTAAAATGTTTATCCGTCTGTATGTTATGCGTAAACGTATTAAAGAAAACCGACGTAATAGAACAACCAGCCGAAGAACCAAAAACTATTAAATTAGGCAAAGGTAAATTGCCTGACGATGAGGACACTAGAGATGGTGCTACGCTGAAACCTGTGATTGTCGAACCAGAGGTAAGTTTTCTGAAAGTTTGCCAACACAAATGCATACTTCCATATGGATTTATTGTGGGAAAAACTACGCAAATTAATTCCGTCAGCCTCAGAAGTATTGCTAGTGTTAGTGCTAGCGCCCGGTTCGAATATCAGATAAATGGCTAACAGCAATTAAAAATTTTTCGAACGCGCATGCTTTGTCAATAAGTATATCCCATTATATTAAACTTTTCCTTTACCTTTTTTCCCCCTCCCCCCGCCAACCTATCTGAAACACAACACACACTTAAATATACTCGCAACGCAGAATGATAAACAAAATGCGGATAAATCGGAAGAGGTAAGTTCACATTAGTTTTTTTAGAAGATCTAAAATCTGACAAGGAAGGAGGAATTGAATTCCTTCGCTAAACTAAAGTATGCATAAATGTAATAATACACAAGATAAAGTTCATTTGCATCAACCGAAGAATTTTTAGATTTTCGTTCACATGAAATTTATATTTTAATATTTATTTCTTTATACTTTTTGCATACTTCTATAATGCAAATTTGTACAAATGTACAAATTGTTTAAAATAAAAAACTTTGCCTTCGGTATATAAAAACATAAAAATTAATAATAAACCTCTCTGAAAATGTTCTAAGCATCGGACTAATTTACAAAAGTGTTTATATGTAATTTTTTTAACTGGAAAGAGTATTAAAAAAAAAAACATTACAACTTAAATAAGATTATAGACCCATTTTCTCACCTCTCAATGATAATCATTGTTAATAACTTTCGGAACTGAAGATAATATTTTTCAAAAAAAATATTGGATGTTAGTCCAAATATGTATTTAGTCGCCATTATTTTAGTATATATATATATATTAAAAATTCGTATGTATTTTAAAAAGATGAGAAAATGTGTCTAAAAATTAAAATGAAATGTTGGACAGACTTACTGTAAACACAATCAAATGTACAATATACCTCTCAGGTTGAAAAACCATCTCTGATGGATATAATAAAGCAGCGACGTCGTTCCTCAGTCAGAAACTTGATGACCAAGGAACCTATTCAAAACGAGTCCTTCCTTGGGGTAGTTTTGAAACCCGTCGTAAAGGATGCTAAAGAGCAAGTTGCACCCCAACAAGCAAAGCAATTACAGAAGGTAAAATGAACTCTGCCCATATGCAGCTTCGAGCTTGGAGTAACAAATGTGTTCTTTACACTTTTCCCTGTCCTTTCAATCTTATATATTTATATATATAGCTTCTATTCTGTTCTACTCCATTTATTCTTACTAATTTGCCAAACATTTGTATCTTTCTATTTCACCTATGGAACATAAAGAAGAACGATCTAACTTATAAGAATGCAAATTTGAACTATTTATAGTTACATAAGTGCACACTTGTGTGAATACGTCAACACTTCTCTTCTCGCTCATTTTCTCTTGCTTTGGATATATTTGCTATATCTCTTTATCTTAATCTCGTTATCTCTTTATAGCTTTTACTTCTCGATTATTTTATTATTGGGAAACTTTTTCAGTTTTACACTAAACCAAAATCACTGTTAGGCCTCATAAAAAAATTGAAATTTATACGAAAAGACACATTTTCATTTCTTGTTGTTCAACCAAGTACAAGTACGAGGAATCAAAGTTGAATCTAGTTTCTGGTCCATGCTGTTTTGTACAATTCCTATAACCATCAGTTAATGATAGGCATGACAAAATATCAAAAACTCTCTCTCTCTCTCTCTCTCTCTCTGCCTTTCTCGCTCTCTCTCTCTCTGTCTCTCTCTCTCTCTCGCCCTTTCTTTATCTGTCTCTCGCTCTCTCTTTGCTCTCTTTATCTTTGTTGGAAAAAACAACTTTTTGGATGTTAATTATTATATCTTGCGCTGTATTACAAATCTACAAATCTATATAACTCAGCCTTCAGTTATTTTTATATGCTATATATGTATATGTATATGCATAAGTTTTGCAATTGCTTGATCTCTATCTGCATAGCTGGCTTCTATCAAACGAAAACTGTCATTTAATTTTTGACTTGGTATTTATTCCCCTGTTTACAAAAAAAATGTCGTTTGGTAAAGGCAAATGTAACGGAAAAGTTTAATCCCACAAAAGCATCCAAAGCGCAAATATCTGATATGAAAAAGCCTGAAGCCTTAGCAACCATTGTGGACGATTATGAACGGCCACAGTTAGAAAAATATGCGCCTATCGAATTTGAGAAAACTAAATCCGAGAAATCCCCACCAGTCGTAAAGTCCCCGGACCAAAATACTCCTGAAGTGAAATTACCCGTCGAAGATTCAAAGGTAAATCTAACTTGAGAACTCTTGTACTCACGAATAAATGAGAATAACACAAATTAATTTTATATTTGAATTAATATATATAGATTAAAGCAATATTCTAGAGAGTTTTGGTCAGTTGTAAATTCAGTGAAAGATTCAAAAAATATTACGATTCCGTTAAGCACTATAATAGTTCACGAAGAGTAATTGATTGATTGTACCCTTTCAAATGAGAAAGCATACTTTGAAAACATACTCCAACTATATTTTCTCAATCAGCATCAACAGATGTTCTTATTTGAATATATTCGTCTGTCTGGAGAAAAATAATTGATTTGGGTTTTCGTAAATCAGGCCTTCAGCAGCGTAGTTAAAACCACTTTCTGTGATAAAATATGAATTTATAATTTGTAAAGTTCTTCTATGACCTTACATGATTTAAATTTGTCAGTTTTGTGATTTATATGTGTATTTAAAGATATATGTCGTATATGCTTACAAATCTATAGGTATATGCATCTACATATGTATGTTCTGAGCAAATATTTTTATATTTTTATCTATGTAGGTTTACCAAACATTCTTTAGTATGTATGTATGTAGAGAAACCTTGTAGTTTCATTTTTATTATGCACCACAGCAAATGTTCGAGAAAGATTATATAATATATGCATACTAGGGTGTGTTGTATTCTGTATTTGCGGAATTGGAGGCTGGTTTCTTTTCGTTTCGTTTTTCAATTTGTGTTATGTATAAATATGAAAGTATATGTATAGATACGCTATACATATATTTATACTATATATAAACATATTTTTATTTTTATATTTTAATGTGTTGAAAATCTTTTGTCAAAAATATATGAACATATACCTCATATACCCATCCAAATGTTTGATGTCTGTCTCCTCTTGTCGTTCATGACAAACGGTTGAAATTATATCACATTTTAGCGCGTTTCAACTTTTCTTCAAATCGAATTTAATGAAAACAAAATACATTTGCAATGAATTCGTAAAGTAACTGTGGAATCTTAACTAACCCATTGAAATATAGAATATAAGCATACGGAAAGGAGTACTCTTCGTCAAGATGTCAGCCGTCTTTAAACTGACCGTAGATGCGGTGCGTATTGCAGACCCGAAATCTTGATAAGTACATAGTCGTCGGTACTTCCCCAAAAAATTATATACATACACACGTAGAATCCCAGGCACTTGACCTATAAAATCATATATATGTATACTACTATATGGTATACATATACCATATTCTTTCCCGTAATTAGCCAAAAAATAGTTCGAGAAGAAACTTCTTTATAATTGTTGGGGCTGAACACGATTATAAATATATATAAAAATTACAAGTCTTTAGATTCAATAGCGACTAAAATATTTGTTTACTTTGGCGGATAATAATAATGATAATTATAACTAATTAACTTTGGGAACATAGTATTAGAAAAGGTGTAGCTGCAAATCGAAGTAAACATCACAAAATTATCGCGGAATGAAAGGACAGTCCAGAATATATAGTTTATGATTTTGCATGCGTGTTAATATAGACGAAAATTCAAAAAATTTCTTCCATATATATATTCACGGCTAAGATGGGTATTCATAGTTGATGATATGATTATGTATAGAAATGAATAAATATATATTTTTGATCTATATTTGCCTGCCGGTGTGTAGTGTGCAAATATTTATACAACCCACCCGATATTTGCCTGATTCGAGCACTTAAATATGTATTTATACTCACTGATGACTTTTTGTATTTAGGAGGAGAAGCCAAAGGTACCCAAAATGCAGCCTCCAGCGCCCGGTGACCCACCAAAGATCGAGGTGATTCGAGAGAAGCGCCCGTCCCTAGCACCAGAGCCGCCCAGTCGACGCGGTTCTCTAGTTCCCCCAGCGGACACGGGTCGTCGACCCTCCTTGATCATCAATGATGAGGTAAATTGTTACACTATTTATTTCTAAAATTCAACCCAAATTTAATTTCCCACAGTAGTGATCCACTGTACCCTTTACTATAAATGAACTTTTTATCGATATGATTTTATAAATTATAATATAGACATTGGACATAGGATCACTACTGTCTGTCATATATGAAACATACATATGAGCGATATTGTATGACTTGTATGATCTCGATCGTATTATCATTTTCCAATTTCCAATTAATGAGCTTATAGACAAAGGCATACAAAAAATATCGCTCATCTTTACATATATATCATGCACATTTTTTACGGTCAGTTCACCCAATGGAGTAATTTCACTGTAGACCTTGCTTTCTTTAGAATGCATACTTTATACCACATGTATGTATACCGCATACATATATATGTAATATATTTAAAATGCAAAATCCCAGTTTCTATAAATATTTTGTTTGCAAAGTTGGGTGTGCTTACCGATAAGATACTTTTCCTACCAAAATTAATTAGATTGAATTTGATAGAATCTTAAAAATGAATATACATGCTTGTAGTCAAGTTTCCTTTTCAAATTAAGCTTGTAATATTTGCTTGCGTAGTCGTTATTATAGTAAATGAACAACTTTCACATTCCGTGGGCAAATAAATCAAAACTTATTTGGAAGCACCTCGGAAGCACTTTAATGACCGTTTTTGTATGTTCTTGGCGGAGTTATTGACAACTGCCAAGGATTCTCTAGTACTTATTCCTTAATTAATGGAATCGAATAAAACTAAATTATAAAATATATGACAAGCAGCTTTCCGAGAACATTTCAAAACGGCCTTAATCAGCTAGTTTATTATATTATTTTTATAAGTAGTATTTATACATATATATAATTCCATCGGTCGATTAAGAGCAAAGTAAATTTGGTACTGTAATATACATATATCGTTTTTCGCTAGCAACTTAAGTACTTTTCGTTCATTGAATGGCTTTCTAGAATATGTAGAGCATACACAAAAAATGAAGTTAAAAATCATATTTTAACAGACAATAAAATTATTTGATAAGTTCACTTAAAGTGGAAACTGACAGCGTGAAATTTTCTGTGAACCTCACCAAATAGATAGCATATTTTTATTTTGAGAAGTAGTTTTAAGATAAAATGAAGACACAAGTAAAGGTTTATTAAGCGGCTCATATTACTTCTTGAAAGCCGAGTAGAGGGTTTGAGGATTGTTATAAGCTGATATATGCATATACTCGAGTATATATACTTGAAAAAAAATGGTATTACCATATACTCATGGTTACTATGGTTATTATTATAGATATATGAATTCAATAATTATATAAGTATTAGATACTTAGTTAATTGTCTTTAACCGACTGCCTGTATGTAATATAATATTTACATTATATGTATTATTTTTGTTAATTGTTACGAGTAGTTGTAGTATTTCACTGCAATGTGCCTAATGACATTTATGTATTTCCTATGTTCCCTTCTATGTACCATGTATGAACATTATCCACAAACTAAACAACAAAAACAACCATAAACAAACGAACAAACCAACCAACCAACAAACCAACCAACAACCGATCAAACAATATTATAAAATCATTAAACTGAACCAACTACAAACCATTTTGGTGCCCATTTGATTGTGCCTATACCCGCGTCTGCAACCGATCAACAATACCAACAACATCCAACAAATACTCCAATACGCCACCCCCTTGCCTACAACCAACCCACAACAACAATCACTTGGCATATTCACACACACACACACACCTGCACGAAATATATATACATGCATTTGATTGTTTGTCATTCAACAAACACACAAACAAATACAACAGAAGAAACTCCGCCCCGGCGAAGTCATGGATACACGGGTAAGACATTCCAAATATACTAAAAGCCCAACACTATGCACATTTTTAGAGCTTCTCAGCTAGTTGAAAATTAAATATACAAGAAATATGGGATATAAAATTGTAGACTAAGAAGTAAGAAATATTCTTTACCACGGAAAGCTAGTAAGTTGAATGGAAAACTTAATCGATGTGCTCACACTAAAATCCTCCTTACAGAGTGAAATATAGATATTCACCACACGTAGGATAGTGTAAGTTACCCATGTATATGTAGATATAAGTTTTTGTCCTTCAAAAGTGAAGTTTATATACGTTCAATTGAGAGTTTCTGCCTAACACCAAAGATGGACCCGCCCGTTTTTACACACACTAGAAACTCTATTATTTTTTTTTAATTTAATATGTTATTTCTGATCTAGCAACAGTAAAGTGATATCAATTTCTAACAATACCTGTAGAAAAAATAATTACGAACCAATTTTTAATTTTAGCTTAAAAGCTTCTAATACAAGGCACATTTACAGTTATATATATTCAATATTTATATATATGTATATATATAAATATATGTATATGTATATACATATATATGTGGATGCACTGCAGCACAAAATGGCCTTCTCCTTGTCCACTCATATAAGAGCGCTAATAATAGTACTCTCGTTATTTTTTTTTTTTTAACGAAAAGCCACAACACAAGTGCGATATATCTTTATGTATACCTGCGTTTGGCACTCATATTATTCATTTGATGCATAATTTATATATAAACGAGAAAGTAATGATAATTTCGGCACGCCGAAGATTTAATACCCTCGTGGACATTTAACTCTTGCATACATGACAGAATAATGAAACTCGTAACTGCTCATTTCGATTAAAATATCTGGGAAAAGAGAACTTTTTTTTCAACGCAGCTGTTGATGCTGACCTAGAATATATGTATATATACTGAGGTCGGAGATATCTCTTTCTGTGCGTTACACATCTTATGGCAAGCATATAATACCCTCTACAAGAGTATAAAAATTCAGAATATTAGAATTAGAGCATTGGAATAAAAAATAATTTAGCTGTGCACGTTTTCTTAAGAAATGACGTCGAGGGTACTAGAGATAAACTTGGCATTCTACAAAATATGTATAAATAAATACTCTAAAATACCTATATCTATATCTATATGTAGAAGCGATTAGATCGAAGGGAACGGCTGCAATAAATATGTTTGCACATATAGTATCACATCAGGGGCGTTGGGCTCGAGATTCAAAGCATATTAATTAACATTCAGTTCTGTCTGTCGCGAGTGAAAGGCAAAATAAACGCGTGCAGTTCAGTCGTACCTAGGCCTTTCATCCGAGCTATGATATTCAGTTTTAATGTTTGAGGATATTTTGATGTAACTATGTAAGGTCTTCTTAGTGCTTTCATTACTTTGATTAGCCAAAGTAAAACTCATATGAGCATATGTAAGTGACGCTAATTATTTTCTCAAGTGGACTTGTGTTATACCTATTGACTAACACTCATCGTCGTATATGTTATATATATATTCGTCGATTTTCATTCGAAAGTTAAAATTGATTAAGCTGTTCCCTTTTATCAACATGCACCACATTCATGTTTACACACATACATTTTAGACAGCCCAAAATTAAGACATTATCTGGCACCTCTCAGTCAACTAACAAATAGAAATGCAATTGAATGTTGTCCAGTATTTTTAATTCAATTTAAAACCAATATTACAGTTGTTGAGGCCAGGCGAGGTTGGTGAAGGACAGGTGAGAGTTAGTTGTGCTTTTCTTTTCATTCGTAGTGTTTGGTCACATTTCTCTTAACAAACTTATTGTGAGATGCTCGGTAAATCTCAATTCCACACACCAGCACCCTGAATTTGCAACACAAATCAAAACATTTGCACTATATCTATCACTTGCATAAGACTTGCGAGCTCCAAATTCGTATACACCAATCAGAATACAAAAACTACTACAATCACATCATCTTCAAATAAATCTATAGATCGAACGTAGTTGATAACAACACACTCACACACACACACGGATACTTATCCATTAATCTTAAGAATTCAAATAAGTGGCAAATAATTTCGAACTACTTATATCTTCGAAACGCCGTAGATCAAATAGATATAGGGGATGTGGGGACAATTGTGAAGCTTGAAATATCTAATGTTGGTTAAGATATCATAAAAAGCAGTAAAGTTTTTCGTACAGTGAGCCGCAGTACTATATGAAATACATCTGATGATGATAATTGTAGGTCGAGAGGGTAGGAGGAAAACAAAATAGCAAGTTTGATCAATGTGTCTTGAAAAACAAAGAACTTAGAAGATATAGTAGTCCGATCCATGCAAAGTTTAATGGCCATAGGCTTAAGAGAAAAAGACTGACAGACAGACAAACATATTGACTCGACTGTTGATACTGATGAAGAATATAAATTCTTAATGCGTTACACACCATGACAAAGTTAGAAGGTAATACTATTAGTAAATGTTTTAAATACAAATGATGATCAACCAGATGCGTATTTAACGGCTCATCGTAGCGTATAATATAGAAACAAGTCCATACACACAAAACTAAATTCATAAATCTGCATCAATTTCAATTATTATTTAATGAGCAACTCAGTCAAGCTACTAACATAAAAATTGTTATTGAATAATTTTTGCATCTTTGAATTTTTAATGACTGCAATTAAACCAAAACAGATTTGCGTTTTAAAAAAAAAAAAGAAATACTTTTCTAATTATATACGTATATACTTTTGGGTGCAGTTCAAGTGTGCCTTGAATAAACCAACGCAATATTTCGGATTTTTAAAAAATTTGAGACTAACCCGATACCAAAATTATGTTATTATATTTGCTTGAATTAAATTACATTTACTTAAGCTACACTTTGTATGTCGAGTATATTAGAGAAATAATGATAATGTCGCATAAAAGGACGACGCCTACAAGGTTTTGAGTAAAATTCTCACATTGTGGTCTTACTTAATTCGATCAGATTCTAAAACCATTAAACGTACTGCATGAATACATAGGTATAATTATTTGTACATCCGGGCATTTATTTATATCCTCTTCTTTTTGATCTTGATAGCAAAAACAACAGCGACCCGGCGAAATGGGGGACACAAAACAGGTCTTAAATTGTGATCGAATGATCACATTTACTTTCAATTATTATCGCTTGAGTTCTTGTTGGTGACTGATTTGAAACATAATATTATGAAAGGCGTATATAACATTTAAGATTCATATATGTAAATATTGAAGCAACCAAATCACGAATACCAATACGAGCGCATTGCATAAACATATCTTTATACATACATACATGTATAAAATGTACTGTACTTTTGTACGGTTGTAAATTCAGTTGTGATTGACCCAAAATTTTCAACCTTTCTATGTAAATAATACACGTATATATTTTTGGCGGTTTTTTTCTTTTTGGGGTACTGTGTTTTTTCTTAAGTTTGTATATTGCGTTACTTACTCGAATAAAACGTATGTATGTAACTATGTTAGAAAAGGGAATATCAATGTTATCTTTAAAATGAATGGGTATATAATCAGTTTAAGGTCGTAGAAAATTATATTTGTTGCACAGTCCGGAACATATTTAGAAAATGTTCCCGGACACAAGAACATTTTTATTTAACAATTAATCTTAATACTAATCTTTACAATAATCTATCAATTTAACATGATTTATAACTACATTCCTCATCATAGCTATCTATTATCACTTGACTTATTACTTAAATCCATTAGAGAGTAATCTAAAATGTTTGTATTCGCGTTTAGCTTACATTTACATTGCATCGTATCAAAGTCACTTCAAAAGTGTCTGATGGTAGATTTAAGTATTGTGTTGTAGATGTTGTTGTTCAGTTTAGTAGTTGACATAATTCAAAATCTTTACCCTACTCCGCAGTTTGCAGTATGCGTTTTGATTTTTCTTTTGTATATAATCCGTATTTTGACGAGTGAATAACAATGTTCACGATTTGACTATGCTATGTATACTTACTCATTGAGAAGTACCAAATGTATTAACTATCTGTCTTTTCTATATTTATGTTTTTTTTTCTGTTTGTGTCTGACAACACTTTCCGCCCATTTTTGTTGATCGTAATCATCATGTAATTACCCACAAAAGCGGAGACGTCCGTCTATTGATGTGCGCAGACCCAGCGTTCAGGATTTGGAAGATCTTATAAATAAACCATCTACGCCACTGCGCGATGTCGGCGATGGTGGTCCACCCACAATTATCGATGTTCAAGAGTCATACTCCGCGGTTGAAGGTATGTATCTCTCATTCGTACATTGTACACGATGTACTAAGAGCAAAAAATCAAAAAATTCCTTTACTCGTTAAAGATACGGTATGTATGTATTTGTATCGGTATATACCATTTGTATGGATATGCACATCTACTATTGTGTACTCGCACGAGTGGCTAACCAATACATTATGTAAACCTTTTTTGTTTTGTACCCATGTATTTGTAGACTCGACGGCCTACCTTACAGTTGGTGTCGAGGGTAACCCAGCACCCACATTCAAGTTCTACAAAGGAGTTACTGAGATTATTGAAGGTGGTCGGTACAAGTTCCTCACAGATGGACAAACGAACACAATCACGTTATGCATGCGTAAGTGCAAGCCCAACGATGAGGGCAAATATAAGGTTGTTGTTTCCAATATACACGGCGAGGACTCGGCCGAGATGCAGTTATATGTCTCCGATTCCAGTGGCATGGATTTCCGTGCCATGTTAAAAAAACGTCGTTATCAAAAATGGGACAAAGAAGAACAAGACCCCAATTGGGGCGATCTTAAAGAAACTGAAAAACCATTACCGGCTTTAAAGAAAGTCGAAAGGGTAAGAAGCAGATTGTTTTCGGCTTACATCATTTGCTTTATTACTTACTCATAGAGCTATCTGTGGTAATACCTTAAAAGTTGCTGATCGCATTCCGAAAAACAAAAGCACATAACAAGCGTGGAAATATTGATATACTGATAGCCTATTTACAAAAATTACCTATCTTCTTTAATATATTTTTTCATATTATATGGTATATAGATATCAAGGATTAGAAATCCTTGTATTACCCACCTATTAGAACTTCAGTATAGATTTAATTATCCGAAGCCAAAATCAAGTTGTTACATCTACATATATATGTCTGTCTGTCAGTCCCAGAGACCAACGTTTTCCGATTATTTGTGTTTGTTACTGATTCTTAATATCTATATATTTGTCTTTCTGTTTGTTACTAACACATAATTGAATTATTTAAATTTAGTAATTTACATTTTAATTACGATAGCTTAGCCGTTGGCAAAACCCCATTTAAATTATAGATCGTCATATGCATATTGATAGCTTAAAAATGTTATATATTAGTATTAGCTTGCCAAGATCAGAAGCTTCATTTCGTAACAAAACTTGCACAGAGAGTTTTATAAAAGAAAATTAATAATAGCTAAATTTAGTTACTAAAACCCACTATTTCAACCACTAAACATTTGCCAAAAATGTGCCTCAGATCATATAGCTCAATTCATGAAAGAATATCGAAAAAGATATATACATACATGTTAGCCAAATTGGTACTGACAGCCTCAACTCAAAAACAATGGATTTTTAGGTTAGTCTGCCGTTCAATAGAACCGGCAATTTAGCAGTTATTAAAGTAGAATATTCACAAATGAAATGCAAAATCAATTGCTAATGTTATAAGTACTACATTATATCTTCACTATGTATGTTGTGTAATATGCAATACAGGCGCCAACATCACGTAGACCATCCCTAGCTGAGCTGATCCCCGATTGGCCGACGTTACATCCGTTTCGACGTGAGGAGGTGCGGTTTACAATTCTGAGATATTTACTTAAATATACTTATAACCCACAAATAAATTCAATCAATAATTTACATTTTTATGTACTACAAACTTACTTTTCCAGTAAAAGGAAACTCTTGTTTTTTGGCGATTTTGGTTTGAAACCGGATTTTTATTTTTCGTCGTTATTTTTCAGAAGAGACAAGCTAAAACCTTTATCGGTACAGTTTTCAAAAATTCATTTGGAATTTAATGGAAGCTTTCTTGTTAATTTAATCATTCTTCTTTGCTAGCGTCTTTGACAGGGCATTTGAATTTTGCTACCTATTTGGCGTTATATAATACAACAGAATGACATACATATATTCATATGTATGTCTCTATTTTGACACTCATATTTTTACATAAATCTGTGATCCATACATTTGCATACATCCATCTTCAATCATCCATAAGTTTAGATATTACCATTAAAAGAGTTGTTTTTTGAAAAGTACTCGATAAATTTGCTATCGGTTATCAATAAATTAATAATAATTCGATATACGACATAGCCGAAAATTACCTCATGGGTATTATGAATTTTTGTTCAATAATATGCAGATCAGCTAATTTCCAATCTGCATAGTTATTTAACAACGTACAAATAATAAAGTACATTTATATATATAGAGCACGTTAACTTAGTATAACAATAAGTTGTGGGCCATTCGGAAATGTGTTATATATTATATATAAGTTTATATATAAGAAATACTAGTGTATCACATATGAATGGGCACAATTTATTGGCATACTTGAAAGAGAGACGGGTGCAGGTACTTACTTATAAAAAATGCCTTTTGCTTGGCTGATTAACAATGTATATCAAACAAAATATTGTTTTTTGAATCTTTGTTTTATTTGATTTCATTACTATTAATTTTAATGAATGAAATTGCTCTAATCATTATCATAAGCGGTACCAGTACCTAATGTTTATGAATAGTACATAAATGTTTGCGACAAAGAAAAAACGGCAACACATTGGCGTTTATGAATGTCCACATATCTGTGCTATTTATTACTTATATATTGCATTTGAGAATGAATGCTGATTAATCGTATATCAAATTTATTGTCGTTTGACGTCTTTACCCATTTTTGACAACGCAAAAAATAAAAACAAAAATATAAACAAACAACAAACAACAACAACAACAACAGAAGGTAGAATCTTTCCTTAGTCCACTGATCGATCAGTTCGCTAAGGAAGGCAAGGATAAGAAGGTTGTATTCGAGGCGAGATTCAGCAAACCCAATTGCAAACCCAAGTGGCTATTCCGAAAGGATGTAAGTATTACGTACATATGAATAAATTTGAAATTTATAAAAAGATTGGAGCTGTAGCGCAATTATTTTCAATTTACATTCATAGGTAAACATTTATTTGAAAAATATTAATCTTTTAAAATTATGAACTTCTAATAGGAGGTGTTTACAGGCAGCAAGTTCAAATTCAAACAGGAGAATGAAACATACCAGCTGATAATTAGTACACCAAAGGTAGAAGACAGCGGAAAATATACAATTGAGATCGGCGGTGTGTCCAGTACGGCATTCCTTAATGTTGAGGAAGCTGATCCCACATATACATTTACAAAGCCACTGAAAAAGAAAGTAGAAGGTTTTACACGGCATGAAACGACTCTGGAGTGCTCCGTTAGCAGCAGCATGGCGAATGTCAGTTGGTTTAAGGACAACCAAAAGCTAGAATCTGATGATCCACGTTATTTGATCTCGAAAGATATTAATGGCAATCTAAAACTTATTATCAAAGAGTCAGTTTTGGAGGACGCTGGCCAATACAGATGCCAATTGGACAAGCAACCAGATAAAACGGAATGTGTTCTAAAGATAGTAGAGTACCCATATAAGTTTGTCAAGGTGCTGAAATCACAGCAGTGCATTGAGAAGGACACCGTAACGCTCGCTTGCGAAATTGACGATGCTCAAGGCGATGTTCAATGGTTCCGCAATGGTGAGGAAATCAAGCCGGACAAGCGAATGCAAGTCGTCAAGGAAGGGCGGAAGCGGAAGCTTATTATCAAGGATTGCAAAGTTACTGACGCCGGTCAGTTCAAGTGTACAACCAATGCTGATCAGACTGATGCAGAGATAATCATAAACTGTAAGTGAACATTTCGATATGAACGTACATAATGGTATGGCTTAAAAATTCACAAATATATGTTTTAATTGCTGTCAATTAATTATATTAAAGATCAAAACCGATTTAACAAGAAACTTAAGGACACCGATGCTGTGGAGCGAGAAAAACTAGTGTTAGATGTCGAGCTACAGGACCAGACAGCCCCATGCGACTGGAAGTTCAATGGGGAACCAATAGTACCCAACGAGCGCATTGAAATCAAGAACTTGGGCGGTGGCAAACACCAGCTGGTTTTCAACGGTCTAGACTTAACAGACGCAGGTGAAATTACCTGTGAATCAGGACAGCTAACTTCAACGTGTAAGCTTTCCGTACGAAAGGGCGAAAGCAGACCAAATATTGACTGTCCGGATGAGTATGCAGAACCAATTAGTGCGCCAGTTGTCATTGAGGTGCCATACAAAGGTAAATAATAATAACAGCTGTGTATCGTATATTCTTGGTCAGCATCAATAGCCGAATCGATCTTATTCGGAGGACTTCAAAGTGAGGGACTTCAAAGACTTCAAAGTGGTTGCAAACAGACAGACGCCTATGTAGATCTGGCTATCGATACTTATCAAAAATATATATATCAGCATAATTCATGTTGTTGGATAACAATTAATAATAATAATAATGTTATTGTTATTCCTCTTAAGCTAATACATATAAATTTTTACTTTTTGTTTGTCTGTGGATGTAAATATTTCAACATTTTATGTATGTGTTTATATATAGTAAGCGGTACTAAGCAAACACCAGTGGAGGCAAAATTAATTAAAGACGGAAAACCGTTGCCTGTCAAAGATGTCGAGGTTGCGATAACCGATGATAAGGTCACGTTTAAGATTAAAAAACCATCAAGGGATTTATCGGGACCATATCAGATAAAAATTTCAAATGGACAAGGCGAAGATACCAAGGATGTTAACATTATTTGCCAAGACGTTCCACAGCCACCACAAGATGTTGATGTCACCGACGTATATCAAACATCGTGTGTGGTTAACTTTAAGCCACCGGCAGATGATGGCGGTTCTCCGATTACAAAATATGTTATCGAGCGGCAAGACTTGAGCAAAAAGCAGGGCTGGGAGCCTGTCGCTGAGGTTCTACCAAATGAACCACGTCTCAAAAAGATTGATGACTTGGTGCCAAAGAAGCAGTACAGATTCCGCATTCGTGCTGTAAACAAGCTTGGTCCATCTGATCCGGCCACATTTAAAAACTCTATACTAGCGAAAGATCCATGGGATGAGCCCGGCAAACCCAAGGCCGTTGACCTTACCGACTGGGATAAGGATCACGCTGATCTTAAGTGGGAGGCACCAGATAGTGATGGTGGCGATCCCATTACCTCCTATGTTATTGAATACAAAGAGAAATTTTCAAACGATTGGGTAGCCGGCAAAGAAGTGCCGGGAGATGCTAGAACGGGCACAGTTGACAATCTTAAGGAGGGCCAACAGTACGAATTTCGAGTCCGTGCTGTTAATCGGGCAGGTCCTGGCGAGCCTAGCGACAAGACTAAAGCCATTATAGCCAAATGCCGTTTTGTTAAACCTTTCCTTGTTGGTGATGGTCTCAAAAATATTACTGTGAAAAAGGGACAGACCATACGCTATGATATTAAATACGATGGAGAACCAGAGCCAGTAGCTAGCTGGATAAAGGCCAATGAACCTCTCAAGTTTGATAATCAGCGCATCTGTCTTGAACAGCTTGAACGCAATTCATCAATAACTATCAAAAAATCTGTCCGTAATGACACTGGCAAATATAAGTTGGTATTGACCAACAGCTCGGGAACAATTGAATCTGAAGCACAAGTTGTGGTCTTAGATCGTCCGTTAGCACCAGGTGGGCCATTTGAGCCAGAAGAGGTTCGTGCTCATCGCATTAAGATGAAGTGGAAACGACCCCCAGATGATGGTGGCTGTGAAATCACGGGATATGCCCTCGAACGCATGGATGAAGAGACTGGACGCTGGATACCCTCCGGCGAAGTTGGTCCAGACGAAACCTCATTTGACTTTAAGGGTCTAACTCCAAACAAGAAATATAAATTCCGCGTCAAAGCTATCAACAAAGAGGGTGAATCCGAGCCACTGGAGACAACTGACGCGATTCTTGCCAAGAATCCCTATGATCCACCAAGTCCACCCAGCCAGCCCGTAATAGATGATTATGATAATAAGAGTGTCTCTCTTAAGTGGAAACGCCCACCATCTGACGGCGGACGTCCTATTACCCATTACGTTGTTGAAATTAAGGACAAATTCTCGCCAACATGGAGTGAAGTAGCTAAAACCGAGGATCCAACACCCGAATGTAAGGTGGAGGGCCTTAAGGAAAAAATGGTATATCAGTTCCGAGTGCGTGCAGTCAATAAGGCTGGTCCTTCGGAACCTTCTCAACCGACTGACAACCATCTTTGCAAGCATAAAAATCGTAAGTAATATTAAAAGTAAAATTAAAAAGGATGCACCTATAATCTTTTTGTAGCACATTTTATTCATTTTGCTTTGGCTTAACATACTACCGATGCACATGCTAACAAATATTGCTTTCAGAATTGGTGCGCAATCGCTTTTTTCACTACATGAAAATTATATATTACTTATATGCTCGACTATCAGCCATTCGTAGTCCCATTTTTTTTTCGCATAAAGATCTTTATAATAAAAAATCAAAACCTTCTCTAAGAACGCTTAGACAAAATCAATAAGAAAAATGGCTCAAAAAAAAAAAAAAAAAGGTTTTCGGCTTAAAGGAATGCATTCTCTTTAGTATTGGCTATTGTATTTTATTCGCATATGTTTTGATTTGAACCTTAGTTCGCCAGGGCTAGCGATTTGGGGCCAGATTCGGTTTATAAATGTGACCATTATTACCGATTTTAAATCGTGGTCCTTCTTTTCAATGTTTTAAGAACATTTTATATAAATTGTGATTATCCAGAGTTCGGACCGATGGGACTCGCAGCGCGGAATATTAAAATCAGGGCCATTGGCTAAGCTGGATAGGTGGGATCAAGGTTGAAAATCTCGAATATTTGTCCAACACTTGATTATATTTATGCACTTAGTATATCGCTCAAATAAATTATTTTTACAGCATATCGCATTTGCCTTACTGCTACCGCTTTTATTATGTACGTATTTTATTAAATTAGCAATGATTCTCCCAAATGACATGACTTTGAAGCTAACGTTGTTTTTGAATTACAAAAATTCTTGTCGCATAAACCTATATAGTTAAGCCACAAATTGATAGATCGACGTTCAAACGCGTGACAATCAAAAGCGGACGTACACACAAGTGGTCCGTTGATATTACCGGCGAACCCGTACCCGAACTGCACTGGAGTTGGCGCGATGATATTCCGCTAACAACAGGGGATCGCATAACTATTGAGAACGTAGATTACCACACGGACTTTGTTATCACGAATGCTAAGCGCCAAGACAGTGGACTTTACACATTAAAGGCGGAAAACCGTAATGGGGTTGACCGCGAGACTGTTGAGCTAGTGGTTCTTGGTAAGCCCAGTTCTCCGAAAGGACCACTTGCTGTCAGTGATGTCACAGCAACTGGATGTAAGTTGCAGTGGAAAAAGCCGGAAGATGATGGAGGCGTACCTATAAAGGAGTATGTTGTCGAAAAAATGGACACAGCAACTGGCAAATGGGTCAGGGTTGGACGTTCGCCAGGCGAAAAGGAACCACCAAGCTTTGATGTTACAGGCTTAAATCCTGGTTCTGAGTACATGTTCCGCGTATCTGCTGTCAATGAGGAGGGCGAATCCGAGCCCCTGACAACGCTTGTCGGAGTTGTTGCCAAGGATCCATTTGATGAACCCAATAAGCCAGGCACTCCTGAAGTTACCGATTATGATAATCAGAGTATCAGCTTAAAATGGACAGCTCCCAAAAACGATGGCGGCGCCCCAATACAAAAATATATCATTGAAAAGAAGGATAAGAATAAGCCAGATTGGGAAAAGGCTTTGGAAATTCCTGGTGACCAATTAGAAGCTACAGTTGCTGGTCTGCAAGAATATGGTGAATACCAGTTCCGTGTCATTGCAGTCAACAAAGCCGGCCCATCTCCACCATCAGACGCGAGCGTTCCGCAGGTGGCCAAGTACAAAAAATGTAAGTAAATATCGTCTGTTTGTCTGTCTGATTGACTGACAAAGTTAATCTCTGATCTTTGAACGCAAATAGTCAAGATATAATATTTTGAATATACGTTCTCACATAGCATATGTAGATTACTAATATAAATGTGCCTTGTTTTATAGTGAAACCTCGCATAGACAGGACTAACTTAAAGCCTCTGTTAATTCGCGCGGGTAAGCCCATAAAGTATGATGTGAATGTACGTGGCGAACCTGTTCCAACAATAACATGGTATCAAAACGACAAGGAGCTTAAGCCTGAGGACTTGCCAAGCAATTGCGAAATTCAAAATATTCCTCACAATACAAAAATTTCTATTATTGATACTGTAAGAAAGCATACGGGCACATATAAGATTCGTGCCGTAAATGAACATGGTGAAGATGAAGCAGACGTTGAAGTAAATGTTTTGGCTCCTCCCGGTAAACCAAAGGGTCCATTAACTGTTAAAGATATTACCAAAGATAGTTGTAAATTGAAGTGGCAAAAGCCAGATGATGATGGTGGTAAACCTATCACGGCTTATCAAGTCGAAAAATTCGATAAGAAACAAGGTCGATGGGTACCTGTCGGTCGAGCCTCAGGAAATGATACCGAATTTGATGTCAAGGGCCTTCAGGAAGGCCATGAATATCAGTTTAGGGTTAAAGCCATCAATGAGGAAGGTGAATCCGAGCCTCTAGAGACCGATGGAAGTATATTAGCAAAGAATCCATATGATGCTGCCAGTAAGCCAGGTACTCCAAAGATCGATGATTACAATGAGCATATGGTTAAGCTAAAGTGGGAGGCTCCAAAAGACGACGGCGGTGCGCCAATCACTGGCTACATCATTGAAAAGAAGGATAAATTTTCACCCATTTGGGATGAAGTCCTTACCACGAACGTAAGTATTATTTTTATACAGACTATTCTGTGTGTTTAAGTACAGCATTTTTATATATCTCTAAATATATAACTTGAAACAAATAATATGTTTACACATAACATATAGACGTCCACACCGGAGGCAACAGTCGAAGGCCTTACCGAAGGAAACGTGTATCAATTCCGTGTCCGTGCAATCAATAAGGCCGGACCTAGTGAGCCCAGCGACGCAACGGAACCTCATTTGGCGAAGCCAAGAAATCGTAAGAACTCAAATTTTTGAATACATTTTCAGCTAAAAGATTAATTGGATGAGAGAGATAATGATTTGCTTATTTGCTAAATAATATGAACATATTTATTTTTCATTTTTGATTTCTGGTACGTATATGCATATGCTTGTTTTTATGTTAAGCCAAACATTCATTTTATTTGCCATCAATGCTCGTAGTAGAGCTTCTTTAATTTCCCTTTCTGTACCTCTATTGTTAATTAAATATTTAACCATATCGAATAAATATCAAATAATGATATATAATACACTAATTATAGTGAAGCCATCTATAAATCGCGAAAAAATGAAGCCCGTGAAAGTACGAGCTGGTCAAACGGTTAAGTTTGATGTAGATGTTAAAGGAGAGCCGGCCCCTACTCTAACTTGGTTCTTCAAGGAAAAAGATTTAACACCTAGTGGACAGTTGCGAATAGATAATGAAGATTATAATACAAAACTTGTATTATTGGATACGACACGGAAGGACAGTGGAGTGTATAAGCTCAAAGCTGAGAATATAAATGGCGTTGACGAGGCTGAAGTTGAAGTAATTATATTAGATAAGCCAGCAAAGCCCGAAGGCCCCTTAGATGTCTCTGATATACATAAAGAGGGTTGCAAGCTGAAATGGAAAAAACCCAAAGACGATGGAGGAGTACCTCTATCAGGCTATGCTATCGAAAAAATGGATACAGCAACTGGTAAATGGGTACCATGTGGAACCGTAGATCCCGAGAAGACAGAGTTCGATGTTAAAGGTTTGGATCCAAACCATCGATATCAATTCAGAGTTAAGGCCCTCAATGAAGAGGGCGAATCAGAACCACTCGAAACAGAATCGGCGATTACTGCTAAGAATCCATATGATATATCTGCACCGCCTGGACTTCCAGAACTTGAGGATTGGGATGAGCACCATGTTAAATTAAAATGGGAACCACCAATCCGTGATGGAGGCTCTCCCATTACAAATTATATCATTGAGGTAATGGACAAAGATTCTGGCGAGTTCGTTAAAGCAGCGGAAACAGAAGGTCCAATTTGCAAGGGCGTCGTTAAAAAACTTGAAGAGGGTCAGCAATATAAATTCCGAGTTCGCGCTGTAAACAAAGCTGGTCCTTCTGAGCCATCAGAGCAAACCAATTGGCATACAGCTAAGCCACGCTTCCGTAAGTCATTTAAAATACAATAATTATCATGACAATTTATTGTTTTTTTTTTTCTGAATAGTTAAGCCACATATAGATCGAACAAACCTGAAGCCTGTAATTGTGAAAGCAGGCTTATCAATCAGCTTGGACATTAATGTTAAAGGTGAGCCAGCTCCAAAGGTGGAATGGCTGTTTAATGGATTACCTGTGATCAGTGATGAGGAAGGAATTAAAATCGACAATGTTGACTACAATACTAAATTCTTTGTTATGCGAGCCAAACGTCCTCAAAGTGGCAAATACACTATTAAAGCTACAAATGAGGTCGGAGAGGACGTTGCAGAATTAGATGTGACTGTATTGGGCAAACCAGGTAAGCCAAAGGGTCCTCTGCAGGTCAATGATATGACAAAACACAGCTGCAAGCTGAAGTGGGAAAAGCCAGAAGATGATGGTGGCGCCCCAATTGACTATTATGAAATAGAAAAACTTGATCCACATACTGGCCAATGGCTTCCATGTGGCAAGAGTGCCGAGCCTGAAGCGAAGGTAATTGGCTTGCATGAGGGCAAGCCCTATAAATTCCGTGTTCGCGCTGTCAATAAAGAGGGCGAGTCTGAGGATCTGGAAACGGATAAGCCGGTTATTGCTAAGAATCCATTTGATGAGCCGGACAAGCCTGGTCGGCCAGAGCCTACCAATTGGGATAAGGACTTTGTTGACTTAGCTTGGGACCCACCCAAAAACGATGGAGGTGCTCCTATCCAGAAGTACATAATCCAAATGCGTGACAAATCAGGACGCGCATGGGTAGACGCGGCTACAGTTCCTGGTGACAAAACCAAGGGCACTGTAACGGCTGTTGAAGAAGGACATGAATACGAGTTCCGCGTTGTAGCTGTCAACAAGGCCGGTCCTAGCGAGCCCAGCGATGTTTCAAAATCGGTTGTAGCGAAACCTCGGTTTTTGAAGCCCCATATTGATCGTAAGAACTTACAAAAGAAAATCATGCGTAGCGGTCAAATGTTGCACATGGATGCAGCTGTTAAAGCAGAACCGCCAGCCAAAATAACATGGACCTACAATGGAGCCGAAATTAAGAGCAGCGACAAAATCAAAATTGAGAATGAGGAATACAAAACAACATTTATAATGCCAAAAGTGAAGCGTGCTGATAAAGGTACATACATTGTGACAGCTAAAAATGATTCAGGCGTAGACACAGTCGAGGTAGAGCTTGAAGTATTATGCAAGCCAAGCAAGCCAAAGGGTCCTTTGGCCGTCTCCGATGTTACAGCCGAAAGCGTTCACTTGAAATGGGATAAGCCCGACGATGATGGTGGCGAGCCAATAGAACATTATGTCGTTGAGCGTATGGATACGGAAACAGGTCGATGGGTACCAGTTCTAACGACTAAAACACCTGAAGCGGACGTTACTGGTCTAACCGAAGGTAAAGAATACTTATTCCGAGTTAAGGCTGTAAATGCCGAGGGAGAGTCAGAGCCTCTAGTAACAGATACCCCAGTCACGGCGAAAAATCCATACGATGCCGCGGATACACCTGGTAAACCACAAATTACCGACTGGTCAGCAAATCATGCGGATCTTAAATGGCGTGCTCCCGACGACGATGGAGGTGCACCCATTACTGGATACATTGTTGAAAAGAAAGATAATAATACCGGGAAATGGCAAAAGGTTTTGGAAACAAATACCACGGATTGCAAAGCTCGCGTTAACGATTTAATCGAAGGCACCAAATATCAGTTCCGCGTGAAAGCTGTTAACAAAGCAGGTCAAAGTAAGCCATCAGAAGCCTCAGACCAAATGACTGCTAAGGATCGCTTCGCACCACCCAAAATTGATAGAACCAATATTAAGGATATCACAGTTAAGGCTGGCCAACATATTCGTTATGACATCAAAATTTCTGGCGAGCCTCCACCAAGCAAAACATGGTTCCATAATAAAGCTCGCATTGAGGACGATGACTACAATATTGACATAGAGTCATACCGCACTAAACTAGCCGTACCTTTTGCAAAGCGTTTGCATACCGGTAAATATACAATTAAAGCCGAAAATGAGTCGGGCCATGATGAAGCTTCATTTGAGGTAACGGTTCTTGATAAGCCTGCACCACCGGAAGGTCCGCTACGTGTGACAGATGTTCACAAAGAAGGATGCAAACTGAAATGGAACCCACCTCTGGATGATGGTGGCCTACCTATAGAACATTATGTTGTTGAGAAAATGGACGTGGAAACCGGACGCTGGCTACCCTCTGGTCGCTTTAAGGAACCATTCGCTGAATTGAATAACTTAGAGCCCGGTCACGAATATAAATTCAGGGTCCTAGCTGTAAATACTGAAGGAGAATCAGAACCTTTAGCCGGTGAGCATTCCATAGTTGCAAAGAATCCATTTGATGAACCCGGCAAGCCCGGCACTCCGGAGCCAATTGATTGGGACAAAGATCGTGTGGATTTGGTTTGGCGGCCACCACTTAATGACGGTGGATCACCTATTACTGGTTATGTTGTTGAAAAGCGTGAAAAGGGCACAGATAAATGGATTAAAGGATCGGAAATTACCGCCCCTGCGTTCGGTGAGGAATGCAAAGCTTCAGTGCCAAACCTTGACGAAAACTGCGAGTATGAGTTTAGAGTTAAGGCCATCAATGCAGCTGGTCCTGGCGAACCATCGGATGCCAGCAAATCGGTCATAACTAGACCAAGAAAGTGTAAGTTACCGAAAAACATACATTTTCATTTAATAAGTACCATTTTATTTTACGGAATCTCATAACAACATTAATACAAATGTCCGATGTATATATATATATATGTATCACTAAACAAATAATTAAGAACCGTTTTTACTTTAACCGGAAAATTTCGAGTTTTTAAAATATATTTTATTTTATTTCAACAGTGGCACCAAAGATTGACCGAAAAAATATACGCACCTATAATATCAAGGCTGGCGAGCCAATTTTCCTGGATATTAATGTCAGTGGTGAGCCAGCCCCCGAAATAAGTTGGACTCAAAATGGCAAGAACGTTTACTCGACATCTGCAAGCAAAATAGAAAATGTTCCCTACAACACCAAATACATCAACAGTAATCCAGAGCGAAAGGACACCGGACTATATAAAATTGCCGCGCATAATCTTTACGGTCAAGATCAAGTCGAATTCCAGATTAATATCATAAGTAAGTACATATATGACTATACTAGGGCCTACTGCAAATTAAATAACTCTCAAGCTATAAGTTTTCATACATTTTAATTTATTTGATCTATCAATAATAAATAATAATTTTATTGAAAAATTGCAGCTAAGCCCGGCAAGCCCGAAGGCCCGCTGGAAGTATCCGACATTCACAAGGACGGCTGCAAACTTAAATGGAAAAAACCAAAAGATGATGGCGGCGAGCCAATCGACAGTTATTTGGTCGAAAAATTCGACCCCGATACAGGCGTTTGGTTACCTGTAGGTAAAAGTGATGTACCAGAAATAACAGTTGATGGCCTGATACCTGGTCACGAGTACAAGTTCCGAGTGAAGGCAGTGAACAAGGAAGGCGAATCTGAACCACTTGAAACGTTGGGATCAATCATCGCTAAGGATCCATTCAGTAAGTGAATATATGAATAAAAATGCATTTTCTGAAGCTTGTAAGCTTAGATATAATAGAAGGGAATCTAATAAACGTGAACTTTACAGCGGCACCTTCGAAACCAGGAGCGCCAGAACCGACTGACTGGACTGCCAACAAAGCAGAGCTCGCATGGAATGAACCAGCTAGCGATGGTGGGTCACCAATTACTGGATATATTATTGAAATTAAAGATAAGTACAGTCCACTATGGGAGAAGGCTTTGGAGACCGACTCTCCTTCACCAGTCGCTACTGTAAATGGTCTTATTGAAGGAAATGAATACCAGTTCCGAGTAATTGCCCTAAACAAGGGCGGCCAATCCGAGCCCTCGGACGCGAGCAAGACATTTATAGCAAAGCCGCGCTACCTGGCACCTAAAATAGACCGAAGAAACCTACGCGATGTAACGATATCGGCAGGAACCGCTCTTAAGTTAGACGCTGTTATTACGGGCGAACCGGCACCAAAGGTGGAATGGAAATTTTCGAATTACCCATTGCAATCTGGAAAGAACACCACTATCGAAACACCTGACTACTACACCAAACTGGTAATTCGACCAACTCAGCGGGGTGACTCCGGAGAATATTTGGTAACAGCAACAAACAGCTCGGGTAAAGACAGTGTGCTTATCAACGTCAACATTACCGATAAGCCCACGCCACCAAATGGACCGCTTCAAATATCTGATGTGCATAAGGAAGGATGTCATCTGAAATGGAAGCGACCTAACGATGATGGTGGCACCCCAATTGAGTACTTCCAAATAGATAAGTTAGATCCTGAAACTGGATGTTGGCTACCATGCGGCCGTTCAACGGAGCCTCAGGCTGACATTACGGGTCTTACGCCCGGCAATGAATATAAATTTAGAGTGTCGGCTGTTAACGCAGAAGGCGAATCAGCTCCGTTAGTTAGCGAAGAATCAATAATTGCCAAAAATCCGTTCGACGAACCAGGTAAGCCGGAAAATCTAAGGCCAACTGATTGGGATAAGGATCACATCGATTTGGCTTGGACACCGCCACTTAACGATGGTGGATCTCCTATAACTGGTTACCTCGTTGAAAAGAAAGACAAATATGGACAGTGGGAGAAGGCACTGGAAGTTCCAGCCGATCAATGCAAAGCTACTGTTCCTGATCTAACTGAAGGTGAAGCCTACGAGTTCCGCGTTAGCGCTATTAATGCCGCCGGCCCAGGTGAGCCATCGGATGCGACGGCTCCCATTGTTGCAAAATCACGCAATAAGCCCCCAGTTATTGATCGCTCCAATCTAATTGAAGTGCGTATCAAGGCTGGACAAGCATTCACATTTGATTGCAAGGTCTCTGGAGAACCAGCACCAAAAACTAAATGGCTACTTAAAAAAAAAGAGGTCTATTCGAAAGATAACATCAAGGTTACCCATGTCGATTACAATACCAAGCTGAAAGTTACAAATGCGACCCGCTCTGATTCTGGTCTCTATACTGTGCATGCTGAAAACTATAACGGCGAAGACAGTGCTGACGTTAAGGTAACTGTTATTGATAAACCATCGCCTCCGAATGGCCCACTCAAGGTGGACGATGTTCATGCAGAAGGATGCACGCTCAACTGGAATCCACCGGACGATGATGGCGGTCAGCCTATCGAAAACTATGTTGTTGAAAAAATGGATGAAGCAACTGGCCGCTGGGTACCAGCCGGCGAGACAGATGGACCAGTCACCAGCCTCAAAGTAAAGGGCTTAACGCCAGGGCATAAATATAAGTTTAGAGTGCGTGCCAAGAATCGTCAGGGCACATCAGATCCACTTACCACACCTCATGCGACTGAAGCTAAAAACCCATATGACGAGCCTACCAAGCCTGGTACACCATCAATTAAAGATTTTGACAAAGATTTTGTCGATTTGGAATGGGCAAGGCCAGAAAGCGATGGTGGATCCCCTATAAGCGGTTACATAATTGAAAAGCGTGATAAGTACTCACCAAATTGGGAACAGTGCGCAGAGATCGATGGCGATGTAACCAGCGGACATGTGCCCGACTTGATTGAAGGTGTTAAATATGAATTCCGTGTGAGGGCCGTCAACAAAGCTGGCCCGGGTGTTCCTAGCGATGCAACTGAACCTCATGTTGCGCGTGCAAAGAACGTGGCACCAAAGATTGATAGGAATTTCATGTTAGATATT
Source organism: Drosophila montana (assembly GCF_035044405.1). NCBI lineage: Eukaryota > Metazoa > Arthropoda > Insecta > Diptera > Drosophilidae > Drosophila > Drosophila montana. The sequence continues at coordinate 1,002,507 of NW_026997278.1, forward strand.
AAAATTCGAGCTGGAAACGTATTTGAATTTGATGTGCCAGTTAGTGGAGAGCCAATTCCAAGCAAGGAATGGTCTCATGAAGATAACATGGTTATAAATACAGATCGTGTGAAAATTTCTAATTACGATGATCGTACAAAATTACGAGTTCTTGATGCTAAACGAGCAGATACGGGATCATACACCTTGGTTGCTCGTAATATTAACGGCATTGATAAGCACACTGTGAAAGTGACAGTTTTAGATGTACCAACTGCACCTGAAGGTCCACTACGTGGCGATGAAGTCACCAAAAACTCAATGACATTACGTTGGAGACCACCCAAAGATGATGGAGGCTCCGAGATAACTCATTATGTTGTTGAGAAAATGGATAATGAAGCAATGCGTTGGGTACCAGTTGGCGAATGTGCTGGCACCGAGATTCGTGCTGACAATCTCATTGAAAACCATGATTATAACTTTAGAGTGCGTGCTGTTAACAAGCAGGGACAGTCTCAACCATTAACTACTTCCCAAGCCATTACGGCTAAGGACCCATACTCGCATCCGGATAAGCCAGGTCAGCCACAAGCTGCCGATTGGGGCAAGGACTTTGTGGACTTGGAATGGGCCGCTCCGAAACGGGATGGTGGTGCACCAATTACTTCATATATTGTGGAAAGGAGACCCAAATTCGGCCAATGGGAGCGTGCTGCTGTGATACCCGGCGATGAGCGAAAGGCCCATATACCCGATCTGACTGATGGCGGGGAGTATGAGTTCCGTGTAATCGCTGTAAATCGTGGCGGACAGAGCGATCCATCAGATCCTTCTGGCACTATTATCTGCAAGCCCCGTTTCCTGGCTCCATTCTTTGACAAGTCGCTATTAAATGACATAACTGTACATGCTGGCAAGCGACTGGGTTGGACGCTTCCAATAGAAGCTTCTCCTCGACCCACCATCAAATGGCTATTCAATGGCAAAGAAATTGAACCAAGTACCCGAATTGATTCAAATCTTTTCCAAAATGAGCTGACCTTTGAAATACCATCTGCACTCCGAACAGACGAGGGTCGATACACAATAATACTGAAAAACGAGCACGGCTCATTTGATGCATCGGCACATGCAACCGTTCTCGATCGGCCATCAACGCCAAAGGGTCCACTGGACATATCAAAAATCACAAGGGATGGCTGCCATTTGGCATGGCATGTTCCAGATGATGATGGCGGCTCACCAATACTGCATTACATTATTGAAAAAATGGATTTGTCTAGAGGTACATGGTCAGATGCTGGAATGAGTACACATCCAGTCCATGATGTGATAAGACTCGTCCATCGCAAAGAATATTTATTCCGTGTTAAGGCGGTCAACGCTATTGGCGAATCCGAGCCATTGGAAGCTTCCAAGAGTATAATTGCCAAAAATGAGTTCGATGAACCCGATGCACCAGGTAAACCAATTGTCACCGATTGGGATCGCGATCATGTTGATCTACAATGGGCCGTACCAAAATCGGATGGTGGTGCACCTCTAACAGAATATATTATACAAAAGAAGGAAAAGGGCAGCCCATACTGGGTAAATGTTGTACATGTACCACCAAACAAAACAACAGCAACTGTTCCAGATCTCGTCGAGGGCCAAGAATATGAGTTTAGAATAATTGCTGTTAATCAAGCTGGCCAGTCAGAGCCATCTGAGCCATCCGATATGATAATGGCTAAGCCACGCTTTTTGGCGCCGAAGATCATAACGCCACTACATGAAGTGCGTATTAAGGCTGGACTTATATTCCACATCGATATTGATTTTATTGGCGAACCAGCGCCAGAAGCGATTTGGACACACAAATTTAATCCATTAAAATCCAATGAAAGATCGACCATTACCACAATTGGACACCACACGGTGGTCCATACAGTCAATTGTCAACGCTCAGATTCTGGAATTTATCATTTGCTTTTACGTAATGATTCTGGCATAGACGAGGGTAGCTTCGAGCTAATTGTTCTCGATCGTCCCGGTCCACCAGATGGCCCATTAGAGTATGAAGAAATTACTGCTAACTCTGTTACCATATCTTGGAAGCCACCAAAGGATAATGGAGGCTCTGAAATATCTGCATATGTCATTGAGAAACGCGACTTAACACATGGCGGAGGTTGGGTGCCTGCCGTTTCCTTTGTTAACGCAAAGTACAACCATGCGGTTGTCCCAAGACTCCTGGAAGGTACAAAATACGAATTTAGAGTAATGGCTGAAAACTTACAGGGACGTTCTGATCCACTAACATCGGAGCAACCTGTTGTTGCTAAAAATCAATACACCGTACCTGGAGCACCCGGTAAACCAGAATTATCTGACAGCGATAAGGATCATATTACTATTAAATGGAAACAGCCGATCAGCAATGGTGGCTCACCAATACTTGGCTACGATATTGAGCGTCGCGATGTTAATACTGGTCGATGGATTAAAATAAACGGTGAACCTGTACCAACAACCGAATATAGAGATGATCGAGTATCACCAAATCATCAATATCAATACAGGGTGTCTGCTGTTAATGCAGCAGGCAACAGCAAGCCCTCCGAGCCGTCAAGCACATTCAATGCACGTCCAATGCGAGAGAAGCCAAGACTCTATCTGGATGGCTTGGTTGGCAGACGTATTAAGGTTCGTGCTGGGGAGCCCGTCAATGTTAATATACCAATATCTGGTGCACCAACGCCATCGATCGAATGGAAGCGCGGCGATATGAAATTACCAGAATCGAAAAAAGTCTCATATGATACCAATTCCGAGCGAACCATTTTCCGCATTGACGATTCAACCAGACAGGACTCTGGTGTATATAAAATTTCGGCAACTAACGAATTTGGCAAAGACTCTGCTGATATTGAGATAATTGTTGTTGACAAGCCGACGCCACCTGAAGGTCCATTAACCTACACTGAGACTGCTCCTGATCACATTTCATTGCAGTGGAATCCACCAAAAGATGATGGCGGTAGCGAGATAACTGGCTATATCATTGAATTTACCGAGTTCGGTGTTGATGACTGGAAGCCCGTGCCTGGCTACTGTCCGAAAACGAATTACACTGTAAAAGGACTTACCGAAGGCAAAAAGTATGTGTTCCGGGTTAGGGCTGAAAACATATATGGTGTTTCTGATGCTTTGGAAGGTAAGCCAGTTGTAGCAAAGTCACCATTTGACCCGCCAGGTGCGCCCACACAGCCGCAAGTCGTGGCCTATACACCCAGCTCAGCATCTTTGGAGTGGCATCCACCAGACTATTGCGGTGGCAAGCCGATTTCCGGATATATTGTGGAAAGAAGAGAACGCGGTGGCGAATGGATTAAATGTAATAACTATCCAACACCGAACACCAGCTATACAGTGCCCGATTTGCGTGAAGGTGCCCGATATGAATTCCGCGTAATAGCGGTCAATGAGGCTGGCCCGGGTAGCCCATCCAAGCCATCGGAACCTATGACCGCTGAACTGCAGCGGTATCGTCCCGACCCACCCGAACCACCAAAGCCAGATCGTATCACAAAGGATAGTGTCACATTATCCTGGCGGCCACCGCGAAACGATGGCAAATCCAAAATTAAAGGATATTACATTGAAATGCGGCCCAAAAATTCGAAGGATTGGAAACCTGTTAACGACATACCAATTCATTCAACTGTGTACAGGGTACCAGATTTAAAGGAAGGCGAAGAATATTCGTTCCGCGTCATTGCTGAAAATGATGTCGGCCGCTCAGATCCTTCGAAGCCATCACAGCCCATAACGATTGAAGAGCAACCAAATAAACCACATATGGATCTAGGAGGCGTTCGCGATATTATTTGCCGTGCCGGCGACGACTTTAGCATTCATGTACCATACGTGGCTTTCCCAAAACCGACTGCATCATGGTACTCGAATGATACTGTGTTGGATGATGACCAACGTGTGCACCAACACTTAACTGATGAAGCTGCTTCATTTGTAGTAAAGAACTCGAAGCGTTCAGACTCAGGGCAATATCGTTTACAACTTAAGAATCCATCAGGTTTCGATACGGCTACCATAAACGTAAAGGTTTTGGATCGACCTGGTCCACCAACTAATTTACGGGCTGATGAATTTGCCGGTGATTCTTTGACATTGTATTGGAACCCGCCAAGAGATGATGGTGGTGCCCCTGTTCAAAATTACATTATTGAGAAAAAAGAGGCGCGATCCTCTACATGGACCAAGGTCAGCAGTTATTGTACGGTACCATTTGTGCGTATACGCAATCTTTCAATTGGTAAAGAGTATGATTTCCGTGTAATTGCCGAGAATAAATACGGCCAATCGGATCCAGCGAATACTTCCGAGCCCATTAGAGCAAGACATCCATTTGACGTTCCAAATGCACCCGGAATACCACGTGGAATTGATTCCACAGAGGATAGCATAACCATTGCCTGGTCTAAGCCCAAGCATGATGGTGGATCGCCGATTACTGGATACGTTATTGAGAAACGCCTGTTGAGCGAAGACAAATGGACGAAGGCCATTCATGCCCTCTGCCCAGATCTGACCTGTAAGATACCCAACTTGATTGAGAACGCTGAATATGAATTCAGAGTGGCTGCTGTCAATGCAGCGGGTCAATCGCCTTTCAGCGCGTCAAGCGATTTAATTTACTGTCGCCGGCCACCACATGCTCCCAAGATAACATCTGACTTATCGATCCGTGATATGACTGTTATTGCCGGAGAAGAGTTCCATATTACAGTTCCATACCATGCGAACCCTCGACCGGTACCGTCCTGGAATATCAATGGCATCGAGGTGTCTCCCGATGAGCGCATCCGATTTGATACTGATGATTATAGCTCCGTATATCACAATAAATGCGCCAAACGATCCGAAACTGGATCGTATACAATTACTTTGGCAAACAGCAAAGGCTCTGACACTGCATCGTGTCATGTGACTGTTGTCGACAGACCTGGCCCACCACAAGGTCCATTAAATGCCTATGATATTACTCCAGATACTTGCACACTCGCCTGGAAGACTCCACTCGACGATGGAGGCTCACCAATCACAAACTATGTTGTGGAGAAATTGGACACCAGTGGAACATGGGTGAAGGTTAGTAGTTTCGTGCGTAATACCCACTATGATGTTATGGGTCTGGAGCCTAATCATAAATACCACTTCCGTGTTCGAGCTGAGAATCAATATGGACTATCAGATCCGCTCGAAATACCGGAACCGATTACAGCCAAACATCAGTTCACTGTTCCCGATGAGCCTGGCCAGCCCAAGGTAATCGATTGGGACTCTGGCAATGTTACATTGATATGGACACGACCTGCTAGTGATGGCGGATCTCGCATTCAAGGTTACCAAATTGAATACCGGGACATTGTTAATGACTCCTCGTGGAATACATATGAGTATTTAATAAAAGACACAAAATATCAATTGTACAACCTAACAAATGGCAGCGAATATGAATTCCGAATTAAAGCGAAGAATGCTGCCGGCTACAGTAAGCCATCGCCACCATCCTTAAGATTTAAATTGAAGGGTAAATTTAATGTACCCGCGCCTCCAGGCACTCCGCAAGTAACGAAAGTGGGCAAGAATTATGTCGATCTCAAATGGGAGAAGCCAATCAGCGATGGCGGATCCCGTATCACGGGCTACATAATCGAACGTAGAGATATTGGCGGTGCTGTTTGGGTAAAATGTAATGATTACAATGTGTTGGATACGGAATTCACTGTCATCAACCTTATCGAAATGGGCGATTATGAATTCCGGATTTTTGCCATTAATGCTGCCGGGCGTTCAGAGCCAAGTCTATGCACAATGCCTATCAAAGTATGCGAAGTCTTGGGCGGCGAAAAACCAGATTGGATATCGCGGTTGCAGGACAGGATAGCACCATCTGGCAGAGATTTCACACTGCAATGTGCTGCCTCTGGTAAACCAAGCCCCACAGCCAGATGGCTAAGGAACGGCAGGGAGATACAGATGCAACCTGGTGGACGATTTACATGTGATAGTAAAGACGGCGTTTTCAGGCTACACATAACAACTGTACAATCCGGCGATGATGGTGACTACACTTGCGAGGCAATTAACTCACTTGGATTTGTGCATACGTCTGGATATCTTAAAGTAGGCTCACCGCCGATTATAAACAGATGTCCCAGTGAGTTGTATCTACCGGAGGGCGATAATACAAAGATCAAGGTCTACTATTCGGGCGATCAGCCACTTTCGGTGAAGATAACGAAAAATAACGAGCTTATCTCCGATGTGACTGATGAATCACATTTCAAATATACTATCTTTGATGATTATATTGCTATATTTATACGTGATATTGTTAAAAGTGATGCTGGCAACTATCAAATCGAGCTCAGCAATGATTCTGGTAGTGCTACCGGACATTTTGATGCACGTATTACTGGTCTGCCATCGGCACCCGTTGGGCCTATGGGAATTTCCCACATTAATAAGCACTCGTGCACATTGGCTTGGCGGCCGCCAGCCTACGATGGTGGCCTTAGGATAACACATTATGTAGTCGAACGTAAAGATATATCGTCTCCACACTGGATCACTGTGTCCAGCTCATGCAAGGATACATCGTTTAATGTGCAGGGCCTACTTGAGAACCAAGAGTATATATTCCGCGTAATGGCAGTAAATGAGAACGGCATTGGGGCACCATTGGAAGGCTTGAATCCGATTCGTGCTAAAGCACCAATCGATCCGCCTTCACCGCCGGGCATTCCAGAAATCACCGAGATTGGCGGAGACTTTGTCCATTTGGAATGGTCTAAGCCAGAATCGGATGGTGGTGCACATATTCAAGGCTACTGGGTCGACAAGCGTGAAGTTGGCAGCGATACCTGGCAACGAGTTAACCCCATCATTAGCGCCGCCAACCAAATTAACTGCCATAATCTGATTGAAGGACGTCAGTACGAGTTCCGCGTGTTCGCCCAAAATATCGCTGGCATATCGAAGGAATCAACCGCTTCTCAGGTGGTTAAAATTGTAGATCCAAAGGCGGCAACGGCTCCAATTATTATTAAGCCGCTACGCGATGCGAATTGCATCCAAAACCACAACGCACAGTTTACATGCACAATTACTGGCGTACCCCGACCAACCATTACCTGGTATAAGGGAGCGCGTGAGATAACAAGCGGCGCCCGCTATCACATCTACTCTGAGGGCGACGACAATCATTTCCTCAACATTAACGATGTGTTTGGAGAGGACGCTGATGAATATGTTTGCCGTGCTGTTAACAAAGCTGGCGCCAAGTCAACTCGTGCAGCTCTTGCCATTATGAGTAAGTATTTGAGTCTAATGATTCACTCAAATATTGTAAGCTACATTTTCCGTCCGATTAATTAGTCAGTAATAATAAAGCTGAGTCGATAGATTCCAATTATCGATAGCTTGCCTCGTTTCCATTAAGTCGAGAAAGTTGGAAAATCTTCGGCATGCCGAAGTTATAATACCCTTGTGGAGCTAATAAGTTTTACAATTTTTTTTTTGTAGAGAGCTAAATTAATTCGTGTATTGACATTTTACAGCTGCACCAAAGTTGAACGTCCCACCACGATTTAGAGACACTGCATACTTTGATAAGGGTGAAAATGTTGTGATTAAAATACCATTCACTGGTTTCCCCAAGCCACGCATACACTGGGTCAGAGAAGGTGAAAATATCGAATCTGGCGGTCACTACAATGTTGAGGTAAAGGAACGACACGCCGTGTTGACTATTCGTGATGGATCGCGCTTAGACTCCGGCCCATACCGAATCACAGCGGAGAACGAACTGGGCTCGGATACAGCTATAATCCAAGTTCAAATAAGTGATAGACCAGATCCGCCACGCTTCCCATTGGTCGAAAGTATTGGCACAGATTCGTTGTCCCTGAGCTGGAAGGCCCCCATCTGGGATGGCGGCAGTGATATTACAAATTACCTTGTTGAGCGCCGTGAACATCCGCTTTCATCGTGGATACGTGTAGGAAATACGCGTTTCACATCAATGGCCGTTACTGGCCTGACGCCAGGCAAGGAATATGACTTCCGAGTTTTCGCCGATAATGTTTACGGCCGCTCTGATGCATCAGATATAAGCACATTGATCAAAACAAAGGAATCGATTAAGAAAAAACAGGTCGAGCGTAAGTGGGAATTGGATGAGAGTGGCAAAAGGATACGTGGCAAGGCTGACGGCCCAATTAAAGATTACGATTCATATGTATTTGACATATATTCGAAATTCGTGCCACAGCCAGTTGAAATTTCGCACGATAGTGTTTACAGTAGATACGATATTCTTGAGGAGATAGGAAATGGAGCGTTCGGAGTTGTACACAGATGTCGGGAGCGTAGCACTGGAAATATTTTCGCTGCCAAATTTATACCTGTATCGCATGCTGTTGAAAAAGACCTGATTCGACGTGAGATCGACATTATGAATCAGTTACATCACCAAAAACTAATAAACCTACACGATGCGTTCGAAGACGATGACGAAATGGTCCTCATACTAGAATTGTGAGTATATCTCTAGCTATTTATCTCTAGCTATTTCCTCAACATAATCACTTTGTTTTTATCTTCAACATTATTTAGCTTATCTGGTGGAGAACTATTTGAGCGCATTACGGCTGAGGGTTACGTGATGACTGAAGCGGAAGTTATCAACTATATGCGTCAAATCTGCGAAGGAATCCGGCATATGCATGAGAAAAATATTATCCACCTGGATATAAAGCCTGAAAATATAATGTGCCAGACTCGCAGTAGTACTAACGTCAAGCTAATTGATTTCGGTTTAGCCACACGGTTGGATCCAAACGAGGTGGTTAAAATCACAACTGGCACAGCCGAATTTGCAGCTCCCGAAATTGTCAACCGAGAACCGGTTGGATTTTATACGGATATGTGGGCAACGGGAGTGCTAGCCTATGTTCTGTAAGTGGACTCATATTTTTGAATAATGCTTTACGAAAACTAACAAAAAAAAAAACAATTCCCATTTCATATATAGCCTAAGTGGACTTTCGCCTTTCGCTGGAGACAACGATATACAGACACTTAAGAATGTTAAAGCCTGTGATTGGGATTTCGATATGGAAGCTTTCAAGCACATTTCCGATGAGGGTAAAGATTTTATAAGAAAACTGCTTATTGCCAGCAAAGAGAAACGAATGACTGCCCACGAATGCCTCTTGCATCCATGGTTAACGGGAGACCATAGAGAGCTCAACCAAAAGATTGCTCGCGATCGTTATCTAGCATACCGCGAGAAACTGAGAAAGAAGTACGAGGACTTTGGAAAATATCTACTGCCAATTGGTCGCTTGTCTGAGTATTCATCACTGCGAAAACTTCTAATGGAAAAATATAAAATGCATGATGCCGTGTTCGATCGTCGACAAGCCGCTCCACGATTTGTCATTCGGCCGTCATCGCAGTTCTGTTATGAAGGCCAAAGCGTTAAATTCTATTGCCGATGCATTGCGATCGCGACACCCACACTTACTTGGTCACACAATAATATTGAACTGAGACAGAGCGTTAAGTTCATGAAACGGTATGCTGGAGACGACTATTACTTTATAATCAATCGAGTGAAACTTGATGATCGTGGTGAATATATAATACGCGCCGAAAACCACTATGGTTCCAGAGAAGAAGTTGTTTTCCTCAATGTTCATCCACTGCCAAAAGAACAGCCAAGATATCGAACCGAATCAACACCGGTTCGCCGCCGTGAACCCTTGCCATATACATTCTGGCAGGAGGAATCCGAGTCGGCGCCCAGTTTTACATTCCTACTACGTCCACGCGTCATGCAAGCCCGTGACACATGTAAGCTACTCTGTTGTCTAAGCGGCAAGCCAGTTCCCACTGTTAAATGGTACAAGGACGGTCGTGAGCTGAGTAAATACGAGTACGCCATGACCCACTCGGATGGTGTTGTCACAATGGAAATAATTGATTGCAAGCCCTCAGACTCTGGCAAATACACCTGCAAGGCAACAAATTGTCATGGAACAGATGAGACATCGTGCGTCGTAATTGTCGAAGGTAATTTATAATTAACTGACAATCATATCACATCTTATGTGAAATTCGAAAATTTTTAAATAGTACACCCACACTTGCAGAATCTATGATATATGTCTGTAAATATGTATGTAAAATAGGCCTATATATATATATATATGGCACTGTTCAAGCATATAAGCATACATTCTGTTTACATTTATTTATTCAGTGTACTGGGGATGGACGTATATCATCCCGGCACTCGAAGAAAATACAAAAGTGCATATAGAAAACATTTTGAATTTATCTATGAGAAATACTTTTTTTTTTCACATATATACTCCTATATTCACAACATGATAACTATCTGCAGGAGAATGGGTTACGCCTGAGCAGGCAGAACTTGCACACAACTTCCTTTACTCAGGAGGTAATTTTTTATAATAAACTCGACTAAACTTACTTTTAAGCATGCATACTCGTATACAATATGTTTGGGTAGTATTTTAACTGAATTATCCTGACATTATCCTGAATGGCATCTAAACCTCCTCTACTACCTAAAAAAAATAATAATAATATAAATTTGTTCTTAAAAATCGTTTTCGAAACAAACTCATCAGTTTTCTGGAGTTGATTTTTAAAGATAGCCACCACAAATTTGAATAAGAATTGCATGTATTTTACATTTGATAAATGTATTGTATATGTGATGTATGTATGCAATTCCACTATTCCCAACAAGTTACTAAGCATGCATAAGTATTAAATTGAAGTTAAAGTTGAACGAGCAGTATCCTTAATGACGTCCCATTATCCCAACGAGAATACTTAATAAACATTATATTGTTAGATTTTGTTGCTTGAAACCCTATATATACAAATATATATATATATATAACACATATCTTAAATCATATTTAGATCGCAAGTATATAGAGCAGCACTTCAAGCCAACACCACCCCCGATTATAACAACCCGCCAGTTTACATCGTCAGCCACTTCCAGCAACTCGCAGCAGACATCAAGCTCCACTAGATCGACATCGGATGGCAAGGTAAATGAATGCTAAGTTTTTAAATATTTGTGAAATTGATCCAGTAACCGGACGCAATTTTCTCAGACTGTCGTCACAAACTCAAGTTCCTCAACACAGAATAGCATTTCAAGCAAAAAGAAATATGCGGCAAGTAGCTTACAGGCACCCGGCAGCCCATCACGATCTCGTAGTGCCACCAAAGAGCTGATACGTACGTACCTTAAGTTACCAAAATTGAATAGATGATGTGATTAATTATGAATTATGATTATTGCACACAGTTCCTCCCGACGATTCCTTAATGTGTAAACCAGAGTTTACAAAGCCACTTCACGATTTGACAATACGCGATGGCGAGCAGTTGCTGTTGACTTGCCACGTAAAAGGCGACCCGGAACCACAAATAACGTGGTCCAAGAATGGCAAATCGATATCCTCGTCTGAAATAATGGATCTTAAATACAAAAATGGCATTGCAACGCTCACTATTCATGAAGTCTTCCCTGAAGATGAAGGAGTCTTTTCATGCACGGCGACAAACTCGATTAGCTCTGTCGAAACAAAGTGCAAGCTAACAATTAAACGTAAGTGTTTTTTTCTTTTTGAATTAAGTCTTAATTCATATATTCTTTGTATATCCCCCTTTAATTTTCATTCAGCTTTGGATAAGCAGTCAAGCAAACGTCTGCCAACTGGCAGTGACAAGCCACCTAAGATAGTTAGCCACTTGGAATCGAGATTTGTTAAGGACGGGGATGCGGTAACATTGGCTTGTCGCATTATTGGCGCTGACCATTTTGATGTCGTTTGGCTGCACAACAATAAGGAAATAAAGCCAAGCAAGGACTTCCAATATTCGAATGAGGCAAATATCTATCGTCTACAAATCGCCGAAATCTTTCCTGAGGACGGCGGCACCTATACATGCGAGGCATTCAACGATGCTGGCGAATCGTTCAGTACTTGTACAATTAATGTCAATGTACCTGGAGACGAACCGAAGGTGCCGACATTTGTTAAATTCCCAGTTTCCGTTTCGGTTACGGAGGGAGAAAACGCCACTTTCGAATGTGAATCCGACGGCGAGCTAATTAACTTGGCTTGGTTGAAGGACGGAAAACCCATAGATGAAGCACGCTCCCGATACTCATTTACTAAGGATGGCAATCGCTATAAGTTTGCTGTAAATAAATGTACCTTAGATGATGTGGGACAATATCAGGCAAAGGCTGTGTCCAAAAAGGGTGAAAGCTTGTGTGCATTTTCGGTAAATGTCTTGAGCTCCGAGGCCTAAGCTATATTTCGAAAATTTGCGAACATCTACATATATACCCACACAAATTCTAATCAGAGTTGTGTGCAAAAAAACGAAAAAAAAATAATAATAATAATTATTAGACTGGTCATCAAATATATATCATCTTATAAGTATTCATTCTTCGCACACGAACATGCATATATATATTTTTGAAAATTGAAGAGCAACAAACAGTTGGGAGGGCAAGATACTATGTAATACTAGCAGAGATAGTAATTAGCTCTCTTATGATCGTATATTACCTAACTATTACATATATGTACTTTAGAGATAAACGAAATTCTGTTGCCAAACATACTTACACATAAGCAAAATGTACAATATTTTATAATTTTTACAATTTTATCCATTTATTTACGTTCATTTATAATGTATGTGTGCACATTTTTTATTTGATATTATGATAAACTCACTGACAAACAGTGTACTGAAACAGCTAACCACCAAACTGTCAACTGTGCCACTTTCTTGACTGCTGGCATCCTCACTGAACATCTACAAATACACAAAAGTCATCCAAGTGGCCCAGTTTCGGTTCGGTTCGGTTTGTATTCGGCTGCCATCATACGACTTGCGACAGACCTCACCTAATATACATACATATATATTGCGAAGTACTTGCACAAAATAAATCAGATTCTTGAACTATGTATGGATGTGTATTCGTGGTATATTTTCGGCTATTGACCCAAAAATATGACATTTAAACTCAAATTTTTTAAATCGAATACAAATAAACGACAAAATGCAATGAAAAAGTCTTTTATTTATTGACAACATTTACATATTCTATTGGCCCAATCTTATGGATAGATTTGATATACACATGTATATATTTATCCAAGAACATATGAATATATAAGTCTATGCAATACTAAGAAGACGTAGGAAGGACGCCGCCAAGGCTCGAACCCGATAATGAGAGTATAGAGCATCTCCTAGTCAGATACTCCCTTTTTATATAGAACCAACTATTTTAATATTAACCAAGAATCATTAAAATTGCAGTTTGAAAACTAAAAACGAAATAGCTGCACAAAACTCTTACAAAATTCATTAAAAAACTTGCAAAAGCAGACTTCTTAAAATTAGTTTCACGTTCTTAAAGAGAGTTAATTGATAATAAATATAAAATAATAATAATTAATATAATAGTTAGCCACTTACGTATGTATATAACATCCATCTCCAAAAGCGTTTGCGATGATGTATGGCGACAAAAAGCAAAAATGCACAAAAACACACAAGAAAAATAAATAAAAAACACTTGTATATTTGTATATTTAGCCTGAGCTACTCTTTTTTTTACACACTTTGAATTTGCTCTCATGACTAACACGGCGAGCAACGGAGAAGAGAAAAAAAATAACGGGAGAAACTAAATTGAAAAAGAAATGACCGATTGCATTACACACAAACCCACAAGAAGAAAAATAAAAAAAAGCATTTGTCATATTTGGCTGAGCTACTCTTTTTTTTACACACTTTAAAAATTTGCTCTCATGACTAACACGGCGAGCAACGGAGTAACGGAGCAGCGGAGAAGAGAAAAAGATAACGGGAGCAAAAAAAAAATTGAAAAAGAAATGACCGATTGAAAATTTTCGGTGTTCGTAAGCTAATACAAAATTAGAATTTAAGACACTTTTAAAATGAATTAAGATAAATATTTTGTTCTTTACACGGTACCACACAATATGCACATGTTATTTTTGTAGCCCAGCCAATAAAAGGATCACAGACTCCAAAAAAAAAACCGAAAAATATGCAGCTTCACCGCCGACGTCTGCTGCTGAACTGCGGAGTAATACTAATTCGCCGACAATTCAACGACGATAGTTTCTCCTACAAGCTACACTTTAGACGGCGAATTCACTTTAATGCTGGGAGCGAATGAATTGATCTCCACTGGAACTGATTGGATTTGCATGCATATTGGGCGAATTCAATGGTTAACGGTTTTCGGCAGAAATTTAGCCTGCGCTTATTTCGCCTGGTGCTCAATTTAGGCTGGTACTAAATTTAGTCTGTTTCTAAGCTTTAGTCAAGTCCTAATTTTTGATCTGGTATTAAGTTTTGATCTCTTACAAAGCGTCAATCCTGTAATAACACAGGAAAGCAAAAAAGAAAAACCTTGGCCAATTTACCGCTCTTTGGGTTTCGCATTTTTGGTTAACTTGCACCGCCGAGCGTGACTCATAGATGGCACTATCGTCATCTACAGTAATCTGAAACGATTGCATTCACTTAACCAGAAAAACATCAGCGTAAAACTAATTTATTTACATTTCATGTACATTTCATTTCTATCACATATACAAAATAGGCATATGTAAATTAAAAAAAAAATATTAAGATGCGAAAAATTATCAACATTAGAATGTAACAAAATATATTTTATGTTCACTAAATTATGCAAAACTGTAGCAAAATCTTGTTTAAGCTATATTAATTTTTGTTTGAAAACAATAAACAAAATTATTGATTATTATTAATCGAGTCAACAAATAAAGTACATAATTATAGTGACTCGCTCTGAAATTAATTGATTTCAATGTTGATTCACATATTTATATTAAATGGTAGGGCCAGCAGAAAATACCTATTACAATTTGACTTTCGAATTCTCAAGCATATGTATGGTGTTCTTTAATTGTATTGGTATTAGAACCTCCTATCACACAGTTTAATTTTATGATCCAAACACTACAGATGCTACAGATGCTTACCAAATAATAAATGTTTTAATTATTCAGTTATATATTATTACACGCACATCCACATATTGTCATATTCAAATTGTTCATTCAAGCACAACGTATGGCAAAACGATCAATGGTTCATTATTATAGGATTGAAGCTGGAGAACTTCGTGCCATTCCTTGAACTGTTGGATTTGAGTTGTGTCCACGCCGCATTTACTGGGAGCGTCGTCGACAACAGCTCGAATGCCAGTTCTATACTCAATAGCCGGTTGCGATAGCATTAACTCAGACGAGACTTCCGTATAAATTTGATTACATTTTTCGGTTCTTTCCAACGCTTGCGAAGTTAAATTATCAATGACACATTCGTTTCCATTGTCATCATTGATGGGCATAACAGAACCTAGACTATGTGATTTAATTACACTTATGTTATTGTTATTATAGCATACATTGACATCATCACAATTCTGAATTTGAAGTAATTCTAACGATGGCTCCTCGATGGCCTTCTCGTTTACCTCATCAGCCGAAGGTTTTAACTGATGATCATTATTAATGAAATTGAACGAGGGCAGCATACCATTGTTATGTAATGGTAATTCATCTTGCGTGTTAAGCTTTATATCATTCAGTTCATCATGTTGATTGCCAAATTCACCAGTATTAAACGATTCATCACTATCTGAATATAAGTACAGGTCCTCTTGGTCAATGTTCGGGTCAGTCTCATTCTTTAATTTATATTTTTTTGAAAAGGCAATTTGACATTTTTCAGTGTCCTCAGACCATGCTGAGTTTCGCTTTCGCTTTCGCTTGCTTTTCTCTTCTGGATCGCTGTCATCCTCATCATTTGAAGTGCAACTGCTGCTGCTGCTGCTGCTGCTATAATTAACAATTCGTTCTTTTCGCCCCGCGCCGTCCTGCCTACATAATTCATTTGCAAAAAATAATTTTCTATGTGTTTTTACCAATCTTTGGGTACTTCGGGTAACATTATTAAATAAATGGTTTAGTTCTATATCTATGGTTTCCTTCGGGCATATTAGATGTCGTGAGCGCCGATAACGAAGACGACGACGACGACGACAATATCGATAACATGTATTCAAATTATTGTGGCAGGCGTGTGACGTCAGCGAAGGTCTGTCCGGCAATTCGTCGGTACGAAACGCCTTCGGTTCCAGAGAGAATTTTCGCTCATATTCGCTGATTATTTCAGTTTCAGGATATTCAATGTTGCTATCGGTATTAGTTGTTGTAAAATGGGCGTTCTTAGCAGCAGTCTGAGCTTCAAGGGTACCGGCAACACAAGCGCTTGCCTGACCAACATTCGGAGAGATTGCTGATATTGAATTAACTGGAGAATTAATTTTACTTGGTGTTTTCTTTATTGTCAACACTATGTGATTGCTACCGACACCAACCATAGGCCTTTGCACGATTGCATATTCTTCATCATTGCTATTTTCATATTCGTTTTCCAAATGCCCATCGTCGTCCGCCGCAATGCTATCTATTGTAGTTGAATGACTTCTGTATGACTCTTGTTCATCATCACTTGCAGCTTGACCTTTTTGAGAGTAACCAGAAGTATCGTATCCACCTTCTGGGTCGCTCACTTCGCTTCGAGTTTCACCGTCTACTTCGTCCTCATGCTCGTCATCGCTGCTATTGTTGCTGCTACTTATGCGTGATATCTGTCTTTGAGTGGCGACGTTTCCGTTAATAGCAATTTTAATGCGCTTAATATGTGGTTTTTCGTCTATTGATGTATTAGCAATCTGTTTATTATTACCAAGGTCCTTGCCATCGTTGCTTTCCGCATGCCTTGCTTTTCTGCGCTTTTTCCTATTTCTTTCGACATTGCGTTCCGATTGCGATTTCTCTGAGGTTAGTGATAGAATCCTTTGATTTCTTAGTTTTTCATTTATTGAGTCTTGTGTTAATTGTAAGCTGGAATTACTACAGCTGCTGTCGCTTCTGCAGCGAATGCCTTTACGATTATCAAATCCATCGATTGTTGGCTCACTATTTAGCTGATCATCTGCGACACTTTCACGACCTTCATCATTATTGACCAACTTAAGCAAATTGAAACTAAGAGTGGCATTGTTATTCATTAAAGGGCCATCGTCCGAAGATCGTGCTTGAAATTGGTTTTCACCGCTATTACCATCGACTGCATCGACTTCAACTCTTAGCGGACTGGGGCTTCCTTTACTGTTTTCAAAATAATTAAAATTTACTTCTGGCTCTTCCAGTTTGACTATCGTATCAAAACTTTTAACTGTGGACAAAGTTTTCGTTTTATCCTTAAGCCGTTTTGCTGCCAAGCGACAAGTTGGTAAACATTTGGCAACACCCAAAAACGGTGGTATAAACGATTTAAAACTTTTCGATTTCCAATTTCTATCGAATTTAAGATAGCTTAGGTCCTTACGTATACGTTCATATGTGAGTGAGCCATATTTTGGAACAACATCGGCGCCATCGCTTACTGTATATGACTCCAATGTCTGTAGAAATTTCGTTATTGTTGTCGTTAAAACAATAGAGGAGTCAATGCTATTCCAATTACCGTTTATGTTTGGTATGTAATAGTTGTGTAAAGCATTTATATGAAAATTGGTAACATCATTCGTTTGCACATCAAACCTTTTTTTTGCAACGCAGTCAGGGTCTTCATGTACAGTGTAAACTGAAATTGGTTCTAACACTATATTGCTAGCTTCTTGATCTAGATAACTGTCAGTAACAGCTTTTAAGTCTTTATTATTTTCTTCAGTGAACGAGCTAACTGTGTTGCTCGATTTAATATAATCATTATCCGGGTCCTGTTTTAAATTGGACTCTGGTGGCGAAATATTTTTTATAATTGATTGTAATGGATCGTCGTCGTCATCAAAGTCCAAATCAAAAATGGACTTCATTGGTTTTTGAGAAATCGAAAGCGGAGCTTCTTCAACATCGCTATTATCAGTTTTCAAAGATGGTTGCTCATTGTGCTTTTTGTCTCGGACAGTCTCAATATCACATGTAGCCGTGTTTACCGAATCTGCTTCCATATCTGAGTGACCAATGTTATTCTGTGCAGACGGTTCTTTTGGTATATCTTCAACAACAATACAAGTGCATGGCACAATTTGAGCCTGATATAGCTTTTCAGTCTCGTTAACACTTAGCGGGCTATTTAAACTGCGAACTATATGCATTAGCTGCGTTGTCACATCGTTATAATCTTTTGACGATGTTAAAACTTCCGCGTTCTTGACCGATGTAGTCTGAAGGGAATTACTGTTGCTATCCAAAGAATTCATTCTCTTAATGCCTCGTGATTTCATGCTGTCCCGTGAAGGTTCCGATGTAATCGTATCACTATCTGTGTTTCCAGGCTCTGCAAAATGGTCAGTATTAATCAATTTGTCCGTTGAAAATGTGTTAAAGGTAAATTTTGTGTAAATGTTATTCAATTTTACAATGACAACCTATACTGAATGGGTGCGGGCCACGGGTAGTATACTTAGTATACCTGAAAATTAAAGGACTTTAGCGATAGGGGTTAGGAATATATAGATTTTCGCAGTTTGATCGCCTTTAGTTGGAACAGAGTTCTTCAGAATATTTTCTGGGTTTAGTACTTGATACAAGACGGCGATCTGAACCCAACAATTTAATCTCAGAAGACAATATGGAACTCTTGTGCAGTTCTACAGAATATTCCATTCAAAACTCATTCCATATTACATTACACAAAACTAGTAAAAGAATGAGTGACACTTTTGTTGGATAAAAAGATGAATCTAGAGACTACAAAAAATCTTTGATTTGGTCCCTTTTTTTTTAAAACAGAAAGAGATAAGGCCTTACAGGAATTTCAAGGAATCAAAACATGAACTCTTACCTTCTAGTATATTTGAAAGTTTCTCTGTTCCTGCTTGAGAAACATTTGTTGAGTAGGCTTCCAATGTATGGGGTGAGTGGATTGACGTTTCTAAAGTATGAGAGGTTTTAAACATATTAATAATATGTATTATATTGGTAAATAACAAACCTGAACAAGATGAGGTTGGTCTCGCTATTAAAGATCGGGATTCCAGATTCCGAAGTGTGGTTGTATTTGTAATTTTATTCGCAACTGCTGGTAATGAATCGCCGCGATTGAATGAAATACTTAGCTTTCTACTTTGCATATCATTGAAGAGTTCCTTTGTAGTTTTTACTTTTTTAACACCAGATCCAAAAAAAATTTGCTGAGAAAGACTTGATTCCTTGGCAATTAGTGAATCCACACCTTTGGAGCCCTTTTTCCGTCCGCGCTTTTTAGGAGCTTGAGAGAGAATGTTTTCATATTCCATCTTGTTACTATCATGTGACTTCGACGATGTTAAAAATTGTTGCTTACTTGCTTCGGCGAATGTCTTTGAATTGTTTTGACCCGGCTTGGCCTCGAGCTCCTCATACGGCGATAATCGACTACAAGAGGTACTTGAGTCGTTATTAATATAATCATCATACATTTGTGGTATCGTCAGGTCTAGGCTTGATGGCTCGCTAACTTGGTTAATCTTTTTCTGACCATTTGCTTGAACAGAATTAACATAATTTGAAGTGTCCGGTCGAGTGACAGAATTAAATCTGCCTGCAAATGTCAAATCTGCTGCAGTGGTGCGAGGTCGACTTTGGGAATTCCCAGAAAATGCATCTCCAGATAAGATTGAGCTCATCGAGCTATTCGACAATGACAAAATTTCTAAAAATTCGAAAGAATATATTACGTTATTTACTTGAAGGATTATTGAATCATTATATTTACCCGGATCCGTTGGATTCGTTTTTGGCATTCTCCCTTCTTTCACCGGAATCCGATTCAAATTAGATCTATTCGCATTTATGAACTGTTGTGGAACTCCATCATTGAAATTAAATTGCGACTGCTTATCTCGACCATCCCTTTCCTTACGCTTTTTATCCTTTTTTAATTTTTTAGGCCTGGGATAGACTGCTGGCAGAGCTAACGAAGACGAAGCTGTCGCGAGTTTCTGGTAATTGTTGACTGGCTGACTTTGTGAATCATTTTCATCGGAATCAGAGACAATGTCAATCACAATAGAAGCCTCATTTAATTTCTCATTAGCCACCATCACACTTGATACAGAATTGGAGGAGTGCTCATTTATGAATGTTGCTGATTTTTGGGATTTAGATTCAATAGTTCTCGGGTGTTTAATCGACTTGTTAATGATTGCTAAAGAGTCGTCACGATTGTCAGTATTAATATTATTATTTATCAAACTTGAGAAGTTTATATGATGTGGCTCAGAGGAATCGACGTTTGAGTGTAAATCAGAGTTAACTCGCTGTGATGACGGCGGCGAGGATTGCGAAGTGTATTGAGGCGAATTTACCACAACTTCAGCTGTGGTCGATTCTGTTTCTGGAAGATTTGTACCAACAATCGGTTTAAATGACGAAGGAGCCAAAGGCTGCGGCTGAGAATCGTTTGTAGTCTGCTGATGAATTCCCACCATTTCTCGCCATTTCTTTAAAAGTGATTTTGCCCGCCGGGCTAGCTGATCATTTTTAGTTCTTCGTCGAAGTTGGTTTATGTATTTTGCCAATCTGGTGGCCTCCAATTGCTCTTTCGTGATCGTTGTACCTTCCAATGCACAAATAACAGAGAGAACCGCCTCCATATTAACGACCTTCAATGATATTTAAATTAATTTAGTATTATCAATTTGCTACGCTATCATATGTGTATACATAACACTTGATATAATGTCCTCATATATATGTATATTATACACTTACATCATAGTTTTGATCAAGCGCCTGCGATAGGTGTGAGGTCAATTGCTGGATTTGGTTTTGGTTCATTTATGTCAGATAACCAAGTCTGCCTGATCCAGGGAGCGGCAAATAGAACTTAGATGTCTCGCCCAATAACGCACGCGCACAGTTCTAACTTACATGTGCTGCGAATAATCAAAATGAATTATTTATTTTATTATGCAGTTTGTATGTGTGCATGTACATTTAGTTGTGCGTCCTTTTGTATAAACTAAAACATGGTTGTATTACATACACACACACATTTATACATAACCGTAAATCCATTATTATTTAATAATACATATGTGTAAGTAACATTTGTAATTTGATTTAATTATGCCTTAACGCTAAATACATAATTATGTATGTGCACTTATGTGCATATATATTTTTGTATTACATACTGCCATACACATACTATGCGTGCATGTGTATGTATATTTTTACATACATATGCATCTACGTAAGATTTGAGAAAACATACGTAGTTTAGTTAAATGGTTACATATGGCGTTTGTTTATTTATATAAAGTTCTCGTTTATCAAAAATATATTAACATATTCGTTATTTGTCGGCCCTTTGGTATTTCTTTCAATTAAGACGCACTGAACCAAAAAATTAATAAAATATTCTAGTGTCCACGGACCACAACGCACACACACACACACACAAATACACTCGTGTACACGCGTCCACACAATATTTCGAATATGTTTACCTTAATTGAAATGTTAATTAAATCATCAAACTTTTGTTTTTAGCAAACACACCTGTTGCGTTTTTATATTTATAGGAACCGTATCGATCAAACTATTTTTTAATAATTTTCAACACAATTCGCCATTTTTTGATATGGAGATGTGCAAATGCATATCGATTCATCGCTACGATATAACAGATATGATATATCGATACCATCACATCACGTTACAAACATTGAAATTTATTGTAGCCTCATCGATATGTTAACCATTAATTTTAAACCTCAACCTTTAGATTTAGCTAACTAAATCGCAAAATTAATACATATTTAAATAATTGCAAAACTTTTAATTGCACCTCTAAAATGTACATTGTTTCAGTTTTAAATAAACAAAAATATAAAATCGATGATTTGTCAAGAACAAATTTGATTGCTTTATTTAAATTCGAATAGGTTTGAACCAAAACCTTTGAGCATGGACATTGAAATCAAGCTTCCGACTTTAGCTTCCGTGTACTTTAATTTTTGAGAGAATCGCATTATTTATATATGATTTGTTTGACTTGGCTTGGACGTGCTTTGATAAATTGTTCCTTGTATGTGTGCTTGTGCGTGTTTAAAAAGTTCAGCAGTAAGTTTCGTACCCGTTCAATCTGTATTAAGCCCTAAAAAATACCAATAATATTTTTTAAATCGATTGACAACCATGCAATGAGTTCAACAGTGAACTCTGATGTTAATAATTCGTCGGTCGATATACACAGTTTAGTTGAAAATGTTAAGTAGATGGCATCGTGCTTCGTCTATCGATAATTTAAGAAGTTTCGTTACGTAACCCTGTAATTTCGATAATATTTAGCTTTGTGATACTCCTTACAAGTAACACTTATTTGGGTAACGCTCATCTCTGGCTTACATACGACATACTTGCATACATACACTATATGTGAGTGCCAACACACCTATTTAGTCTCTTAAAGTTCTAAAAAGTACAATAAATAATAGCCGAATTTTTAGTTTTCATTAGTATTTGAGCTCGTAAAGTTAATTTGCGTACGACTACACCTGTTTTGAATTAAGGCTAAGAAACAAAACTGATAAATAGACATTTGGGCTAAGTACTTTTTATGTGCTAGGGTGTGTATATGTATTTGTATCTGTGCATGTAGTGCCACGGTGCTACTATTAGTAGTCTTGGAATGGGCTGCCAACTTGTTAGTACTAAGTAAAGACATAAAAAATGACATAAAACGCAATAAAGTACTATATTTGGTCAGTATTCATAGTTAAATTCATATGTACATATGTACACACATTTACCAAGTGAAACACCAGTTATTGAATATAACGCCGTGTATTTGGTTAATAGATAATTCTGGTAAAAGAGAAAAAAATATACATTTTAATTTTAAGCAGGTATTTCAATATTGTATAGTTAAAAAAATGTTGTTTTCTAATGTAAACTATGTGCATTATCAGCCCGCTTTTTGTAGGTTATGTTACCTTGTTCTTATTCCGCTGCTGTTGTTATTGTTCGAATTTTTGCATTACGCATACAATCACGTATACACACAGTGTTGTATATATATATATATATATATATATATATATATATGCATGTAAGCAGAGGAAGTTAAAATTTTTTTTTCGTATTTCGATTTAGTATACATGATTCAAAATCGCAATCGAACTTGTCAAACCGATAGCGTGTGTGTGTGTGCTGGCTAATGCTGATGGTAAAATTGTTATTTATTGCACAATTTCAGCGAAAGACAATTAAGAAATAAACTCAAGAGTTGCCCAAAATGACAGACTCAATGAAATTCGGACCAGAATGGTTGCGCAATATGTCTGCGGAGCCCTCAACCGTTGGCAGTAATAATGTATCTGGCACTGCTGCTGCCGGCGGGTTAAACAGTGCTCTGTCCATACACAGCCTCGTTGGTGGCGGCGGCGGCAGTGGCGGAGGCGTCAATATGCTGGCCGGTCAAGGCCATACAGCTGCCTCTCGTAATATGTTTCCGGAGTACCGTTACGGGCGCGAGGAGATGTTATCATTATTTGATCGGAATTGCCTGCTGCCCCAGATTCTGCCCTCGTTCAAAAAGCTGTTTGTTGAAAAAGTCCAGTATCCGCTTGCTCTTACCCCGAGCTCAGAGGAGGAGATAAACAGCCAAAGTCCGCTTGGCAGCAGCGTGAGTATATATTCAGCTGGTGTAGCATTGCTCCATTAACGAATAAATGAATACATTTCACACACACACACTTTTTACAGTCGCGTCCAGCCTGGCTGCAGCGCTCGCCGGGTGGGTTTGGCATACCATCGCGAGGTTCCGGCCGAGGTGGAACCGTTGATCGTGGCCGAATGCGTGGTAAATCGGTTTATCATTCAATATACCAAAGACCAAGCGCCATATATGATGACAGTCTGTCGGCTATATCGATGAAGGTAAGCACCTGCTTTCAAAAAGTTTCGTATACCCATCGGCCTTGCTTATTTTTCGATGCGCCTTCAACCTGCAGCCGGACCGAAATTGGAGCGAGCGGAATGGCACAGGAGACTCGGCAGCTGTTGGTGCACCTCCTGGCGGCGGCAGCGGCGGTGCCGGGTTGGACTGGAACGGTACACCAAGTTCTAGTCCGCGAAAGGATTTTTCAAACCACAATCGCAACTTGGAAAACTGGCGCAGAAACCGCAATGAAGATGGCTCCGGAGACGGCCCCAATACGGGAGGTGCAGTTGGCGCGGAAGCGGCAGGTTGGCGCAGCGGCGGCACCCATCGTTGGGGTAAGCTTAGTAAAACAAAATATTGCAACTTGTCTGCTTTCGAGGCGTTTGTAACTCCGTCGCCATTTTAGGGAGGTCAACAAGCTGGCGCGACGAGGAGCCACTGCAGGGTGGGAGCATGGATGGCACCAATTTCGGGGTCAATGCAGCCGCCAATATTCAAAGGTCGATTTCAGTAATAGGAACTATAGCCACTGAGCGGTCGAGCGTTAAATCGCAGCTAGGGTCTTCAGTTGGTGGGAACTCAAATCGTCAGATGAGCTCAAAATCGAATCAATCGTGGCCTGGAAACAGTGCCAGCGGTGCTGACGGCGACGATAATTTGCCGGAATGGGCTATGGAAAACCCATCCGAAGTGGGCGGCACTTTTGATTCGAGTGGCGCTTTCCATGGGGAAATCGCAACTGATTGTGAGCAAGTCAAAAATAATAATGTAACTCCACAGAAGCAGGCGGATGCAACCGATTTGAGTAGCTTTTCGGCAAAAAAAGAAAAACTAGCTGCATTGCCAACAACTACCAATTCGATAAAAACTGTCCAAACTGAACAGCCAAATGCTGCGGGCATCGAATCGAAATCAATAACAAAGCCCACAAGCTTAGAGCCCATAACAAACAGCACTGCTACCGACACGAACACTACCGAAACTGTAATTATCATTAACAACAACAATTTGAACGCGCAAGAAATTGATGTAAGGTCAGAAACAGCTGAATCAACGCCCACGCACAAAGCTGAGAAAGCTGGCCATAGCGACATTTCAGAACGCTTCAAGGAGGTGGCCGATGAAGTTGAGAAACTGATAATGGATGATGATGTTGGCGTTGTTGCTTCTGACACCCAAGTGGATGCAATTAACAGGGATTTGTCCAGCTCTACAAGTATTGCAGGTGGCAATGGCAACAGCAGATACGGTATACCCGGCCTGCCGAGCACTGTCGTGGATCCAGGCCAATTGCAGAACCAACTCGTAGGCCAACTCCCAGAGACGGCAGCGAGTGGAATACTTGGTGGTGAATTGTCGCATAAGCCGCTGCCGTTCACTGATCAATTGGCAATGCAGCAGCATCATCATCATCATCATCATCATCAGCAGCAGCAGCAGCAGCATCATCATTTACAGCAGCATCAGCAGCATTTATCTGTGCTGCCGCCGCATGTGATGAATGCTAACCCCAACGATCTGTGGTTTTACCGGGATCCACAGTCGAATGTCCAGGGACCGTTTAGTGCCATGGAGATGACTGAGTGGTATCGGGCCGGTTACTTTAATGAAAATCTTTTTGTGCGCCGATATTCCGACAGTCGCTTCAGACCGCTAGGCGAGCTGATAAAGCTCTGTCATGGCAATATGCCGTTTACGCACAACCATCTCCTTCCTACGCCCATTGATTTGGATAATCTACAAATTACTACACTGACGCCGCGTAAGCCCTCGGCACTGGCTTTACCGCTCTCATTGAATGAACAGCAACAGCAGCATCATCTTCATCAACATCCTGGCGTCAGCATCGATGAACAATTAAAAGCGAATGTAACGGCAGCTGCGGACTCGTTAAGTGCTGCTGTAAAGGGTCATATGAGTGCGCATAGTATGGACACATCTCACATGCTCACCATGCGCTTTCAAATGCTACAAGATCAGTACTTGCAACACCAGGAGTACCAGATACTTTCGGAGCTTTCCAAAAGCGACTGCTTTCAGCGCATGGACGCCGCCCAACGCGAAGCCGTTGTCCGTAGCAAGGTGCAGATGTTAGTTTTGCCGGAGTATTTGAGCAGTTTCAGCGGCTTAAGCAACTCCCTGGCTGCCTTAAATCCCATAGCCGGAAGTCAATTGTACGATGCAATTGCACAGCAGGCAAAGAAGGATCAACAGCAGCAGCAGCAGATGTTTCCTGGCAGCGCTGATCAGCGTCCAGATGGCAACTTTTTGGACGCAAATGATTTTATAATGAATGCCCAATTAATGCATCAGCAAACCCAGGGGCAACAAAACCCACAGCCGCCGGTTCATCCGGATCAAGTGCAGCATCAATTTGTGTCTGATCTGGACACAAACAAAATAAATGAACTGCATGGCAACGATCTGGACATTCTTAACGAATATAACTTGCGAATGTTGCTACGCGGGACGTCGGCAGCTGTAGCCAGTCAGCAGCAGCAGCAACAACAGCCAGCTACGATAATTAAGCCAAGTTCGAATGTGGACTTCATGACCGAGTCGCAGCTATCAACCCCCATAAACCTTGTAATGCGGATGTGGCCTCAAAACGTGACACAACAACAACAGCAGCAGCAGCCAGCCCAGCCATGGCCCGCAATCCCCAACGCTAAAGTCACCTTGTGGGACGTTGCCACATTGGAAGAGGAGCAGAGCCAGCAGTTGTTGCTCCAGCAGCAGCAGCAGCAGCAAAAACGACATCTTTCGAGACCAGATAGCACCAACACCAACAGCGCCATCAATTTAGACTACGATGGAGCGCTAAAGCAGGGCCGTGAAAATCAGTGCAAGCCTGAGGGGGTAGGGGCATCTAATCTAATGCAAGTCGAACAGCAGGCGCCGACTCAAGACCAGCAGCCCTCAACTGTGGACAACATCGCCCCACATCACAAGGATCAACAAATAGGTCTGGCAACTGGTAAACAACAAGTCGTCAACAAACAGCTTCAACAGCAGCAGCAGCAGCAGCAGCTGCCACAGCCGCCGCCAAGTCAGAAGCAACAACAGCAACAGCAGGGAAAGCAGTTGGAACTGAAAATTAGCGATGAGGAGCGCCGCCGAGAGCAGACAGAGGAAAAGAGGCGTATAAAGGAGGAGCGGAAGCGCCAGCAACAAGAAGAGGAGAAAAGACGCGCCATGCTAGCGGAAGAGGAAAAGAATCGGCAACAACAAGAGGAAAAGGAGCGCCAGCAGCAAATACAAGCTCAACGCCGTAAGGCTTTGCTTGGCAATTCGCAAGCCACGGCCAGTACATCAGGTAAGAATTATAATTCCCTATTTAATTATTTTGAAAAAGCAGCACGCAACATTATGCAAATTATCTATACACAATTTAATTAATCGTAAGGTAGCTAAAGTTTTTTGACGCTAAGGCAGGGTTTTGGAAATTCCATGTCTAGATAAACTATTCTATCATTTGAAACTTGGCCCGGGCGTATCGGGATAGTTCCCAATAGTTCAATTTATTTAAAAGACCAATGCTTAAACTTAGAGTTATTCATATTTGACAAAGTTTGTTCTCTTTGGGTCCATGAAAAGGACATCTTGCAATTCCAGCAAATGTTTTATATTTTTTCCAAATTGATTAGAATTGAAACTATTTAAAATTCAGTTACAGTAATTAACAGTATGTAGTTTTAATAGTTTTGCCAACTCAATATGTTTTATTTGAGCCTCTAAACTGTTATATTATATTCTTGACAGCTTCACCTTCAGCTGCGACAGGCAACAAGGCAACAAGCGGCGGTAAGATAGAGCAGCAGGCAAATCGTTCTCATGGTACTTCAGTTGCCCCATGGTCCTTGCAAGCGCCAAGCGTAAATAGCGCTGCTCCAGGACTGGCCGAGATCCAGAAAGCTGAGCGGCGAGAACGGCGTGCCGATCAGCAACGGCAGCAGGAGCAGCTGGATAAGCAAATGCGTGCCACAGCAGCGGCAGCAGCCGAAGCAAATGATGCGCTCCTCAAATGGCAGGCGTCACCGGCTCCAGCGCCCGTTATGAATTTGGTCGACATACAGGCCGAGGAGGCCAAGCGCTTGGCTAATGAGCTGCTGGAGCAACAGCGCCGTCGGGAGCACGAGCAGCAGCAGCATCAGCAAGTTGCCCTTGCCACTAGCCTGTCCGTGTCGGGTGGCCTATCCAACATCTGGGGCAATACCAACAAGGCGTGGAGCGGACCAGTTAGCAATCAAACTAACCAAACTGCAACCAACACCGGGCTGTGGGATGATCAAACGCCCGCTCCTGCTCCGCCCAAATATGTAAACTTGGGCGCTACAACTGCCGCTTCTGTGCTTGCCGCCGGCTCGCCGGCGACCAGCAAGCAGCAATCTCACACGCAGGCCAAGCCAGTCGGCGGTATATTACCGTCACCGCGCAACTTGCGTAAGAGCCAAACATTGCCGACTATGCAAAATGTATTATCGAAAACTGCCAGAGCTGCCAGTGGTCAGAGCTCACAGCATCAGCAGCAGGAGAAAAATAATAAAGTGGCCCCCCCAACTAAGGCGACTCCCAAAATCTCGGGTAGCGAGGACAAAAAGTCCAACTCCAAGGTTCAGCCGCAGAGCAGCAGCAGCAGCGGCGACGCCTCAAGCAGCAAAGTTAACGAGTATGAGAATGAGTTTACCACATGGTGCATGAAGAGCCTGGACAACATGTCGGCCAAGGTGGATGGTAAGTAGGACACTGATTAAATAGATAACAATATATATATTTAAATAATTTGCCAAAATATTCATATGCATGCAGTACCAACGTTTGTGGCCTTTCTGCAAGACCTGGAAGCTCCCTACGAAGTGAAGGATTATGTACGCATATACCTAGGTATGTGCTACCTAAACATATATTTTATCACTAAGATCGCGTCTCAAATTTCTAATTTTCAATTATGTTCAGGGGAGGGCAAAGAGTCGACGGATTTTGCCAAGCAATTTTTGGAGCGACGTAGTAAATACAAAAGCCTGCAGCGTGCGCAAAACGCGCACAATGATGATATGTGTAAGCCGGCTCCGGCTATAACACCATCGTGTAATGATAACGGAGATAATAAGGTAATTGGTTTATTTGTTATTTATTTATAATACTCTTTTGTATATTTTGTTATTTATATTTATATATATTTACAGAATAAGCAGAAGAAAATCAAGAAAAATAAGATGACTAAAATGGATGCACGTATTCTTGGCTTCTCGGTAACCGCCGCGGAGGGTCGCATTAATGTTGGAGGACGCGACTATGTCGATGGACCATAACCTTGAGAACAGCTGTTAACAATTAAAGGAACGACGAAAGTTGTTAGATATAGGATTGAAATTGAATTTGAATTGAAAGACAGGTCACAACTGGATGTGGTAATAAATCTGTTATAAATAAATGCGTATGAAAAGAGCATATTTGTTTTGTGTAATACATACATGCTTATGCGTGTTTGTGCGTGCGTGCATATGTATGTATGTATGTGTGGGTGTATGTATGCATGCATGTTTGTTTTCTGATACCAAACGCAGACCAAGCTTATTTGTCGCGGTGCTGCAAATTTAAATAAAACGAACTATTATCAAGTGCTCTACTCCTCGATTCTCAAGAATTCAAGTAGGCTCTGCGGGCTTTCATGCTTAGCTTAGTAGTGTAGTGCTTTTTTTTGTTGTTTTTTTTTTGGTGTTTTTTTTGTGTGCATATGTACATGTACATTTATGTGTGTATTTATGTATGTGTGCATGTTTGCATATATACAAATAAACATGCATACATACATATGTATACAGACATACATATATATGCCGACATGCAAAAATGCAACATAAATACATGCACGTATACATGTGTATTTATGTGTCCATGCATGTAGGTATCCAAACATGCATATGCATACATGTATATACAAAAAAGCATATACATACATATATAAATGCAAACTTAAAACTTCTCCCAAAAATCGCATTTATACCCAGGAAGCTTGGATTCTGCGAAAAGTGTGTGTGTGTGTGTGTATAGATCCTTGGAAATGACCCCCATTTCCACCAAGGAGGGATGGACTTCTCAAAAGCTGTGAAAAACGCATCAGATGAAATTTCACTGAGATCTTTAAAAATGTTTTTGAAGCCGATCGGTTGGTAAGCAAAAAACATTCATACAATCGTTTTTATAACCTTTCAGAGGGTATTATAATTTTCTCGTGAAATGTGTAACGCGTAGAAGGAGCCATCTCCGACCCCATAAAGTATATGTACATATATTCCTGATCAGTAATAACAGCAGAGTCGATATAGCCATGTCCGACTGTCTGTTTCTCTGCTAACAGCTTTGGTTGTTATTTATTTAAAAAAAAAAACAATTTAATTGCCTTCCGCTTTTATCAAAAACTATTGCACAAACATATGTACATATGTATTCTATGCATACAACGGTATTTGTACATAAGTATGTATATGCGTGCGTATGTATAATTTCTGCCGTCGGCGCGATAACTCCATTCCGTTGCGTGCTAGCCGCGCTGTCGCGGTCCGCGCTTGCTGTTTACCCCGCAGTGAAGGCGGCGATTTGGGTTGGTCCTCTCGAGTTTCTTGTTTGCGTTTGCGCTTGGCGCCCAAATTGTTCACAGTTGTAACCGTATTGTGTATGTATGGAGGTGTGCGCGTGTATACATGGGCAAAAATCGTATGTATTTGTATTTGGCATCGAGCAGTACAGTGTTCGGTGCGAAAGTGATGCACGATGCGGCAACCCAGTAGGAAATTTGCAGACGAGAAGTTGTTCTAGGCTAATAGATTTCCAAGTGTTTAGGAAAACTTAGTTAATATACTCGTTCTTTATTCGTACGAAATTATGTACATATGCGTATTGTATCTATATATACAATACTATACAAAATAAAAAGTCCCTGTAAAAATGGATATTGTAAGCAATAACAATTGCAAATACAAAACCAAGTCCATGTTTCCAGCCGAATGATTGCGGAATTTTACATCGGGTGGGTAAACACAGCCCCGGGGCTGTTAGTCAAGCAGCAAGGAGATGGGGATAAAAATGAACAATGGTCGTCGCTTTGTCTCGGTGCTGGTGACATGTTCGCGCCTTTGTTGTTACTGTTATTATATGGTATTTTTCGACTGCATTAGTACACCCAAACTGTATACATTGCGCAATCCAATAAACAAATTAACAACTTTTGTCCTCTTCCACTCGAGTGTCAAATAATTTAACACAGCATTACCCTAAAATACAACACGAAATAGTACTAACAACATCTGTATATACGAAGATATTATACTCTTATTAATACAAACTTAAATATATACTTCAAATCATATAATAAACAAAATTTTTTTTTTTAGCAAGTGGTCAACATCTAAATACGTACAATGTAATTATATGCAAATGTAGAATTGGTTGGTCTAATTTTGTATTAACTAATCGACCGACTCCTTGTATTATGTAGTACTATTGTATTTTATGTAACAAATTCTATCCATTATATAATCTTTACATTTAGGTAAAATGTTATCAACTTTTGACTACCTCATATATAATATGTGCATCCAATTAATTGGCTAAAAATGAAATGATTTTATAAATTAATCTTTTATGAGCCTTACTAATTAAATCATATGTTGTCTCAAAGTAAAAGACTATCAGAATGTTTTGTTGTACATTTGATTTCTCTAAGTAACTGGAACAGATTGTTATTTGGTACATATACAAATACATATTAAAATTTCACGAAAATCTGACAGGGAACATGAAAGTTATTTAAATATTAATCTCCAGTAGTATTGTGCATACTTCATCTTTAAGTACCCTGCATAAGCATTTTGGAATTAATATTGGGCTAAATTTTATATATTTGCTGAGGTGGAGGAGATTTTATAGCCGAGAAGTAATGAGCTTCTAAATATAATATGGTACCGTTATAAGGAATAGCAAAATATGTTGTGGAGTGACATACCTCATGTTAAAGTTGGAAAACCCTCAGAAGAGAGAGCATTAAAATATAAACGTAGACAGGCATACAGATTGGGCAAAACGGCTATTACCCGTACTTGCTATTGCTGCAATTTTTGACTTTTTTCTTTGACTAGCGCGTTGTTGCATACTTGAATTGATTTAGACATTTTAATACGCTGAGCCTATTGAAAATATGTTAAAAGAATATAATGGCTTTAGCTTTTGCTTCCCAGTAAAATGTATGTATATATGTGCAATGTCCATCTGTCCGTATGTAATAACGCATTGATCTTAGAGAGTTTAATATCTAGGAACTTGAAATGTGGAACGTAGCTTCTGCCAGTGCTCGCCATGTAATAGTTTGCTTCAAATTGTCGAAATATTACCCTGTTTTTTATTTAATTGATAAGAATCTATGTCTAAATGTTGTTTTTTTTTATAAGTTTATAAGAGATACCAAACTTGGTATGCACGCTCTCGTATAGCGTACGCAAATATCACGAATTTTTAAATTTTTGAATACCTCACTCCCTTACAAATCAGAAAAGTTGTATGTAACAATTTGCTATTAATTTTCTTCTCTTTCCAAAACTCATATTATATTACAACTTGCAGGTATACCCTGGCCTGGCTCGTGGTACGTATACAAAAAATGCTCTAAAAGATCTTTAAAAATGAGTTTGAAAGTCAATTTACCAATTTATCAACTTATATATAGAGATATAGCTGGAGCTATGAGTTAATTGTGTAACGCATAGGAGGAGACATCTCCGACCCCATAAAGAATATATATTTTTGATCAGTATCAACAGCAGAGTCGATCTAGCCATGTCCGTCTGTCCATCTGTCCGTGTGTCTGCTTCTATGCGAACTAGTCTCTCTGATTTAAGGATATAGCCAGTACATATGTCGGAACCGGCTGGATTGGACCACTATATAATATAGCTGCCATAGGAGTTAACTATTTCCTTGCGCTTCTTAGATACGAGCAAAGCAATATAAGCATTATGAAAAGGTTGGGTCTGCAATGGTATTAAATCTTCGGTGTGTCGAATAAAGCCCTTCTAACTCGATTTAATTTGGTAAAGGGGATTTTGCATTTGGTAAAGGGAGAAGAAGGTTCAGGTAACTAGATCACTCTATACCTGTGTCAGATAATTTATCGAGTGCCAATTGGCGAAACTGTTTAAATTGAATTTGGAAAGAATACTACTGAATATCTGTTTTAAAGACGAGAACGCAACTTGCTTGAATATTTTGGGTGAACTTAAAGAAGCACACATATGCAAGTAAGCTCTATTCTATAAGCACATTCGACATGGTCAGCGATCGTCCCGGCTTGGAACGGAGAAATACATAATTCGTATCATTGCCACAATAAAAGCGTTTTTATTGTTGGTAAATTGAATCATCAATTGAGTTAAGTGTACATCAATTCGACGTTACGGCGACAGATGTTGAGGCTGGCTGCAGCAGAAGCAGCATCACAGATGTAACCAGATACCTGCAAATTATCTGATTGAGCTGGTTATTCTCGCCTAAGGAGGGTGGACGACTAGCTGGTGGTAGTTGCTAACAATGCATAAACTCCTCCATTTCCCCCCAGTTTTCTAAATTTTTCGCACTCTAAAGCAAACACAACACTTGGCGTTGACTTCCCCTTCCAGCATGCCAGGTCACCCTCTAAAATTACATTTATATTCAATTAATGGCTTCATATTCAAACAGAAAATGCAATATTACATTCGATGGTAATAACCCGAGTTTGGGTAATAGCTCATACCTTTTATTTTGAAACTAATTTGAAATCATCATTTCCATCTCGTATCTGCTGCTGGGATACCGGGAATTCACTAAAAGTCAAATATTAGATAAATAAAGAGGGTGTAGTACAACTTGCAGACTTATGAAGAGATATATATTCGATTAATCAATATAGAATTGAATCTGTACAGAAACAATTATTGTTATTGCCTTACGTGGTTTAATCTGGAATCCTTGTGTTTGGTTGCCAACATACTCTAGTAGACTCCTGGTGATAAGTCTCCCCACTTTAATTAATTGTAGAATTACTTACGCCTTGGGGTACTAAGCTAATCATGGGCGAAATCGACTCCCCACTGGGTTGAATAGCCAAATAACCTTTTCTGTCCCAACTAGACGTAGTTTTATATTATGCTTTGGATCGTTCCGGGGGTAATCTGATCGGAGCCTTCTTTTTCGATTTAAAACTATTTAGCAAGTAGATTGTCTTAAATTGTATTAGTTATATTACTTTGCGACTTGTGTCGTACATAACACATTTATAGTTCTTGCTCAATGTTTTCACGGGTATTTATCATGTACTATGTATCCTTCAACACTCTCAAGATAATTGTTATTTTTTGGTTTCTGATTTTGAATATACTCATACAATAATGTCATTTATATACATATATTTTTGCACACATATACATAGTTGATGTAACAAGTAGCCGTAATGCGCGCAAATTGTTTGAAAATCACCAACTCCAGGGAATTCCCTTTCATAACGAGCTTAAGTTGAATGTACATATGTATATATAAATATACTATAGGACAAGTGGGTGAATAAGGGTAGTTAGTTTATGTAGCCTTTTCTTGCTCATTTGCTTGGAGCCAGCAAGAAGACAAAAATGTACAAAACTCGCCGACGGGAAATTGTTAAACGGTATTTAAACATAACAAGCAGCACGAGGGCTGGGTCTGGGACTACGACTTTGTCTGGAGCGGGATGGCTAATCCCAGGGCGCACGCACACAACAGGAAGCAACCACAAAATTTGTTATTTCAAGAGCAACAGCAAGCGCGACGACAGCAGCCATGCAAGGATAACTCCAACAATGAGGCGGATCAACGCGACGTTAAGAAAGGCAGCTCTAATGAAATAAATAGAACACGAGCTATGTCCGGGGGAATTGGGAAAGGAATTGAATCGACAAATATGGATGATATCGCACATACCTTATATATGGTCTGCTCCGGAATTAAACTGGTTGCTTATCATATTTCGGCCAATTCGATGTTTTGTTTGTTTTTCAAAGGCGTAGATATCATTCTTTTATTATGTAGCTACCTTAATGTAATGATGTATTTAGGTTGACTAGCAACTGGTACAACTTAATCCGTTTATTGAAAATAACACAGACCATGGGGAATTGAAGCCACAGAAGCCCGCTAAGCTAGACAATAATGAAGACCCCATCCAAGCTTTTGAGCCAATTCATTCTCGTCGTCCCCATGGCCAGCCCGTGGCCATCCCTCATTCACGGTTCATGCCAAGCAGCGCTGATGATTTCTCGTTGCGAACATGACTTCATGTCGATTGCGCTTTTAATCCCTGTTTTTCCATTGAAAGCGTGCATACACATTCAGTTCCTCTCTCCGGGCTCTCCAGAAGGTACACCTAGCATCTCAAAGTAGTCGAGAGTGCCCGAGTAAGCGATACCCTGAACCTTCTTCTACCAACACGAAGTGCAGCTCGCGCTACTCGCTAGTTTGCTTTAGCTATACATCAAAAATAGTAGATCTGTTTAGAATGAATCTAGCTCTTAAGAACTAAAGGATTTGCTCAAGAACAGGATTTCGATATCGATTCTTTTCGATTGCTTGGAGACGGGTCCAGTTATCGGTTATCGGAAACATTCATACATGGCTTTATTGTACCTATTAAACCATTATACCCTTTTTATCCATTTTTAATGGATTTAGGGTATAAAAATAGCTAAAAAGGCTGATGAAAAGGTGGCCTATAGGAAGAAATTCACAATCTCACAGTTTCACAGTTTCATTTGAAGAAACTGGAGAGGATTACAATGCATCCAAAACTTGCACAATGCTATTTTTTTTTTGTGACTACGTACGCCATTAATTTAATTATTATTTTCGTTCAAAGTAGGCAATTTAAGCAAAATATGTAAACACGGATAAAATAATTGTTATTGCATTGGAAATACAAAATATTTTTTTTTGAAAAGCATAACTAAATCTGTTTAAATAGAGTAGTCCGACTTGTATTCCGACTGACGACCTCTGAAAATAGCCAAATGTATCTAGCCAAATAAATAGCTTAATTGACAGCACTGCTTCAACATCAACTAATGTCAGTTACTGTTACTTTTATTGTGTATCGCTAGCTCTGTCTCCCTCTATTTTTCTCTCACTCTCTCTCTTTCTATCTCTATCTCACTTTTTGGGTCGTGAAAGACAACATGTCTGCATTTATTAAATGTATTATATTGATACAGCGTAATAAAGGTAAGCAGACACAGGCTCAGCCAATGGGAAAACAGACCCATGCATCCACAAGGATGGGGATGAAGGTAAAAACGGGAGAATGAGGATCGGCGTAATGGTGTTGATAGCGTTGTGGTGTTATTTGATGATTGTAGCCCATTGATTGCTATGCTCAACCGCCCTGATTGTGGGCCAAAGATATAGACGCCGAGCTCGTCGTCTCGTGCACCGATGAATACACTCTCTCTCCCACAACCGATTGTCATTGGTACGCCCCTACGATGACTTCTCATATTTTAGCAGCTCAGTTGCCTTATGCGCAGTACTATCGGGCTCTTCAATCTATTGTAGTTTGATAATTTGATTCTATTATTGAAATGTGTAAAAAGGAAAAATATAATCGGCTGAAATCTTTAAGATCCGGGTCAGAATGCGGTTGCGACCGATAAAAATGCAGGTGTGTGGTAAATGGTTCCAACAACTTCAATAAAAGGAATCCAGCTTATTATTTCATAAACAGCACCAAATACAAGAAAGAACGGCTGGCATTGGCACGCCGAAGATGAAATACCCTCATAGGCATTTTGCTAAAACGCGATTTTATACCTTTAATTCCGTCCAATTCTATAGGGGTCATATACTATAGATGTCCATTTTAATATAGCTTTGCACATATTTAAGGAGAATAGTGAAGCTAGTAATTACTTACCTCTGTCTGCAACTATCAAGTTATGGATTATATATTTTGAAGAGAAATGTTTACAAATATACGAAATAAATTTTTAAGTGGCTTCAATTGGATCTCTGAGTACTTGAGAAAGATTCCTTGCAAAAACATAGGTGCTTTTGTTTAGAACCGCTTAAGAATTTCAATGGAAAAATATATGCTTAAGACCCTTAAGTGACGAAAACAAATAATAACAATGATAAGAAATACTTGTTTTGGTTTTCTGAAAATTTGCGTTAATGAGAATTGTGCGGATCAGAGTATACAATGGGACCAAAGCCAAACGGATCAATTCGGAATCGGGAATCTTAACCGCATTGTTGGCTACTGGCCGATTTGCGGATGCGGATTTTCATTTTGCCTTTGTCATTCTTCAGTCGTTTCCTGAATGCACTTGATAAACTGATTTGTTCTGCAAAGAGTCGACAAGATTAGGATTTTCCCAAAATTTATGCATCTTGTTTACCTATTTCGACGTATTACACCGACAAATGGACTTTTGTCACAATTTATAATTTACTCTCAGTTATGATAGAGATTTTATATCCTTCTTAAGTCTATACCCGAATTAGTTAACAAGAAAGAATGGTTATTTTTGGGATGCCGAAGATTTCATGTTCTTGCTTTTAATACAGTCAAATTTAAAGACTTTAATATATGAAAACTGATTTTATACAACAAGCATAAGTTAAGTAATATATCCTTTGAGACACATTGATTAGAAAAAGCAAAAATAGGGTTTGTTTATAAATATTTTTTAAATCGTGAAGAATTCGATGAACCCTTATTGTAAAGTGTATACTCGGCCTGTACCGAGTAAAGCATCTGTGCATATTCTGTCATAAAATATCATGAGTATATCCCAAAATATAATTTAATGAAAACATAAAACACCTTTTAATGATATACTAACTTGTTTGAATCAACTTTTATCCGATCGAAGATTTAGCTAGTTTTTGATTTTTTTAAATATTTTAAATTCAAAATTTAAAGCTTAAAGATATTATTGTTACATCTACATTTATTAATTATGAATTTAAGGTATCTAACAAAAAGTTAATCGCAAATTCGTTACATTTTAAAAATGTAAGTAGAGTCATTCAAAACTTTTGTGTTTTACTATTTTACCCTTTTTTTACCCAGAACCCAATGAAATGCTTAAAACACCCTTTTTGTGGTTTTGTGTGAAGGTATGTAACTGGGAGAAGAGAGCATCTCCGACCCCATTAAGTATATTCTTGGTCAGCATCAATAAACGCGTCGATCTGAGAACCTATAAGAGCTAAAGACTCAAGCCATTGACACCCGATCTTTATCGATTTTTTTGAAACGGGCAAGTTATCGATTATCGGAAACAAACTCATACTGCGCAGGCACTAGGAGGACCTACGTTCAAAATTCCGTTCATACATACGGACAGATAGACGGACATGACTAGATCTACTCGGCTTTTGATTTTTATCAAGAATATATACACTTTATGGGGTTGGAGATGCTTTCTTCTGCCTGTTACATACATTTGCACAAAAACATTATACCCTGTTTCCCATTTTCAATGGGTATATAAAATAAATTATAATCACATTCGTATATACATTGCTAGGCACATTTATAGATTATTCTGTCTTAAGCCTTAAAAACTGTGTTACATTCGTGAAATAAGAAATAATTTCAACCGCATTGAAATACAACATCTTAAAAATGTGGAGCAGAGGAATAAACGCACAACCCTTGGCTGAGGTACGGACTCTGCTTGCGATCCGTGTAACTGTATGTGTATGTACATATATGTATGATATTCGCAGCTCGGTACGTAGTATCTGCTATTCGAGCCCTCGCGGCAATAGTACTCTTACTTGTTTCAGACTGTGGCTGTAACATTTAATTGATAAAAATGATTAAACAATATACCCGAAGGTGTTTTCGACATTGTGAAACTAATGTATCCTGAGTGCGCTTGAGGAAGTAAGATAGCTAGATCCGCAACTAGGCAAAGGGATTGTCAGCAACGACAACATGTATGTTCTGTATGTATTTGTTGTAATACCAGCGAAAGCGAAGTCGGTTGGCTGTTCGAACGAATGTAAACGGCCAGCCCTGCAGCCTTGTAGAGTGAGCACCAATCAGAATGCAGCATACACACGACTTTGGGCGGGGCCTATATGTAAGTGCAGCTACCCTGCGAGGCGTGCGACTAGTCAGTCAGGCCAGCCTCATCCATTTTGCAACAGCAATTTTCGCTTACTCACCCAGACCCAGTTGAAACTCAGCGCCGACCACACGCATGATTTCAAACTCAACGCGAGTTGAGTTATTATTAGTCTATTATGCCTGGCGCGCGGATAGTTGCAATCTAATTTTCGATCGATCGCCTATATACCCAAGGTACATCTTCCGGAATAAATTGACCACGTAGCTAGTTGTAACCAGTGATATCAACATGGATTTATAATTATCAATTGCTCAAGCAGTTAACGTTAAATACATACTTAAAATCAATATTAAAAAAAAAACCTACATACTTCAGTTAATCATAAAAGTGTATCTACAAGTCTTTCCAAGTTTGGCCCAAAAATATATGTGACAATAAATTCGTATAATGAAGTTATGTGCATTCAAGTTGAAGTGTCCTTAATGCCCTTGTACTTACGCTGATATAACATAGAAATTACAATTCAACTGCAACGGTAATAAGTGTACGTGATAAGTGTGGCTATGTTACCTGAGGACAATGAAAAGAGTCATCAAGCATACTTGAAACTAAACGTCTTACGTTAAAGGCAATTGGCAATATTTCAATAATTGACTGCAATGAAAACTATTGTACAAAATTAATTATTTACATGTGCTTAAGTTTTGGGGTAGTTGTGAGCAGTATGTAAATTGTTTGTTAATCCTCGCGAAGTGAAATTTAATGTTGTCTCGAAATTAACCAGGACGACGCGCTGGGCCGACAAATTCCTGTCCGTCTGTTTGTATGCAAACATATGTCGGAGGCGAGGCTTGAAAGACATTATAAAAAACGGTTTTTTGTTTTGCAGATATATTAAATTTAATTTACTTATTTTAATAATGCTATATACATCATTTAGTTTTCAACAAAAATGGAAATTAAAAAGTTCTATATCCTTGAAGAGAGTATTATAATTTTAGCATGAAAATTTGTAACGCCTAGACGCAGACATCTACGACATCTAGGTCTTTCTGTGGCACGCTGGATCGGACCAGTATTTCATATAGATACCATAACGATAGGTCGAAAAATAGGTTCTTGTATGAATAACTTTTTTGTTGTACCAAGAACTTCACTCGAAATTTATTAGCTTAACTATGCAAGATCCTATCTATATCGAACCACTATATCATAAAGCTACCATAGGAGCGATCTATCGAAAATGAGTTTCTTGTATGAAAGCTTTTTTGTTTATCAAGATATCTTGACCAACCCCGGCATTAACTATTTAAACTATTTTATTTTTTTTTTTTTGATGGCATGAGAAACAACTATTTTATTTAAAATCTGTCTTACTTTGACAATTATTTAATTTTTTCATGGGTACTTAGCAGGGTATGTTTCCTTTTTAGTGATTTCTAATTGTAAATAATGTGTGGTGGGTGGGGTTATAATTAGATTAAGTGATCTGGTCCATTGGAAGATCCAGCGGGTGCACGCTCTTGAGTCTTCTGGTGGTGTTGCTGTTGTCCAGCAGGCCAACTGCTAGGTTGTTGTTGTGAAGCCGGAGCCTATGCAGGTATCTTCTAATGCTTTTGGCGATCTCCTCACTAACCCATGGGATCTTTAGAAGTCCTCTTTAGAGGTTGGCAGTACCCCATAGCTGAATGCCGTATGTCCAAATCGGTTTAGTAATTGCCTTGTAGACAATGTGCTTTGACCGAGTAATTAACTTGGACTTGCGGCCAATAAGCCAGTAATAGAACTTCAGCTTATCCTCCGCTTGTTTCCTTTTCTTTAAAAGGTCAGTTCTCCATGTTAACCTCCTCTCGAGAGTCATGCCAAGGTATATTGGTGTCGTCTCTACTGGTATTACAGCTCCGCCTAGGTAGACAGGAGGCCAGTTATCAGGCCTGAGAGAGAAAGTGGTGGCTGTGGATATTTAAACTATGCTGCTTGTATATTTGCCTACTATTATCACACTACTATATTAAAAAAATTAAAAAATTCGGTTTTCACATATCTGGAAAACCGTAACACAAATGTCTACGTGGGTAATAAATCTTCGGCGTGCCGAAGCTATCTTTACTTTCTCGTTTTTGCACAAGTTTTATATTTTCTTGCTGATTTTATATTTGATCTAAATTGTGCTACATTAACAAAAGTGGGGTTTTCGATTAAAGAATAATATGTCAATATATAAGAATAAAAAGTATACCTTTTCAAGATTAAATAATTTTTTATTTCCATGGCAACAAAGGTTAGTCAGTTTGAGAAACAGAATGTTTTGGTTCTGATATAAATTGTGGATTGTATTTTAATCGAATTCTTATTGATTGTATCGCTAAGGTGTGCCGCATTAAACAATTATTTTATATTCCTGTGTTAAAGTTTTGTCGGAAAGTCAGATTAGCATATAATCCATATAAGTAAAATCACTTGCATGCAGAGTTTTCGTATGAAAAACATTAAAACTGAATGTAGAGACTATCCGCATCCGACAATGTGATAAAATGTGATAGATATTTGTTCAAATTCATTTGAGGCGTGTTTCTTTTTATGGATGGCATTGCGGGTTAAAGGCTTTATGAACGAACGTTTTTTTTTCGGCTTCAAGATTCTCTTAAAACTTTTGGTTCTTCAACGATAGACTTAAAATTTATTGGAGTTCAAGCTATATTTAAATTTGTCAGGGGTGAGAAATGTTGAGATATATTACCTTTGAAGCGTAGAAGTTTCCATTGGCAAGGCCGGAACATATCCGCTTGTAAATTATAAAGGGTCATTAATAAACCTGTATGTTTGAAATATTTGTAAGAGACAATCGGTAGGTATACTTTTTAAAAGCAGTCTTTTTATACTCTGAACCCATTAAAAGTGGGTAAACAGGGTATAATGTATTTGTGGAAATGGAAGAAGGAAGCATCTCCGACCCCGTAAAGTATATATATTCTTGATCAGCATCAATAGCCGAGTCGATCTAGCCATGTCCGTCCGTCCGTATGTATGAACGCAAGGATCTCAGAACCTACAAGAGCTAGAGACTTGAAATTTTAGCAGTAGGTCATCCTAGTACCCGCGCAGATCGAATTTGTTTCCGATATTCGATAACCTGTCCCGCTTTCAAGTAATCGATAAAAATCGATATCGAAATCCTGTTTTTTGAGCAAATTGGGTAAATAATAAGAGCAAGAGTCACCAAACTTGATTGGTTAGATGGTTGGATGTAGCTCGAGCTGCATTTGGTGTTGAAGTAAGAGAGTTCAGGGTATCCCCTAGTCGGGAGCTCCCGACTAGAACCTCTTACTTGTTTTTTTTTTGTTTATTCCATCGTATTCGAGTTTTTTTTTCAAGAACTGCCTATAAAGGAGGCAATGATTAAATTTTATAATATTACATTAACAGAGGGATATTTCGTTTTTTATATTAAGAGATACAATTTGTTTGGGTTGGATGGGATGAGTAGGTAGGCAGGGTACGGGTTTTGGGGATTGGTGTGTTATGTTTCTTCATCCCTGGTGAGGTCAAGCAAGTGCTATTTCCTCTTAAGCCCAGGGAATGTGGAGCTGCCTGTGGATACCGGCGTTGTCGTGATAAACTCGATAAACCGATTGAGATAGAAAAGCAGTCTGGATGACCTAAGAAAGTACTTGTCTGATTCTGGAAAATGTTTCGTGGCATGTTATGAAAAAGACAATAAATATTCGCCTGTTATCAACGCTGGTGATGCTCTACGAGCGATTAGCATAAAAAAAAAAAGAAAACAATTAGCGCACCTCTGTGCATTCATATTGTTATGCTGGATCTAGAGGTATACATACAATACATAGAGGTATACATACGTACATATACATATACGTACATATGAGAATTCATAAATATTCGTTTGGACATGCTTACGAACTACTTAAAACGGACGGCCGCATACAGTATACTCTCGAGATTTGAAGTGTGTTTTTATTATATCAAGCGTGAAAACGAGAAACACGGCCATCACTTTGCAAGTGACATCAAGTGGAGCTCTCATTAACATAAATACCGAAGATCAATATACAGCAGATCGTTGGTCCGTCGACCCTTTTGACCCCACATGAAGTTCCGCCCTAAGTCGAGCAGAACTTATCCGAACCGGCGCCGAGTAAATGAAGCTAGTATTAATATAAAATGTTTAGAGATTCTGCTAAATAGGCAGTTAAACAGATTATTTCCAATAAATAAGTTAACTTAAGTATGTATAAAATATATTTGAAATATTTTCTTTTCAGTTTGCAATTAAAAGAATTTGGAATGGGTCGAGCACAAAGAGAAGTCGATGAGGCTTGCGTGATAATTATATATATTGTAAATGTTGCCTAATTGAACAAAAAGAAGAAGAAGAAGTAGAAGAAGGACAACAAAACTAAATCCGATGGCAAACACAGACTTAACCCAATCGCGGTCTTCCTCGCCCAGTCAGCAACAGGATCAAACACCTGCAGGCGCTCGCGCTCCAAGTCTAAAGCCGCATTTTGTGACTAGCATCTATCCCCTTGGCGGAACCCCTGGCAGTACCGGCTGTGGGTCCACTACCACTACTACAGTGCCGCGGCAGACGACGCATCCCCAGGTGACCACCATGGCATTGGAACAGTATCGCTTGCAGTTGTACAACTATGCACTTAACATTGAGCGTCTAAGGTGTCCACAATACGCGCCAGCTGCGGGATCCGCCGTTGGCTCGACGGCATTGCCCACTTGGCTACATCCATACAGCTCTCACTGTGCAGGAGCTGGAAATCGTCTGGCAACGCTTTCAACGATCTCGCTATTCCCTCAGTCTCAGCGCATTTTTCAGCCGGAGGAGCCAAAGCCACAGCACAGCTATATTGGACTTATTGCAATGGCCATTCTGAGCTCCTCTGAAATGAAACTAGTGCT
Organism: Drosophila montana; assembly: GCF_035044405.1. Lineage (NCBI taxonomy): Eukaryota > Metazoa > Arthropoda > Insecta > Diptera > Drosophilidae > Drosophila > Drosophila montana. The sequence continues at coordinate 1,046,726 of NW_026997278.1, forward strand.
TTCAGATATTTATCAATATATTTTGGATAACTACCCGTACTTTCGGACGCGTGGGCCCGGCTGGAGAAACTCGATTAGGCATAATCTATCCCTAAACGACTGCTTTATCAAATCTGGACGTAGTGCGAATGGCAAGGGCCATTACTGGGCTATTCATCCCGCCAACATGGATGACTTTCGCAAAGGTGACTTTCGGCGACGGAAAGCCCAGCGCAAGGTGCGCAGGCACATGGGGCTCTCCGTTGATGACGCCAGCACAGATTCACCGAGCCCGCCTCCATTAGACTTAACCACTCCACCACCTCCCGCCACGCAGGCATCAATGCAGCTTGCTGCCCTGAACTATCCCTACCATCAGCATTACATTGGTCAGTTCTTTGGTCGCAGTGTCGTTGGTGCTTCCACTCCACCCTGCAATCTGCCCCAGTACACGGCTGCAGCCACAGCTCTCCAGCGGCAGCAGATCCACATTCAGCACCAGCAGCAGCAGCAGCAGCCAGAGCCAAGATTGGATCCAAGCTATCAGTTATCACAGCACCCGCATCAGCATCTGCACCAGCATCTGCCCCAATCCCAGCATCAGCATCAGCATCAACATCAGCATATAGCCTACATAAACTCTACAACGACAACCACAATTGCGAATCTGTATTCGCAGACGCGAAAACGTCAGTTTGATGTCGCCTCGCTGCTTGCACCGGATGTGCAGATTGTCGACATTGTTGAAGATGAGGACTCATCGACCCAGACCCAGCATACGGTTATCACTAAGGTCCAAGTAAAAAAGCAGCAAATGATCCATCGCGAATTGGTTGTTGAGCGAAAAAGTCCCAGCACTAACCCAAATACAGTTGATGGCGATGTGGATGCAGATATTGATGTTGACGGTGATGGTGATGGTGATGGTGATGCTGATGGAGACGTAAATGACCGTATGTTGCAAGGCCAGGATCCAGGGCAACACCAGCAGCAGCAGCACATGAGCCATCCATTAAGAAGCCAAGTCATTCAGCATATGCTCTCGCCTGATGACAATAATTCGTACCTTAGTGATGCCAGGCAATCTATATTCGATGCGGACATTGAGGAGCAAGAGCCCCACAATTTCTCAGTTTCTGTTTCTGTTTCACCGCCCTTGGACAGCTCGGCGGCGAGCAGTAGCCAACAGGACTCGAATTCTTTAGAAGAATGCCCCCTAGCCGAGGCTTCGGCTCCAGGACCATTGAGCGTATCGAGCGTATCGGCCACACCAGCAGCACACACATCGCCGCTGGCAATGACAATGTCGCTGCCAAATGCCTACGTGGAGCTTAACGGCGTCGATCCCCAGCTCCTGAGCAAATACTACGGCACATATATGGCAGCAGCGGCTCGTCGAGCTAGTCTGGAAGCCGCCCAATCCAGAGCCCAATCGAAAACTATGACCACTCCCCCGCCTATAGAACTGTTACCTAATAAATCTTAATCCAAGTACCGTCTGCGTCAAGCCATAATATTCGACACTGGAATACACACATAAGTAGACACTGATCCCACCCGGTAATTCAATGAATGATGTACTATATGTTACTCGCAGTCCAGTTAAAGAGGACTCGAAAAAAAATTAAAATGTTAGCTCTCATAAGTGCAGAATACATGTAAAAAAAAAGTTTTTAAATAATGTTATGGTAGATCCATATTCAGCATATGTACATATGTATCCTCTACATATATTATATTTCCGTTTAAAGGGGGCTCACTTATCTAGTTAAAGATAGTTAATTCCCATATACTGATGTCATCCCTTATAACACACGTAAATCATAAATAAAATCCACATCCTAACCTTTTTATGTCGAAAACTCGTTTCTTTATATTACCTGAAGAACTCGTACATAGGCAAGTATCTCCATAGTCAAGCCCTATTTCGATCTTCTTGTAAGCCAATTATGAGAACGATAAGCTAGATTTTAAATCCGTTATATAGTCATTAAATCATATCTTAAAATTTATTTTTATTTTTATATATATACTCTTTCCTGGCATTAACAAAATAACTAAGTCCATCTATAAAATAACGGAAATGGTAGCACACCTGTAGGGAGTAGGGTTAACCCGACTGTTAAAATAATATTAAATATATTTAACTTATTTAAAACATACAAATAAACCAGATTGCAATAACTGGCTTTGTTCTGGATTGTTGCTTGGTAAAATAAAATGTATAAATGCATATACCCCACCCCATTACCATAAGGTATACATATTCTTGGTCATATCCCAAGTCATCGATAACAATCGATATCAAAATCGATATCAGCATGCACTACGAGCTGCTTCTAGTTTAGGTTGAAGCATTTAGTCGAGCATTTCCGACTAGTGCTTTCTTGTTGGTCATCTATCAGTTCCTATCAATACATCTCTGCCAGTAAAATAATTGAAGAGCATTTTATAAACAGTCGCTACAGACATTGAAAAGCCCAAAAAGCAGTGTGTTTGTACGTCGACGTATGTAGATCCGATGTTAGCCTACCGCAAACATATGTTAACATAGCTACTCAACTGGTTTGTTTACAGGAGGAAGCGACATATCGTCTACGTTGTATGCTTTTTCCGATACAACTTGTTTTTTCAACTTTCTTTTACGAGTTTAATAACTTGAGTTTACGAAATCGGCAAAATAATTGTAAATAATTGTAATATAATTCTTTCTTTCCTGAATAATCGACTATTTATTATCCGATAGCAGGTATTCGAAATTCACAATGCTATGTTAACACATCTGGCAAGACTGTTGTAACATTACCAATTGAGTACAGCCCTTAGCGTTATCATTTCGTTTGACTGAGTTTACAGAAGTTGATTGCGTTGTTAATTCCATCATCCACACGCAGCGCATGTTCACGAAAAAGTATATTTATTTTGTAAACGCTTGTTTATTTTCGCCCAGTATGTAACTTAGTAGTATTTAGTATTTTCTGCGTTGCACCGTTTATAAAGGATACTACGTCGTTTGTATTTTTTCAGAACTAAGCAAGGCTTTGCACCTTATCGAATTTGGCAGTACAAATTGCCGAACTCAACGATAAACTATCAAATATCTCCGGCAAACTCATTCTGTAAACACATAAAGACCTCTTACGAAATTCGAATCTTTCTTTTTTCTGTAAATAAAAAAAATTGTAGGTAAGTCAAATGATTCTAATTATATAAATATATTTTTATGTACAGTCATTCAGTCTTAAATTAAAACAATAAATATAAATAAAATTATGGTTATTTTTCTACCACCTTATCAAAGTTCCGCACCGTGTGTAGAAATTTTAAATGTTTCGATGTGCGGCTTGCCCGAAAGTTGTGATTCCCGAAACAAACTCCTAATTCGTTACTCGTAATAATAAGCAAGGTTTTGCACCTTATCGAATTTGGCAGTACTAATTATCGAACTGAACGGCAAACTATCAAATATCTCCACCAAACCCATTTTGAAAACACATAAGTTGCGATTCCCGAATAAAAATAACTCCTAATTCGTTATTCGCAATGAGGGCTTGTGAAAACAATGCGAATGTATCATTGCTGAAAGATGGCGCCTTTCGATTGTAAACATGGCTCCCGACAATCAAATAAATTTTTTTTAATATTATTTAAAATTAACGGCTATTTACCGTAATTATCAAAAAAATATATAAAATAAAATTTAAAATTTAATTTAGACAAAATTGGGGCAAGTGAGTTTTTATGATAGGTGGCGCTTTTTAGTTTTCATGATAAACAAGGGATGGCGCTTGTAATAAAAAAATATGACGTATAATATTTAAAAAATTTTAAAAATATCTAACATCGCAAAAGAAAAATCACAAAAAAAAAATAATATATATATATAATAAAATAATTATAATTAAAATTTAAATATAATTAGTATATATATATTATATATATATATAATAATAGTTCATAATGGAAATAAACTGCCCCCCGATTCATTTGGACATTCCTTATGTGGGAAAAATAAAACAAAAAATTACCGATATTTATAGATATCATCTAAAAATTGCGTTCCATTCATGTTCATGGGATTTTTGAAAGTTCAGAAGAAGCTAGGCAGTTAGAAACTAGAAACAGAGATAAAGAAGAAGACGAAGTGTTGCACTTTTGACAAAGTTGAAAACGTTGTACTTTATTATTATATGGAATCAAGATTTTTTGAAGGTTAGTTTTATTACATGTATACCATGTATACCAGCAAGTATTACCCGGCCTTGCCCTTGGCAAGTTTTGTAGGTGAGATTTTACTTACCCGATTCCGGTATGAATGGAAGGGCTTTGAATGTAAGACTTCGTCCTTATATCATTTCATCCGCATTCATCATCTTAGAGAGCAGATTTTGCGAAAAGTGTGGAACAACTCTCAAATGAATCTCAGAAAATGAATTTCGGGGCGATCGGATAGTAGACAAAAGTTTTTCGCGATTTTTCAACACTTGCTACACAGCTTCCTATCTCTTTCGGCTGCGCGTTGATTAAAAATTAATCTGTCAGCCATGCCTTAGAACATAACTGCATGATCAAACATGTTCAACATATAAATCGTACCATGAGACGGACAGTCCCGCCCAAACCCAATCGTTCTTATTTGTATTTCTTTTTAAAGAAAAAAGAAAATTATTGAAATAATTTAAGTTAAACTATTTTCTGGACTACAATTGAGCTCAGAATATACCACAAGATTAGAATTTTTTGAATATGCACATAATAAGAATAAAGATTTATTCCAGTGTAGACTTATTTAAGGATAAATATGGCATGTTCGGCCCTTACAGGGTCAAAAACCAGTTTTAAGAGTCATGCGTGCTATATATGACAGGGCACTCACTGGGCGGGGCCGAATTCGATAAACCAGCGATTGGTTGTCAATGAGCAGTGAGCAGCTATCATTGGTTACTTGCGTCACTTTGCTCAGCAGCTTCTCTCCGCTGCATATGTGACTATGGAAGGCTCTCTTTAGTCCAAAGAGGCAAATGCTAAAGAGATGTTTGCACAAAAAGAAAACGTGCTGATGCTGGTGAGCCGAATCTGAGTGTGAATAGAAAATACGAATGCGAAACCGAAACCGAAGCAAAAGCCGAATGAAGATGAATCTCTTAAATTAGTCGTGGAGCCGAAGAGCATCCCTCTTACAGTCTCATCATACTGCAGTCCGTTGGAGCGGCCGAAGGTGGAATTGGAATCCAATTGAAATCAGTGACAATTGAACATTGCCACGCAGTGGTGGTGGTGGTGGAGGTTATGTTGTCGTGTCGCCGTTACAATTGTTGTCGTTGTCGTTGTCGTTGCCGTTGCCGTTTCTGCTGCTCTTGCAGTTGTCGGTAGACCGTTTTCCCGCTAGTCCGTTTCACGTTTCACGCGTGCATCGAACTCAACATCTCAACAATCGAACTTAAAACTCGCCAAGTTAAATGCGCAAAAGTAAGCTTTTATCCGTTGCCCGCAATCACCGTAATTATAACCCAATTGGGCTGTAAACTATATTTTAAAGCGTGAATTAGCCAGAAGGATGTCGTGTCGGTGGACTTAAATGTCCCTGTGCGAGTGTGTGTGTGTGTGTGTATTTAGAACCGATCGAGTATTGCCGTCTGAAGCTGAGAGAGAGAGCAAGAGAGAGAGGCACACGCTAGTGACATCGAGTATGCCTATATTCTCACTCGAATAGTCGGTCCACAAAACTAAATTTGAACTGGCAATGAAAGGTCAAACACTTATCACAACAAACTAAAATGTTTTTTTGTGTTTACGGCGACTACTGGCAGAGAGAAGGAAAATCGACAGCAATTTGACGTTGATGTCAAATATGACTTGACAATGCCGGAGATCGATTAGAAAAACTTTTCAAACCTTTGGATCGCTTTAAGCGCCTCCCAGCACAACTACCCCGGTAGTACTATGCACATATAAACGTTACATCTGTATTCTACCGACAGGTGCGGGTAAAAGTGAAATGTGACCCAAGCGACTGAATGAACATTTATTAAAGTGCCATATACATATTTAGAGATTTAAAATATAATAAGTGGACCTAGTCAACATCAAATTAAAAGAAAAAGGAATAGTAAAATAACGATTATATGGAATAAATATTCAGATCAAGCTGCAAAAGCAAAGGTAAGTTGTAAATGAGTACTCAATTGGGTTTTCCGCTTTATTAATTTGTACGAAAAACATTTACTAAAGAATTGGCAAACATCTGCAATAGTATCACAGAATCTAGAATCTCTTGGTAATGCAAGATGGCCAAATTTAAGCGAAGAAATTATTTGAGGTTTAAGGCGTTCTTATACACATGGTAGGATATTGGCTTTGTCCGTTAGTGGGTTAAGATTGCCAAAGTGAAAATAGCGAAAATGATGATCACTCTTCCACTATGTTCAAATCCCAAAGATAATAATCAATAAATCTCTTTGCCATATGGAACCAATTATTGTACAGTCGGCAATTGCGGCTGTAACGCATTTATTTCTAGAGTATTATGCATGTGCATGTGCATGGGTGTACGCTGCACATGTGTGTGAACTTGAATTAAATTTTCCTATAACATATATACAAACTTTGGGATTGCAATTCAAAAATTTGAGCCCGGGACCAGTTTTCTACGGCACTCGGCACTCTCCACTGGCCACTGGCTGCGCACAAGCACTGAATGCGACAGGTGCATTTGCCACGCAGACAGCAGACTTTGCATGGGAAAAGCGCTAGTGAAGTTCAGCTCGGTTCAGCTCCTAACTCAGATCATACTCTCGATGGGAAGACTCTGACTGGTTTTCTGTAATTGCAAACGCGCCCGATTGCCGAGTGTCTGCCGCCGCTGCTGCCGCTGCCGCTGATGCTGCTGCTGGGGCCCTGAGTTACCGAGCCGAGACAGCATGAAGACAAGACTCGACTCGACTCGACTCGTAAGTAACTACTTACATATACATAACTGTAACCGGGGCAGCATGCGCTTACCTTTGTTTTGTTTGAATTGGGTTCGTGTTTTGATTTATGTCTTTGTTGTCGTTTATGTTGTGTGCAGTTAGTTTGACCGGTTCGGTGATCGAATCCTTTATTATTATAGCCAAGTTACAATCAAATCACTCTTCCTTGTTTAGATTGGCTCGATCATGCAAAGCATTAAATCCAGCTCCTTGCAAGGATACTTAATAAAGTAGTCGACTCAAATTTTGAATCTAGAGCTGTAATATTTAAAAAAAACGTGCTCTCCTACACAATTTTATCTCTAAAATTTGCCAACACTTGTTGGTTATTCAATACAGGGTATCTCACTATGGCATTCTTTCGACTAACGTGCTCGTACTTGGCTTCATTTGATTCTCAGGATCCCTAATGATATTACTCTATACATCTGTCAGGGCCTTGCATTTGTTGCTATTTGTTGTTTAGCCTGTTGGTCGGACCCCAAGTCGATTGTTTGCGATTGTTCGAGAGTGTCATCTAGAAACGCCATAAATTGCAGGACTGCCAACATGTGTACGGACTTGTACTCGGTTGTAATAAGGGCCACGGTCACATCAAAGAGACAATCAAGGCAAAACAATGAAGCAAATGCATATTCTCAAACAGAAATACTCGATGAACCACCGCCGTCCGTCCGCATGAGGCGGGGTCGGGGTAAAGCCGCAAGAGTGCGATGTCTTGAAGAATTTTCTTCCATCTACTTAGAAGTAGAAGACAGACGTAAGCTCGGGCTCTACACCCATATACTAAATGTTCTAGTAAGGAGCTCCCATGACGGCAAGGCGGCATTGGCAAAGACGCGTCTATAAAACAATGACAGACTGCGACAGCGACAGTAACAAAATGAAAATAGATACATATGTACATATGTACTTACATTATAGTTTCTGTACATATATATATAAATATATATATATATATATATATATGTGTGTGTGTGTGCGTACGCTTATAGTAAAAGCCAGTAGTCGAGTTGAAGTACAGAATCTGGAGGCGGCTTGGCAAGTGTCCGAAAAGCGGCCGACAATTTCAACAGTAAACCAAGAAAGAGTGCTCTAGTTGGGAGTGACCGAGCAGCAGATACCCTGGAATTATCTTTACAAGCATTCGAACCTTCTCTTGTCTGTGAATATGCACAAATATGTACACACACGCGAGCACGCACTCCTTTAACTGCTCGGCTGTGCTTCTTCTTTCTCGAGCCATACACACTGCAGTCTGGAAAATATATAAATATTACCCAAAATTATGTGTTTACAATTGACTGTCCACACTGTGTTTCGTCTGATAGTCATCGAATTATGCTTTAAAAAGCTTTCTCAATATCAATATTTAACGATATTATGAAAATGGAAGGATATGAAAAAATATATTAAATTATACTGCGTTGATAAAGCTAAATATATGCTTCAAACGCTTTCACACAGGCTATATCGACTCATATCGACTCAGGCTATATCATATATTTGCGAATCAACCTTTAACCAATTTTCAAAGGGATCAGGGTATAACAAAATAACTTAAAAAAGAAGATAGTGTTAACTGATCAGAGTGATGTCAGAATAATTATCAAAATTAGAAAACAATCAATCAAGCATTTAGGTCCTGGCAAGGTAAAATAATCTGTGCCCTAGGTAACCTTATTTGTTGAGGCCTTCTATGTCTATCCAAAAGGTAGTCCTAGCCAATTTATGCAGCCCGCTGCATGTACCAGTATCTTTTTTAATCTACACACTCACACACTCACACCTTCGCACGCATGCTCATTAAGCTAAACAGAACTGAGCAAGCCATTAAGGGGGAGGGTGAGGCGGGCAACAACGACAGGTTTTTATCCAGTTCTGAGGAGCTGGTTAAACTGGACATTTGCTACTATGAAAGCAAATAAAACAAAATGAGAATAGCGTTTTCTTTGCAAATGAACATAGTTGTTATTCCACAGATTTAAGGCAACGGATTCGAATTCGATCAGTGAACGCCAGCCGAGCCGAATAACGAATAACAAATAACGAATACCGAGTACTCCCAACCGGAGAATCTTCTGCGTAATTGGTTAATTGCATTGTTAATTAACAAAGCACATTCAAATAGCGATGCGCTCGTCATTGAGAAATATCCAGGGGCCATTTAAAATGGATAAAATGGTTTTCTGGACATGTACTATGTTACAGTCAAGAGGACACATATCGGACTCTATTATTTATCTTTTAGGTCAGTTCGGGTCGATGAGTTCGATTCGCAGATAATGTTTACTTCAAATTATCGCGAACTCCTCCCGTTGTCTAAATAACAATTTTTATTTATTATTTTTTTCAAAAGTGACTTTTTAACATTCCTCTGAAATAAATGATTACTTAGATCAAGAATTTTATACTTTTGTATACCATCTTCCGAAAATGTATACCACATTTTAATCTATATAATTTGCGTAATTTTCCAGAGTGTAGGGACTTAGAAGCTAAGCTGTTGCGTAAAGTGTGCTGCTTGCGGGGTATCTCCTAGCTGAGAGAGTACTTATTCATTCAGTTGTATGAACAGCTGAATCTTTGGGAGTGTAAAAAGTCAAATGTAGTTTTCTAATTAAAAGAAACCAGCAGATTTTGCAGGGCCAACTTTCTTAAAATGTATGCTATTAGTTTTCCATTCATTTTCTGACCAAAGAAAACTTAAAATTGATCCTTACTTTATTAAGAAGTGGAATAACAAATAGTGTGCACAGTCAATCGGATAAAAAACAAATAGTTGCAATGAACAGGTTTCCGAGAAAAATAAGTTTAAATCTGATCGGACGAATCACCATTTTCCACCCAGATGAGTAGATCCTTACATCGCTCAAATACATTTTCCCAAAGATTTTGTTAAGCAGCAAAATTGAAGTATCCAAACAACATTTTCTACTCATTGTCAATAGTTACGAATGAAATTTTCCGTAGCCCCGTAATAGTGTGTCCGGCTGTTCGTTGATCTATTAGTCGGCTATATATTTGTAGCTATATAATTCAATAAGTGTACGATATTCTGTGGGAACTGTGCTTTCAAAGCGTTGCCTCCTGAATCTTTTACGCAAGGCTATAACTGAAATAATATGTGTTTTATATGATTCAACTTTTACAGTTCCAAAGTGTCATACAAATATCGGATATATACCTGTTTTTCATTATCTAATCGCAAGCCATTTGAATCATTCCCCTTCCATTGCTTAATGTCAGCGCCAACACACTCACACACTCACACACGCACTTACGCAGAAAAGCCAAGAAAAGCAAGTGTTTATTCAAAATTGTTGAAAAGTCGGCCTGAAGTCGGGCTGAAGCCTGGAACCTGCATTTTGTTACGCATAAAAATCGAATGTGCCTGTGCGTGCATGTGCATGTGTGTGTGTGTTTGTGAGTGTGTGTGTGTGTGAGTGTGCATATGCGTGTGTGTTGTATTTGTATTTGGGCTCAAAAGCTTGCGTGTACTAGTCTATTGAGAAAATGCTGCGAAAACGTGTTTTGAAGTAGATAGATAAAGCCGAATCTGAATCGCGGCGCCGACCCTCCGGTAGAAGAGACGATCGCAGTGCCTGAGACTCCGCTGTAGAGTCGCCCGAGATCGGTTCGGAGAGGGAGACGAAAACTTCGGAATGCGAATGCGCGCGATGCGAAACATGGAAAACTAGTTGTGGTGTCGCGTTGTTGTTGTTGTTTTTGTTGATGTTGCTGCTACGGCCGGTGTTGTTGTTGTTGTTACTCTTGTGATTGTTGTACCCGTTTCTGGCGTCGCCGTCGTCGCAAAAATAAACACACTCAAAATAACAACAGGTGAATGCGAATGTGAATACAAACGCAAACGAACGCGAATACAAGAAATCAAATTTCTCGTACAACATTGTTGTTTCCTGTTTCTTTTGGCCAAGGCATGACCAAAACCTGGAGCTGCAGTTGAATCTGGCGGCCCAGTGCAACTGGGGAGGGTGCGTGTGCTTATCATTTGTGAGACATACCGCGCATTCGAGCCACTAAGTCGATCTCTTCGATCTTAGCATGTCTGTCTGTCTGTCCGTCTGCCTGTCCGTCTGTCTGTCCGTCTGTCTGTCTGTTTCTCTGTCTGCCTGTTCTGGATGGTTGGCTGGTTAGATGGCAACGCACTGGAGTGTGCTCCATTCCTACTGATCACTGACCACTTCCCACTGCCCACTGCCCACTGTGCAGTTCCCTTCACCAGTTCTGTGCTCTTTGTCTACTTTTCTTATCAAAGTTGTGCAGATTAGTAAAGATTTGATGCTGTGAGACGTGACAAAGCCTATGTATAGGACAATAAAGAGTCTATGATAATGGTTTTAAGACGATTCGTCGTCAAATTCAATTTCAATCTACCTGTGGAACGATCATCAAACTATTCCGACTTAGTTAGCTCGGAGTGAGGAAATGTAATACATATAGCATCATTAGTCCACATACAAATATTAGTTTTTCAGCCTATTGTTTGCCAGAATATTATACTAGGATCATAATTAAGCTCGTGGCTAGTTATAAATATGTATGCATACATCCTGGAAATTTATAATACTGTTGCAACAACAATCGATTTTAAAGACCTTTTACGTATTAATACTTATATTAAGATTGTAATATAAACTATTTCAAGAACCTCCCGGTTATATTATCAGCAGACTTTGCTAGAGAATTGCAAGCGCCAAGCAACGAAATAGGTATTACGAGCGGGCCAGAGTTAATTTTCTGTGTATTTTACCCTGTGTTAAATTAAAACTCAGTTTTATTCTGATAAATCCTGTAAAAGTAAAAAGTAAAAGTATTCACTGGTGATGAATAAATTATGCATCCGCCCGATATCAGACTCACTTCAAAATATATTTGTGAAATGTAATTTGAACTAAAAATAGTAATAATTACGATAGTACCGAAAGGTTTCAATGGTATGTCTGAGATTTAATGTACAAATATTAACACGGGCAAAGCCGGGTAATACTCAGCAGTACCTATAGACAATTGTAAAAATATTTTAAACGCATTTAAAAGTTGTAGGGGTTTATTTTACAACACAAGCAACATACGTTGCGTTTTATTGTAGTCGGCCGAACTAAGCAAGTGTATCCTAATTTGTATTCAATTACACGACCCTATTTCTTAACATTTGTGGGTATCTCAATTTTGACGCTTTTTTGCACTGCCTAGCGCAAGCAGAAATATTGGCCTCCGTGAGTAGAACAATAGTCCCATTGTTTGTGTTTGCATTGCGCGTGCTAGAATATACACAAAGGATTGACCGAATGCTGTTGGGTTAACAGACGAAGTGTTTGTTTATTTGTTTGTTTCGAGTTTGGCCAATCTCAAAGCGGAGCGCAGCAGAGCAGAGCAGAGTGCAAAGAGTGCCAATTGCAAACTGGAACTGCATCCCGGCGGATTACAATCATCGGACACTTCCTAAGTTTCCAACATTAGGTTCAGCATGTCAATTGTCATTGATAAATAAATATGAACAATTCTCGTGAGGAGGGTGAATTTTTGTATACCCTATAGCCATTGAAAATGGTTAAAAATATTGGCAGGAGGTCACATGTCCGACCTTAAAAAGCATATATTTTCTTGATCAGGACGACATGTTTATCTGTTAAAGATTACAAAAGTACATTTGCGCATAGCCCTTATACCCTCTCTATCCATTATTTAAACACTTTAAAAATTTCTAAAATATTAAGAGTACCTTCAAATAAATTGATTAAATTCTGGGCAAAAACTGCCTTTAGTTCGTTTTGTAGCTACTCAGATTAACTATTCTTCTGGCTGTAGGCACGACATAGAAAGGATATCTACATATATATCTGCCAAAGAAACAATGCATATGTCATAAGTAAGGTTTTCTCCTACAACATTAATACCTATTTCCACTTAGTACGCGTATAGATGTTTATTTTGAATCCAGTCTGCTAACAAATAAGACTTTTCTAGTCAGGAGTTTCCGACCGGAAGATACTCTGTACTCAAAACGCATATACTTTTATACATACATACATGCACACCCTACCACCCGACCTTTTCGCATTTTCCTATATTTTTTTCCGGGTAAAAAGTGAGGAGCTATCCAGAAAGCGAAGGTCTAGTGTACTAGTCTTATTATATCGGAAGCTTGCCATAAAAACATCCTGGTCAATTATATATAGAGCCTTATCGCGATAAGATTGGCCCTCTCCATTTTGTGGCAAACTTATAGTATCCACTGCAAGGGTACAAAACTAAACATCTACTTGACAGAGTCACCGAAAAGGCAACGAAAAATTACTGCGAGTCAACGACTTTGTGTTTGCTGCATAGCTATAGCTGGGTGCCGGTGCCGGTGCCAGTCCTCAGTCCCGACTGTTGCAACTAACACACAACATGATGCATTGTCATTGCCTCAACGAGAGGCAAAACCACTTTCCGCAGCAGTCCCAGTTTCAGTCCCGGTCCGGTCCGATTCGCAGTTGTAGTCGCAGCCGCAGCCGCAGACGCAGTCCTTGTCTCAATCTAGTTGTGATCGCTGTGAGATGTTCGCCGCAGCCGTATGGAGTTTTGGGTTGACCACAGTAAAGTTTCGTATGATGAACCCTTGACGCGTCCATGCAGCCAGTCACGTTGTAAATGCATGCATCTACACGCTTACATTTTTTGCTATAATAGTAGAAACTAAAACAAATACAGGAGGCCGCGGCGCAAACTAATCTCAACCAGTATCTTGGCTGATGGTATCAATATATGCGCGTGTCGGTGCCAATATCGGCAAAGTAGGTTCTCTTGATTCCACCATGTGATATCTGTAGGTTATTTGCATCAAACAAAAATCAGCACGGCAATACATGAAGGCTGGAAATCGTGTTTCTTACCGTAAGCCCAAACTGAAAAATATTTTTGAAAACGGGGTTGGTTTAACAAAACGATTTAGTTTTTTATATTTGAAAATCTTCTAGAAACACATTCTCACACAAAAATACATATGCATATGTGTTCTGCATCCCACTTCCCGCCCAACCGACCGATGTGTATATGGATCTGTGTCCAATATGTGCACTATATTTATTGTGAACAAAACTAAATTTTGTGCTCAAATCGCTTTTGATACATTTATATTAACAAACGCGCATATGTACATAATAGCGGCCATAATTTCCCGGCCTTGCCCGTGGCAAGTTTTGTTCTTCAAATTTTATAATTTTTTCACCCATTTCCAGGCTGTGGACTATTTAAACCTACCCGTACTATCTTACACGTCTAAAGTTATGTTTTACACTAGCGGCTATTGCCCGTCCTTGCCCTTGGATAGTTTTGTGCTAAAATTTTTTTTTAGATATTTCCCGCAGCATCTTGATCTGCACTTTTATTTGAAACGGGAATTGGGATTGGGCTGTTGTGCTCGCGGTCTGTTGGTGATGCTGCTTTGTGCATGTGGTGGCCAGATGTGGTTCAGATGTTGTGTCATAATCCCATTGTCAAACATGTTTTGATCTTTTGTCTTTTGTGACGTGAGCTACTTCCACTTCCTACCCAATGTTGGGTGACTCCTCAAAGAGTTTATTTTCGATCAGACAGACACAAGAGGCTTGCACCATATTGCGAAAATTACATTTATACACATATAGGCATTCAAAACGGGAGAGCGTCTCGCTTGTCCCTAGAGCGACCAAGCTGCTAGGTGTGCAACTGACAACAATCAGATGTATTTCATTTTTACAGTGAACCAAACGCCGGATACTGGACACTAAAGCATCTGCTAGCCAGGCTAGCCAGGATTGAACTCCATTGGGACGATGTCAAATGCTAGTATGCATGGACATGCTGTAATGGTTATTTGAAGCACCCAAACTTAATACCAGTGCTCAAATCACTTATGCAGGCGACCCAATCAAGTAGAACACTGTATAAGACAAAGATATCTGCCTCTGCCTCTGCGACGCGATGCGACGCACTGGGAACATAATTTTTGTGCTGTGGTTGGGGCGTCCAATGATTTCGGCAGCTTGGACGGCAGTTGGATGGGGATTAGGGGCGAAGCGAAGGGTGACGATGTCGGCAGTCAACATATTGCCGAATACAAGCAGCATATAATATTCATTGATTGGTCAAGTGGTCACATTTCGAGTAATTCAAGAGCGATAAAAAGAACGATCCCTTCTGCGGCAATCGTTACATTCACAAACATCATGTTTATCTAATATGTTTTTTTTTTCGCAATCAATGTGCATATGCAGACACAGATAGTTCTACACTTCCATATCATTGAAAAAGTAGGGATATCTTGGGCACGCCGAAGCTAAATTAGCAGAATATTTTCACATTAAAGAACCTACATTTTGATCGAGCTACTATATGATATAGTTGTCCGATGTTACTTAGATATACGATATAGTGGTCCGACCCGGCGGTTGCGACATATGTACTGCCTGCACTATTTTAAGACGATAGCTTTAAAACTGAGAGACTAGTTCTCAGAGAAACAGACAGACGGACAAAAGGCTATGACTATGTAAAGTCGGCTGTTGATGCTGATCTATCTCTATATATAAAACTGTTTGTCCTGACTGACTGACTGACTGACTGACTGACTGACTGACTGACTGACTGACTGACTGACTGACTGACTGACTGACTGACTGATTGGTGATCAACGCACAGCCCAAACCGTAAGAGCTAGGAAGCTGAAATTTTCACTGTAGCTACCTTATGTGATGTAGGTGCACGTTAAGACGGGGTTTCGGGAAATTCCACTCGCAAGTGTGGAAAAATCGCGAAAAACGTTTGTATGTAACTTTTTTGTTTACCATCGGATTGGCCTCAAACTTATTTTCAAAGATCTTTGTTCAAATTCATTTGAGGGGTGTTTCACACTTTTAGGAAAATCCATTCCTCCTTGGTGGAAATGGAGGTCAAAGATTTGGTGGGTGACGTTTCGCACTCAAATTCATTTCCAGAGATCTATTAGAAAAATCATTTGATACGTGTTTCACACTTTTCGCAGAATTCAAACTTCTTCGGGGGGAATGCGATTTAAAGATTTTTTGGGCGAAGTTTTAAGTTGTGTCCGATTTGCTTCAAACTTATTTTCAAAGCTCTACATAAGAACTTAATAAATACGTATTATAGCGATTTGGGAAATTCCACCCGCAACAGTGGTAAATTGGCGGAAAACGGTTGTATGAAAGTTTTTTGTTTACCATCCGATCGGCCCCAAACTAATTTTCAAAGATCTTTGCTCAAATTCATTTAAGGGGTGTTTCACACTTTTCGAAAAATCCGGTCCTCCTTGGTGCAAATGGGGGTCGAAGATTTGGTGCATGACGTTTTGTGTTCAAATTTATTTCCAAAGATCTATACGAAAAATCATTTGAGACGTGTTTCACACTTTTTGCAAAATCTAAACTCCTTCGGTGGAAAATGCATTTCAAAGATTTTTTTGGTGAATTTTAAGAGTTTTCCGATTTGCATAAAATTGGTTTGATTCCCGTCCGTTCAATTTTAAAATCATTTTCAAAGCTTTTTTGATTTTATAACATACGTGCCACGGGCAAGGCCGGGCTATACCCGCTAGTAATATATATACTTAATGGTACTACTATTACTATTACTATTTGATTTTTCCTCCTATTATTAAATTATTACAAAAATAGTTTTCTTCTGCGTAAATACAGTGCAGGTAGTGCCTAGGTCGAAATGGACATGAAGGTAATAAAGTTATTTGGTACTGTGGCTGTTCAGTTATATTTTTGTTCATTTCGGACGAATTGCGGATTTGTATAGCTTTAGTCGTGAGCTCAATGGACACAAGACTCGGACATGGGGCTAGACAGCTTCGGAAAGAGGCGGCCATTATGTGCCGTTAAGAGGATTAGTCTTAGAAGAAAGAGCGCTCACTTTCTCGTAGGCTAAAACAAAAATCAATATGATACTTTTTTAAGTCACACCGTCCACCGTTAAAGTGTCAGATGCTGGGGAGGGCTAAGAGTTAAAGTGACAAGGCGTAAACCCTACAAAAATCATCGGCAATAACATTACAGTGCAGATTTGTCAATGACCTTTCGTCTGCCACTAAGTAGACACAATACAAGCCCCACGCTAATGTTCCTTAATGCCCCATCAATACCAAACCAATAGAGCGCGACAAGTGTAATAATCGCCCTGGCAAATGTTTGTCTGAACAGGGACGATTACACTATGCCACAAAACGATAATTTGTTATGCCCAAATGACGAACATATGTACATAGCTGTTAGCAAGAGAGGTGAGTTTAAATATTTCACCGAATATGAAAACCAATAGGGAAAACGTAAAATTAACAAATTGCAATGAACATTTTTAGCATCAATGAAGTCAGTTTTGTAGGCTTAACGATGTTGTACGGTGTCACATTCCGTGGCAAAGAACAGGGCAACTCCGGGTAAATCTGTATTCGAAGTGTTTTTCTTTGCATCGCTCAGGAATACAGAAAACAGAAACCAATAATAATTTGGGGATGTGCGGCGACAATTATGGCTGGGTGGGTTTTTTTTGGGGTCACATGAAATTTGAGAAATCAAAAGACTGCCACAACAATGACCCCACGTTCATAGTGCAAACAGAAATATGTATGTGTATGCATGTGTATCGGATATGTATTTACGTATTCACATATAGAAATGTATGTGTTTAATGCCAGCATTAAAGGGCAACTGAGCGTCTTTCATTGCATTGTCAACCCATTCGAGTTGTGGCAAGTGTAATGCAAAAATGAACAAACATAAACAGGCATAAATAATGGACCAGCCCTGACTTGGTGCGTTGCGGAGTGGATGACCCCAGATGGTACAATCGGGCGGGCTGCTAACTGAGGCTGGCTGATGTCCTGCGACCGCGGACCAGCCGACCTTTTGTTTGCGCCCTTTTGACCAAACAAGTGCACCATCAACAAAGAGACAAAACCCAACAACAACAACAATGACAGACCACAAATACAAAAGCTTCCTTTGAACTGCGATTTGCAAGTACTATACCTTTAAAAGTGCCAGTACATTCATTGGATGTAGACTTCATCCATACAAAGTCGAATTATACATGCGTCTAAATAATCAAACATCTATATATGCAAATTAATGAAACCGTTAGCAAGTAGTTAATACGGAGGAATATAATATAATAGTTAATACTGGAGGAACAAAATGCATTAATCCGAGATATGCCTATAAACTAGACTCTAAAAGATACATTTATTGTACATATGATATACAAATGTATGTTTCGAATTTTAAGCCACTAGCTCCTAAGTTTATAATATATACTAATTTATAGAGAGGGATAGATAGACGAACATGGCTAGATCGGCACACTCTGACCTGACAAACCTCAGATTAGTAGGTTTTTAAACTAATTTTTAACAATATTGGGTATATTTGTTCATATAATAATATCGTACTTAATCAATTTAATAGCACTCAATATCTCTGGATTCATCTTAGAAAATGTCCGTGTTTAGAGCTTAGAAAAATAATAAGTGTAATATGGTACATATGTTTGAATAGAAAGACCGCCAAATAGCATAATATATACTTTTATTTGCATATGTTTGAACAAGGAGAATGCATGGATATAGTATTCTGTTAGCCGAAGGCCGTAGACTTATGTTATTTGAAACAATACGTTGACAGATTCCAACCATACCCTATACTTTTAATAGAAATAATATATATATATACATATATATATCGAAGACATATCAGTTTAGTAAATGTGTGAGTACATTATTGATACGTAGTCTTTTAAACCAAGAATAAGCTTGAGTTTCATTCACCGTTCGTCATGGGGTCGTGGGTTCGCCCTCGCCTTGGTAATTTGCAAAGTGGTAATCGGCCTTCTCAAATAAGTAGACCCCATTAGATTCATTCCACCGCCGGCGGTCCTTTGGCTAACCAAATTCATTTTTAATGCCAGCACGTGCGCAAAGACATGAAGGCTACTGCCGAGGGCTCGTAAACAATGCCAACAGTCGATGGAATTGGGTCTGGACGTGGTCCTGGTCCTGGTCGTGGTCCTGGTCCTGGCCATGGCTCTGAAGGACGACGCGGGCGAGGTTTTCAATTGAAAATTCATTATTGCGCCAGGCATTTTTGTGTGTTTCTTTTTTATGTGTTGTTCATCTTGTTTGCCAATGCTGTTTTTTTGCGGTGCTTAAAAAGGAAGAATAATATTTATTTTATTTACCTTAGTCCTCTTACCACCACAGAATCACACACAAAATCGTTTGTATTTGCACATATACTTACACTTCCATACAGAGGCTATGAATATATGTTTGTATTTCATACTTAGTGGGAATATTAGTTTGAAATTTGTGGCCAGGGCAAGGGCAAGGGGTGGAAGAGTGTTTCGGTAGTAACGTCTCAGGCCGAACTCCCCTTTCATTTGGGCTATGAACTGATGATTCTTCTAGTGTCGATTTCTCCCTCAGTGCTGGCGCGTGGCGGTGAAAAGTCATCCCCATCTCCAATTGGGTTGGTGGTTTTTTTGTTTTTTTACAAGTATTACGGACAAATTGTAGGCACTTGCTTCGACATCGGATGATAAATGGCACAAGAAACGGCAAATAATGAAAATCATCTGAAATGAACACAAACAAGCGCCCAAGTGTTGCCCCTGCCTGTCTCTCTGTGCCCCCACATACAAACATACAAATATACGAAGAATGTTTCTGTTTCGTTTAGCTAACTATTGAATACACTGGCATTTCCACAAGAACTTAACCCATACTTAAGCTCCCTGGGTATACGAATACAACTGTGACAACCGGCGATGGTTACGATATGTCGGGGGTGACTGGCGTTCTGTTTATTTGCGTGGGCCTGTGGGCCTGTGGGTATGTGTATGTGTGCCTAAGCACTTCCCGTAACTAATTTATTTATTTATTTATTTCGTATTATCGGCCCTATACTGTAAAATATTCAAATGCAAGTTTTACCCAAATGTATATGTACATATATAATCACATACATGTACACATGATGGCTGCAAGCCCAATACAAATGTTGGATGGTTCAGTTCATGGTTCGAACCAATAGTTTCTTTGACTCGGTTCATGCAACTGATTTTCTCCATGACTCCAAGTTTTTGTTTAAGCATCTACTTACTAAATGAATTAAACCCTAAACCCATTGAAAATGGAACATGGAATATGGAATTGGGGGTCATATCATTATATATATAACTCCGCCGCCTTTGTATTTATTGAGATAAAATTGCTGCTGGTTCAGCTGTTGAAGCATATAACATACAAAATGTTCAGCTGGGTATTTCCCGCATAAGCTTTGCATACATATGTGTATGTATTGTTAAAACAAGAAAACATAACCGAAACCGACGAAAAGGAACCCATTGAAGCCAACTTGCGGAAGCTATTCGCAAGTGTACAAGTCAATATTTGAATTGATGAGTGTGTATATGTGTGCATGTGTTTTTATGCCTATGTTGCTGTCGCATCTACTCATACGTGTCGCAGAGTAACGGAAGTCATCATTATAAATAAAATTTTCAGTTCAAAGCAAATCGGAAAAACAATCATTTGTTGTTTTTACATCGCAAACTGTCGCTGCTGTAATGTACTATGTCTCTGCATCTTGGCCGGAGCTCTCTGCAGATAAGATGAATAACGAATGGGGATTATACTGACGTACCCTGCCCGAATAGAGAAAGAAATAAGAAAATAAAGAAAATCAATTTGTACTCATTCAGAGCTAGATTCCTAGCTATTTTACTTCAAGTTACCTGTAAGGAAAAACTGCTGGTCCAAACAAATTTTCGCTAGTTCGGTTCACGGTTCAAAACAACATCACGTCTTGATGAGAACCTATTTATATAGATATACTAGCGGGTATTGCCCGGCCTTGTCCGTTCGTTTTAGACCCGTTTAACATGCTTGCTGTAGAGAACACAAATTTGTAAAAACCAATTTTTATTTCAACAAGATCCATTAAAAAAAATACTCCCTACCCAGAATATACCCACTCATCCTGGCACGGCCAATGTTGGGTAATATCAGCTAGATCTAAATAAATTGCCTTTGCCGTTACTTTCCTTTGGGAGCATTCAAGTGTTTTCATAAATATGATGCGTGAAGTTTTGCTGTAACTTTTTTTAATTTTATTTAAAAAAAATAACAAAAATACATATATAAATATAACTTGGTTTATTTCCACATTGCCTGAATGAAAGTCGGAGTCAGCCACAGTGCCCACTGCACCACAAAAGATTTGCTGTCACACATCTACGTGCCAAAGGCTGCTAAGGCCGCAATATCAAGATCTGGCAAGAGATACAGTGAGGCGAAGGCGGAGGTGGCGGCGGAGGTGGAGGAGCTCCCTGAAACGCATAAGCGGAAGTCGATGCCGAAAGATTTTGCTAAATATAAATATGCTCGTATGATATGTATACTCCGGAAAGAACGACCCGAACAGGCAGAACTTTTATTTTTGTTCTTATACCCTCTAACCATGAACATTTTAAGAGGTTGTTTAAGCTCCCAGTCAAAATTTTTTAAAAACCGTAAAAATAACCTATTCAGGCTTAGAAAAAGGCTTTGAAAAACAAATGGATTCATTCGGTCTCGGAGTCTATAAGACCCGTGCATCTAACTTTGGGATAATCTAAATTAAAAAAACTCAGAAAGCTTTCACTAAGTCGAATTAAAACTGAAAAACAATTTTAATGATCCGACCTTATTTTATCCAAGCTCCAACTACATTTTAAAAAAAAAAATTTTATTAAAGTAAAAAAAGCACACAATAATCCTTATTCAAATTTATTTTGCTAATAAATATACTGAATATTTTTTCAGCATGTCGGGAAAACGCAAATCGACACCAAACAAATTTGATGCCGACTCAAATAGCTCACAAGGATTAGAAGGAGCTTCAGCAGAGACTGGACGACAATTCCAATTTAATCTGAACGATATTGCAGTCCCGGCTGGTAAAATGCAAAAACAGATTCTCAATAATAACAATAACTATAATGATAACGAGGTCGTGAGCTGTAATGTGAAGAGTAGCACCGAGTGCGACTTGATTTGTAATTCGGAAGTTGCAGCAGTAGTGGTTGCTGATGGCGAGGGTGAGGGTGAGGGTGAGGGTGAGGGCGAGGGCGAAGGCAAGGGTGAGGATTATATGCGAATGGGCTTAGGACGTGGCCTGTGCGCAGTTTTGGAAAGCGATGGTGAGCACACTGATTTGGATATTGACATAAGGAGCATTAGCCCAAGAGCTACCTCCAATGCCAGTACCGACGAGTCGGATATTGACAATGTGAGTCATGTAAGTGCCACACATAAGTAGTTAAATCGTAGTTACATTTTGGTTCTGACTAATTTCTTGTTGGTTGCAGTCTTCCCATCATTTTTTAACAACGGCGTCATCTACAAAGAAGCGTATTAAAAAAACGTCTAAGTTACGTCTACCTAATGGAACTTCAAAGATGGCGCGAGTCCAACAGATTAGGATATCTGGCAATCCAGGAGTACAGGAGCAAAACCCCATAAACGCTGATGCTTTGGGGCCATATCCGGTTAATTGCTCCGATGGAGAAGCGATCCAACGTTTTGTTAACACAACACAGTTTAACGAAGACGACGTTGAGGATGCGAATCTCACTCTTTTTAAGAGCGAATACAGTACAGTGATAAAACAGGAACTTAATGATAAACTGGAAACTTCACCACCTAAGCTAAGTGCTATCGTCACGGAAGACGAACTTATGGAGCAAGATGTCATCGGCAAAGAGCAACGCATTTTCTATATACCTTGTCGAAATTCAGCTTCTACTATTAAGAATTTTGACGGAGAACATTATTTACCCAGTCGAACAGAGCTTCCGCCATTAATTGTTCCTCCCCCGGTATCTGACACTTTTGGCAAACAAAGCGTTTCAGAGGACGGGCCGTTGCTGAAGTCGACAAGGTGAGCTTAAAAGAATATAAGTACATATATTGAGATGCAAGAATTTCTGCAATCAAAGCGAAATTTCATTTGACCCATAAAAGATCCACTCATTATAAACTCCTAATTTTATTCAAAGTAAACACTTTTCGGCGAATCCGTCAGGACAGGTTGATAGCGGCAAAGTATAATTGTAGGATCCAATAGTAAACCTGTTCCGGCGGCCACAAACTTATTAACTGTTTCCTACCGCGTTACCAAATTCTGTTGGCGGTTTAAAATGTCCAGGCTCAAGTTTGTGTCCATTCAACCCAATCAAATTGGGTTCGCGTAGATATTGATGTTTAGTGGTCGTAATTTGCTGCCTTAACTATATTCGCAATTTCCGTTTGTAGCATTCAATTATTCAGAAACAGTCTACCGGTGAAACTAGCAAAATTTGAACAACGACCCAAGTGGGTCGCCGGCGGGCAATCGGATGTCACGGCGGACATGCGAATAGCGCATAGTGCTTTAATGTGTGTAAGCTTAAAATATAAATCCAAAGATATAAGTTTAAATACCCGGCGTTCCACTCTTCTCAAGTCAAAATTGTGAAACTATATTTATTGCTTGAACAGTAACAAAAAAAACATTACTTTTTTACAATATTATTTCTGCAATGTATTCTTTATAATTTTTGTCTGGGGGAAACTAAAAAATGTTGAACAATTTCAAAAGAAAATGTGAATACATAATTCTGCAGTCATCAAACACAAAAACTCGATGTCAGCTAATTAGACAAAAGTAAAGATCCAGGGTGAGAAATGTTTACTGCTAAGTTGTTGCATCCAATGAGCGAACAAGAAATATTAACATCAGACCAAAAGAATTGAACCAATGTACATTGATTTAGCGCTAGGCTTCTTTGCCACAAAATTATTTGCTAGTTTTATGTTGGTGTGTAATTTTAATGAGATTAGATTCGGCAATTTTCAAAAAGGAAGTTGAGTGTAATCAAATAATCAGAGAAGCTGTGATATGACCGTAGAATCGGCATAATTTTTCCGTGGCTTGCTTTACTGAAATCGCCAAAAATGTAAAAAAAAAAGTAAGAGGGCCTAGTCGGGAGTATAAATGCCCTCACAGACACACATACATACATATAGCAGTTTCAAAAGCAAGCAGTCACTCTCGTTAAACCCAAATAAATTTTGAAATATTCTATTCTGCAGAAAACTTATCTCATTTGGCAATTTTAACCAAATAATAATTGATTTTGTCGTAATAAACCAACATTTTATGGTTTATTTTGATTGGTTTCATTCCAGAGAGAACAGCGCGTTGACTGCAAGAGCACAATCACAGCGAACGTATGGGAAGGATCGGACTGTCTCCGAAATGATTCAACATCTGCAGCTCATCCGAAGTAGATTGATCAACCAGGTAACAATCTAGCAAATATTTTTTGGCGTTGTCCAGAACAAGTTTTCCACCCATTTCTCATCCATGTGCATATTTTCCAAAATGTCATCTATGACTTTTCAACAAAGGATGCAAAACGTGTTTTAAACGAATTCGATTCGAAAGCAAACCCAAAAAAATATGGGTTTGATTTAAAAATGTTTTTTTTATATTTAAAAATTATATATTAGACAAGCAATTTGTACGAAGGGATATAATAATGTGTGTGTGTATATGTGTGTGTGTGGGTGTGTGCGTGCGTGTGTTAGTGTACGCATGCAGGTGTGTATGCATTTATGTATGTATAATAATAATAATAATAATTATAATAATAATAAATTATATATTATACAAGCAATTTGTACGAAGGGATATAATAATGTGTGTGTGTATATGTGTGTGTGTGGGTGTGGGCGTGCGTGTGCTAGTGTACGCATGCATGTATGTGTTCATTTATGTATGTATGTATGCGTGCATGTCTGTTTTCTAATACCAAACGCAGACCAAGCTTATTTTTCGCTGTGCTGCAAATTGAAATAAAACGAACTATTATCAAGTGCTCTACTCCTCGATTCTCAAGAATTCAAGTTGGCTCTGCAGTCTTTCATGCTTAGCTAGTAGTGTAGCTTTTTTTTTTTGCCTTTTTTTTTGGTTTTTTTTCGGCCTTTTTTTGGTGTTTTTTTTTTGTGTTTTTTTTTGTGTTTTTTTGGTGCTTGTTTTGGTGTTTTTTTGTATGTATGTATGTATGCATGTGTGTACGTATGTATGTATGTATGTGTGTACGTATGTATGTATGTATGTGTGTACGTATGTATGTATGTATGTGTGTACGTATGTATGTATGTGTGTACGTATGTATGTATGTGTGTACGTATGTATGTATGTGTGTACGTATGTATGTATGTGTGTACGTATGTATGTATGTATGTATGTATGTATGTATGTATGCATGTATGTATGTATGTATGTATGTATGTATACATTCATACATATATGTATACATGTATGCATGATTGCATATAGTGTACAAAACAAACATGCATACGTGTAGGTACAAACAGAGATATACATATGTATATATGCAAACTTAAAACTTTACCCAAGCAATCTTTTCTACTTCGCCCAAGCAATCTTTGGCTTCTGCGAAAAGTGTGTGTGTGTGTGTATAGAAATGAATTTGAACGCAAAACGTCACCCACCAAATATTTGACCAACATATCCACCAAGGAGGTGGAAAAACTCCAAAAACTGCGAAACAAACACCAAATGAATTTTGACAAAGATCTTTGAAAACGTTTTTGAAGCCGATCGAGTGGTAAGCAAAAAACTTACTTACAATCGTTTTTAACTAGTTAACCACTGTTGTGGGTGGAATTTCCCATTTATTTATTTGTCAGATGTTTTATGTTGCCAGATTTAGATAAAAAATTGATCTAGAGGTCAAGCAACGAACAAAGAGCCAAAACTCGTGCAAATCTGATGAGATTTACCCGAGTTTAGGTGCTTAAATCATAAAACTAAAATGGATTCATTCAAGAATTTTATTTTCGACACATATTTATAATATATAATCTACTATATGTATTAGCTGGTTTGTGCTAGCTGTCTTATTGGGGATAGACGGACAGCCAACAACCATGAGAGTTAGGAAATTATAATTATCTTTTTTATTTTTTTAAATGTTCTACTCCATAAAATTTTTATTTATATTTTATATTAATTGGTTACCAGAGCTCCTAACTCTTAAAATGTCTTCCCAATTGTATAAGCGTACGTGGTCTATTAGGACATTTGGGATATGCCAGAGTCCTTTGGCTTCGACTGGCTTTCACGTTTTATCTTTCGATTCTGGGTGGAGTAAATGATGTACGTGTGTATGTTTTTACATATATGTGCATATGTACAAATGTTTGTGTGTTTATGAATGCCTTTTCTTCTCTGCTTTTATTACATATTTCATTTTGCTGTTTTCTATTCATTACATTCATTTTGCATTTCCCTGCTTTTGTGCCAACACAAAGTTGTATTATTCTGTTTTCCTTTATTTTCCGCTTTTCTCCATTGTGTACGTGTGTGTGTGTGTATGTGTATGTGTGGTCTCGGTGTGCATTCTATTCCATTCTGCTCCTCAGAATCCTCTTTCAGCTTTTTTTTGTGCCATGCTTAAATTTTCTTTTGAATCGCTTTTGTGCTATGCTTTGGCATTCAAGCTTTGAACAATAAGCTTTTCTTTCCGTTTTCACGTTTTCCTCATTCTTTTATTCGCCCTGTCCATTGCTCTGCCGACAACTGACGACCGGAGCAATTATTCCTCTTTCTCTGCTGCTCCCCTGCTTGTAACTTAAAAGCTTTAGATTCCACAGGGTGCCTATCTCAGATAAGTTACGGATTTATATATATTGCCCTGCACCTGGAAAATTAGATCCCTTGTAAACTTACAATTATTTAAACTCAAAATTTTATTTTTGGTTGGCCCAAATTGAATATTGAAATTATCTACCATTACCAGCAATTGATGGGAATTTCAAAATGATGGATAAGTTTTGTTTAATGGAAAACAGGACATCTTGAAGAATATTTATTCTTATTCATAATCAACATGAATCGTATTTAGTTCTGTTTTCTGAATGAATGCATCAAAGTCGATGATTATAACACCTAAGCAACATACATTTGAAATGTGGGTTTAACTAGCAGATAAAGCGTTTTAAAAAAAATCTATGTTCAGCACCCACTTTTTGGGTGAATAACTTTTTAATTTTACTCATATGAATGACATATTATAGTCTTGCCATGAGCCATTCGTGATCTGAGTAACATTGCAAAGACTAAAAACGCGTTTAATGTTTCGTACCTTTAACGATTATTCATAGCGCTCCCACCAAGATAAAAGTTACGTTTCATTGAGTCCGAGCTCGTTGTAATCCTTCGTATTGTCGTTGAGGTATTCAACCCACTCTCTAAGAACGAAAATTTGAATGAGGCAGCATATCCATGGATGATGAGTGCGCAACATCAGCGCGTTGCGGGAATGCAGGGCAAAGGCTAATCGGCTTGAAATCACGCTAATGTGATGTTTATCTACCAGATTTGCTGAACAGAATGGCCCAAGCATGATGGGCCAAAGATTATCTAATGTAAGTGTAACAAAATCTGCATTGCCGCCTCCCAGCGCGGGTTAGTTTTGGACCGTTTGGCCTACGTGCTAGGGGGTTGTTTCCTAAGCGCAAAGTAAAAAGACAAACGGGTCGTTGTCGTTGCCGCAAATTGATAGCGCGAGTAAGATAAAATTGGAATACCAAGTACACCAAAGTTCCTCATTAAAAACACATTAACACATTTGGTACTGGACCCAAGTCGAAAACATCGACCCATTATCTTTGAAACCGGTTTTGGCCCCCATCACATTAAGTTTACGTTGAATTTGCCTTTTGTCAAGGTGTAGCACTCTAAATTGGAAGTAAACTTCACATCTTTTAAATCATATACCTATAAGAATATGTGACATATATCTATACTTATTCATACAACGTTGATATAGTACTCTTGTGTTCATAACATTTTGATAATATTTTAGGATCACAAATAAAGCTTTTTATTATACACGTCGGAGCCGGCCGAAACGGTTCACTATATCATATAGCTATAAAGCTTAACATTTTTAGGAACTTCACTATACTCCTACCATATAAGCATAATCTTATCAATAGTTGATAGTTCTATAGTTCCTTTTTTGCAATGAAATGTATCTTCACACCATATTCAATTAAGAAGTTCGCTTTTCTGCTAAGTATGCAAAACCGTATCAAGGAGGACTTCTTGATTATATATAAAATAACTTCAAAGCTGTATGTTTAGAAGGGAATTAAATCGTTGGCCTGCCGAGTTATTTACCTGTTGTATGCTGGTATTGCACTTTTAAACGGAGCATAATAAGGGGAGCTGCCAGCTTCCGTTATATATATTTGAATGTTTTAATTTGTACAACTTTTGGATGTTTGTATATGCGTGAACAAATGTTGTATGAATCTAATTGACTGTATTGTTTTTGTGGGCTACAAATGCGTTTGAGTACGTAGATACGTAATAATATGTGTGTATATAAATACACACCCACACATATATATATTTATATATCCATATCAATGTACGTACATACACTCATTTGCAATACAGCAATTCTGGCGTATACTCTCTCTTAAATACCATGTGCTGCACCATACTTACCTACGTATTCTCATGTAACTTACCAACAAATAACAGCAATGTCGACAAGTTCGTGAGCAAATGCACTGGTATGGGTGTCTGAAAGCATTCTCATAGGTCTGCCAATAGAAAACAAATAAATGTTGCTGTCTCACTCAAATGTGCCTTGTTGTTTTCTCCCTTGTGTGCGTGTGTGTGTGCCTGTGTGTAGAGTAATCACAAATACACAAGGTAATAA
Organism: Drosophila montana; assembly: GCF_035044405.1. NCBI lineage: Eukaryota > Metazoa > Arthropoda > Insecta > Diptera > Drosophilidae > Drosophila > Drosophila montana. The sequence goes on from NW_026997278.1 coordinate 1,075,528, forward strand.
AAGCACTGTATGAATGTAGGTAAGAGCCTTACATGCCATAATGTGTATATCCACATAATACAGTGATGTCTCTTATGTAGCATGAGGGAAGATATTAACCCGTGCATACATAAAATTCAACAAATTGACATTTTCCGTAAAAGCTCCGCTATTAGCAACATCTAAAACTAAAACGATTTTTTATGAATGTGAAAAAATCTATGTATCTAATTTTTATTTATCTTGGATACATTACGGTTAACTTTTGTCATGTTCTTAAAAAGAAATTATCAATTATAAATATGTTCAGTAAAACAAGCAGTAAAAATGTAAGTTGCATTGAAAATTCAAAAACTTTTTGCAAAATACGTTTTTATACCCTGAACCCATTAAAAATGGGTAAAAAGGGTATTATGTATTTGTGCAAATGTATGTAAGAGGCAGAAGGAAGCATCTCCGACCCCATAAAGTATATATATTCTTGATCAGCGTCAATAGCCGAGTCGATTTAGCCATGTCCGTCAGTCTGTCCGTCCGTCCGTCTGTCCGTCCGTTGGTCCGTCTGTCCGTATGTATGAACGCAAGGATCTCAGAACCTATAAGAGCTAGAGACTTGAAATTTTAGCTGTAGGTCCTCCTAGTACCCACGCAGATCGAGTTTGTTTCCGATATTCGATTACTTGCCCGTTTCCAAATAATCGATAAAAATCGATATCGAATTCCTGTATTTTGAGCAATTTCGGCAAATAATAAGAGCTAGAGTCACCAAACTTGACATGTAGCTTCTAGAATAGTATATATATATCAAGTTTTTTTCATTTTATACCTATCGCCTGTCGGAAGAAGAGGGTTCAGGGTATCCCCTAGTCGGGAGCTCCTGACTAGAACCTCTTACTTGTTTAAAGATTCAAACGAAAACTAATTAGGAAAATTGTGAAACACGTGTCAATTTAATTTTCACAAAGATCTCTGAAAATGATTTTGAAACCCACGTCTTACAGCTAACATTCAACCCATAAAATAACTACCATAAAAATTGCAGCTTTCTAGGTCTTACGGTATGGGCTGTTGTTGATCACTAATCAGTCAGTCAATCAGTCAGTCAGGACAAACAGTTTTATATATAGAGATATACATAGAACAAATATGTAAAAACATTTATAAACTCTTCAAAATAGGTTAATTTAAAACGGTTATCGACCATGCGGCCCCAAGTGCCCAATTACTCGACTTTTCATCCGTTCGTATGTGCGCACTAAATATGAACTATATATACAATCATGTATACACACACACACACCCTTAAAAAAAACACACACACACAAGTACACATAGTGCTCGGGCAAAATACTCATTGTCCATGTGCAATTGCAAATCACACCGGAAATGCATTAAAAAATTTGCCCGCAAATATTCTAATATTAATCAAATTATGCTAACCTTGCCTTGGCCTGCCTTGCTGCGCCGGGCCACCGCCTCAACATGACAACGTAGAGACGTTGGCATGACAACGGGATCGGGAACTACTACATGGGGATCGGTATCGGGATCGCAGCTCGCTGCAAGCACGAGAATTCTATTTTTGAATTCAAAATTTATGAATGAAAACAGAATTTGAAATAAATGCGGATGGTGGTAATGGGGATGACGGTGGCTTTGGCATGGTGTTGCAGTTGGCGAGAGTGGAGTCGCGGTCGAAATCCGGTAAACTTTATCGGGCCAGCGTTGTAATGTTTGTTTTAATCCAATTATGTCACAAGAGCTCTCTAATTTGAACTTCGGAAGAATTTTCAGGAATTGAATGATACGTTAATATAGGAATAATACGAACAAAATCAAACTTTCGATTGAATATATCATGCACATCAAAATTGGAATGCAATTTATTCTACATCCACACCAATATTAAGTATACATGCATTCATGGCAGCTTCGAATCTCATCATAAATATAGACGAACAATATATGTATGTATGTGCATTCATAGATACATAGACCCGAAACTATTTTGTAGGTGTGTGTGAGTGTGTGTGTGTGTGCATAGCGAATATGCTGTAGGATATACAGATGTGTGTGTATTTACGAAATTTATGATCTGTCCATTTGGCTGTTGGGAGCCTATTCATGGATCTAAATGTAGGCGGTGACTCCGTAGCCCGTCGAAGTACTACGCTCAACATCTCTCATCTAAATTGACCGACTGTTTCATATTTTATACGCACGACAACAGGAAAAATGTTCAACACATTCATAAATGTCATAAAATTCATACATTTTTTTTTTTTTAAATGTTTCATTGTCTATTTCTGCTAGTCGAACGAATAGAATTTTGCTGACTCCGGGTGGGGGTGGCTCGGGCCCCTTAAAATACGAGGGTAATAAAACGAATAAAACCGACACGCCCGTAGGCTAATTTAAATCTGGTTTGATTATGATCGACTTCGGATTTTTACTTAATTTGTTTACAGATAAAGCCTTCATATGTACTACTGAATACTTCAGTCAACAAATCCAAAAAATTATGCACATGCACATGTATGTGCACATATATATATATGTTTGCATTTGTATACGCTGAGTTGTTGCGGAAATTATGAGTATTTTTGTGGAAGGCCTAGGGGACAATACGCTGAATTTGGTGAAACGATAATATATATTTATTATAAAATTAGAAACTGTCAGAAGCCTTTTAAATTCAAATAAAGAGAAGACAAAAATACATTTGAAACAGCAGCTGTGGCAGTGAGCCGCAATAAAGACGCACAGGCAAACTCCACGACTTATTTCTAGACAATAAAGTTTTTAAGACTAGTCGGGAATGCCGAAGGTTAAATACCCTTGCGGAAATATTCCTTTTTGATTGCAATGTAGATCCTATGATGATCATAAGACAAAGCATATTAGAAGAAACTTTTATATTTTAGTGTACATTTCCATTTGTCACCTTAGTGCTGAGAAACTATCCATTGAGCGAAGGAATGTTATAAATTTTTCATTAACTGAACAAGATCTGTCAACGCACTATCATTAACCTGTCGCACTTCAGCATGCAGTCATCCTTATCCTCATCCGCATTGGATTCAGTTGTTTGGGCATGAGTCACAAGACTCGCACGAGCCAACGGTAGAATTACAGTGCCTACCCACACCTATGTTAACCCATTACAATACGGCGTAACGACAGGCCACTTTCCTTCTGTCAACCATATACAACACTATTGTAGCTCGGAGCGTACAGCTGCGGCAGCCATTTGATTTTTATAATGAGGTGAGAAATGTTTTCATATCGCCTTGAATCACAGCCGATTCTTAATGGCTGAGCACAGTCCTCCATTCAGATTTAGCTTCCCTTTCACCCGTTCTACGCACCGTTCTTCATCGTCTTTTGGTCAAAGAAAGGGTGGCAGTTGGCCCTGAGCGGATCGGGTCAGATCAGAGCAGTCACCTATTCTTAGAAACAGCGCACTTCAAAAAAGACTCAAAACAAACCAAAAAAAAAAAAAAAATAAGTAAATGAAAATTTAAAGCTAAGTGGAAAGAGAGAAGATTAAGTGTGTTCATGCCCCAAGTGGCATATTACTTATGAGTGCAGCACACCGACGGCATCTGAAAATTGTTGATTAGCGAGCAATCAGTTTTGGCTGCGAGTCAAGAAAAATACATATTAATCGATCTAATGCTCAAGGCTCTATAGTTTTGAACCCACAGGTTCTAATCGCTTAAACCTATTGGTTCCTTTGAACGCTCTGTTTTTAAAGATACCGGCATATCCCATAATGACCTACATATTTTGTGTTTATAATTTATTACCCGATATTTTTCGGAAATAAACATCGCCCGTGGAAAATTTAAATCTACCTGTACCATCATAACCTACTTCTAAAGCTATATTTCATGTAGATATTTGAAAATGAGTTTAAAGTCCCTCAAATATAGAACCAAAAGTTTTAATTAACGTGTTCCGCCCATTTTAGTCTCGTGGTGGGAACCTTGATGCTGAATAAATAATAAGCTTTATCTTAAATATCCTTTGAACGGCATATTTTATTAAGAGGGGTGAATTTTGTGAGGATTTGAACATTATTTTTGACTTCAGCGAGTTGTCTTTGATTTTAAGAAATGTTGAAAATAATTTTTCATAAATATTCTAAATCAATTTTATCCCGAATCATCACCCATCAATTCTTTGACCCCCATTTCCACCAAGGAGGAATGGATTCTGCGAAAAGTGTGAAATACGTCTCAATTGAATTTGCTTAAAGATCCTTACCAATAAGCTTATACCTAAAACTTCGCCCATTGAACCTTTGATCTGCATTTTTCATCCGAGAAAGGTGGACGCTGTGATAAGCGTGGAACACATATGAGATGAATTTTCACAAAGTGTGTTTCACACATTTCGAAATATAATATAATCTCTATATATAAAACTGTTTGTCCTGACTGACTGACTGACTGACTGATTGGTGATCAACGCACAGCTCAAACCGTAAGAGCTAGGAAGCTGAAATTTTCACTGTAGCTACCTTATGTGATGTAGGTGCCAGTTAAGACGGGGTTTCGGGAAATTCCACCCGCAAGTGTGGCAAAATCGCGAAAAACGTTTGTTTGTAACTTTTTTGTTTACCATCCGATCGGCCTCAAACTTATTTTCAAAGATCTTTGTTCAAATTCATTTGAGGGGTGTTTTATACTTTTCGAAAAATACGTTCCTCCTTGGTGGAAATGGAGGTCAAAGATTTGGTGGGTGACGTTTCGCGCTCAAATTCATTTCCAGAGATCTATAAGAAAAATCATTTGATACGTGTTTCATAATTTTCGCAGAATTCAAACTTCTTCGGGGGGAATGCAATTTAAAGATTTTTTGGGCGAAGTTTTAAGTTGTATCCGATTTGCTTCAAACTTATTTTCAAAGCTCTACATAAGAACTTAATAAATACGTATTTCAGCGATTTGGGAAATTCCACCCGCAACAGTGGTAAATTGGCGGAAAACGGTTGTATGAAAGTTTTTTGTTTACCATCCGATCGGCCCCAAACTTATTTTCAAGGATCTTTGTTCACATTCATTTAAGCGGTGTTTCACACTTTTCGAAAAATACGTTCCTCCTTGGTGGAAATGGAGGTCAAAGATTTGGTGGGTGACGTTTCGCGCTCAATTTCATTTCCAGAGATCTATAAGAAAAATCATTTGATACGTGTTTCACACTTTTCGCAGAATTCAAACTTTTTCGGGTGGAATGCGACTCAAAGATTTGTTGTGCGAAGTTTTAAATTGTGTCCGATTTGCTTCAAACCTATTTTCAAAGCTGTACATAAGAATGTAATGAATACGTCTTTCAGCGATTTGGGAAATTCCACTCGCAACAGTGGTAAATTGGCGGAAAACGTTTGTATGAAAGTTATTTGTTTACCGTCCGATCAGTTTCAAAATCATTTCAAATTTGTTTGAGAGCATTGATTTTATAACATACGTACCACGGGCAAGGCCGGGTTATACCCGCTAGTATATATATATATAATCTTAAAAATGCATTTTCCACCGAAGGAGTTTAGATTTTGCGAGAAATGTGAAACACGTCTCTAATGATTTTTCTTATAGATCTTTGGAAATAAATTTGAACACAAAACGTCATCCACCAAATCTGCTTGCACCAAGGAGGGATGGATTTTTCAAAAAGTGTGAAACATCCCTCAAATGAATTTGAATAATCTTGGAAAATTAGTTTGGGGCCGATCGGATGGTAAACAAAAAACTTTCATATAACCGTTTTCCGCCAATTTACCACTGTTGCGGGTGGAATTTTCCAAATCGTCGAAATATGTATTTATTAAGTTCTTATTGAGAGCTTTGAAAATAAGTTTGAAGCAAATCGGACACAACTTAAAACTTCGCACAAAAAATCTTTAAATCGCATTCCCCACGAAGAAGTTTGAATTCTGCGAAAAGTGTAAAACACGTCTCAAATGATTTTTCTAATAGATCTCTGGAAATGAATTTGAGTGCGAAACGTCACCCACCAAATCTTTGACCTCCATTTCCGCCAAGGAGGAATGGGTTTTCCGAAAAGTGCGAAACACCCCTCAAATGAATTTGAACAAAGATCTTTGAAATTAAATTTGGGGCCGATCGGATGGTAAACAAAAAAGTTACATACAAACGTTTTTCGCGATTTTCCCACACTTGCGAGTGGAATTTCCCGAAACCCCGTCTTAACGTGCACCTACATCACATAAGGTAACTACAGTGAAAATTTCAGCTTCCTAGCTCTTACGGTTTGGGCTGTGCGTTGATCACCAATCAGTCAGTCAGTCAGTCAGTCAGTGAGTCAGTCAGTCAGTCAGTCAGTCAGTCAGTCAGTCAGTCAGGACAAACAGTTTTATATATAGAGATATATAAATTCATGTAAATCCAGTTGCCTGGATTTATGTAACGTTCTTCACTGTAAAGTAATAATATCCTATAGCTGCGTCCACACCCCATCCATTCGCATTAAGTGAAGTACTGCATCTACTCAAGCTCAAGTACTTCCCTTTTTTCACAGACATAAGGGAACGTGCCTTACCCGAATGAACTGTAGCAATAACTGTAGATTTACTTGTAACTATATATATTTAATCCTTAAGCGTGCCAATAGATGGGCAGATTCAGGGAGCTGATGGAGTGCCAACACGTTCCATGCGAGCGACCAACATAATTGCAAATATTAACGAATGGTTTTTAAAGCCCTGGATAATTACTAGATTGGCAGAAACTCGTACATGTGTATATGTCTACATACATATATATATATATATATTATATGTAGCACAATAATGCGACACACGCCGTTAAAACCGCTGCAACAGGCAAAGTTTTGATGACTTGGACGCCGCTGGTGCCGCAAGGATTAGGTCGTGCGTTTGACGCATGTGGACAGTGTCAGTGGCAATAGCCGGTTAATTAGCAATTCACGTCACCAACCACGCTCCATGCAAAGCCACTTCCTGAAAGGGCTGAGAGGGCTGAGAGGAGCAACCTCAGCCTCAGGACTTGCTTTAATTGCCAGTAGTTTTGAAAGGCCAATGCCGTTGCATAATGAGGCTGGGGAGGGTCAGAACGGAGGCGGAGTCGATGTACATTGCGTAGCTAATGACTCCTAAAATGGTAAACAAATCTGTGGCAAATCGAGTCACTCATATATATGTACTAAGTATTGCTAGCAACCGCAAACAGGCCGAGCATACACTTCCCTATCGCTTGCACTGAGGCGACCATCGCCGATCCAAAACCTATCAACAGCACCCCTGGCACCCTGTACAGTAAATCTGAATGCAGTACTTCATTCATATGGTCTAATCATTAACCGATGCAATATAAATACGATATAAATTGGATAAATACTCTTTTAGTTAAGTTGTGACAACGACAAGTAAAAGTTCTCTAGTCGGGAGTGCCCAACTAAGACTCCACACTAAACCTAACATTTTTGCAGTTACACGCAATACAAAACCCTTCTATAGATAAAACCACAAAGATCAAATGTGCCATACAAGTATGTAAGCACATCCTTTAAAAATGAGAGAGTGCTTTGGTTTTAATTCAGGGATAATGGGAGGATCCAAAATGTGAAATAATAATTTGTTTTTTATACGAGAACCTACATACTAAGGTTAGTGCATGAATATTTAAAACAGAAAAATTAATAAGGCTGTCTATATCTAACCATCTTGGCTGCAAATAAAACGTATGTCAAGAATTCGCATAGCCTCAGAGCCAATGAAGAGTATAGATGTGCGTGGTGCGTGTGGGGAGTTCGGGAATGGGTGCTATTAAAGGATGGTATCGAAATGTTTACACGAGGCTTTGCGCTAGGTAGTAAAGGGGGAAGGGGCTCAGCACTGGATATTGCCCATACAACATACATGTATGTGCTGTTCGGAAGATGAGATGCCGATGCTTTTATTGTTGTCGAACGGCTGTCCGACTGCCTGTTAGTTTGTCTAAGTTTTTGATGGTAGAGAGGAGGGTGATAGTTTATTTTTGTTCTTTGTCTTTGTTCTAGAAATTTGGATATTTGGTCAAAAATGTCTGATTTCTTATAAATTATTTCTTGGGGAAATCATAAATGTTATATTTAGACATGAACAATATTTATAGTGACATTATTCTGACAGCCTCATGCGCATGAAAATCAAATTTGAAATCGACATAAGGCTTGCTTGCATAGAGGAGAGGGATGAAAAGAATATTAGAATTGAATACAGAAATGTGCTGGTGCTTGGCAACGCACTCAGCGTCGTCCCCCTCGCTTGTGTACCGCAGTTGACAGATTACAATTTTAATACGTGGATTACATGGAGCTAACTCTCGGATTCCGAAGTGAAACAGAAACAATTGATTTTCACATCTCGCCGCATTATCGTTTTAATTTGGCCCTGGGAAGTTTCCCAATTTAGCACCTGCTCGCCACGTTTTTAAAAACATCTAAATCCCCTTAAATTTCCGCTATGTGGAGGACGTCCTTTCAACATACTCTCAATTTTGCTAAGCGGAAAAACTTTTCGATTTGGCTGTTTTCCCCACAACGGCACATAACATAATTGGCCTCGTCCCACAAGCACTATACTGTCCGATGTAAGAATTATTGGACATTTATTGTTGTTGTAACGGATGAAGATTGATGATGTCAATTGATGATCGTTATTATCCGCGTTATTGGCAAAGATGCTGCGCACCCACACGAGTTAACAACAGTATTTACTTGGGGAGAGTTGCCAGTATATACTGCCTGTAAATTTCCCGATCCATTGGCTTGTCCATGGACGAGCACACGGATATATATTTTTGGGGCTGTTGCCATCATTTGTGTCCCCATTGTTTGATGGTACAAAGCTGATGACTCAAAACAGCTTTCCTTTGGACGCTACTTTGGCAACAAAGCACGACAATGAGCTTCTAATTTGAATGCTATTTTATCCTTTGTTATACTAGATTTAATCATCTCCTCCTGGGCTGGGCTGGGCTGGGCTCGTTTCCCATCATTAGAGTCACCATTGTTTTCGCATATGAATGGGAAGCTCAAGTTCGTTCGCCATTCTTTGACATTGAATGTTTTGTGTGTGTGTGTGTGTGTGTTTAGTGTAGGGTGTCCTGTGCCCCAGGGGGTGGACAAATTTTGTTATCCCCATGACTAATATGTGATCGAAAGCGAGTGATGGCCTATGACGAGGGGCGGGCGAATTTATGTTCAGTTGTAATGGTCTTTGTTTTCATATCCCCGTTTTCTCGTCTTCTTGCTGCAATTGGAGCATAGAGAAACACAGGCACAATCATATTTTTGTACAATTCATATTTTCAATTCAAATTTCAATTTCCCCAATTTGAACGGGAATTTCCTGGCCGAAAATAGGGCTTCACCCCACTCCGCCCAGACTCTGCTTAAGCAACAGTCACGAACCGACATGTGGAAGCGTCGTGCGTATCCCGTCAACGTCAGCGTCAGTGCGAACGTGAAATAACTTGTAATTGAATTGACGCGGACGCAGGATGCACAATGCAGTGCTCCTGGGGGAGGAGTTGAGAAAAACCAAGCAAAGAAAGAAAAACAATTACGTGGAGCACACTGGGCGGTCCGGGACGGAGGCTCAACCATACTTATTGGATTGACAGTGTTGCCCATTGGCAACAGTTCGCCTCAGCTTCATATAGACACATACATACATATGTGTACAAACATACGCACATTGGTTTATCGCGACTTTTGCCCGTTACCTTTGCACTTGACATTGGCCGCGCAGCGGGTGGGCTCAGGCCAAAGACCAGTCAATGGGCCTTTTGGAGTGGGTATTATAATTAGAATAAAGCAATCGTCGAGTGGATCAATGTTCACGTCGTACACATTCTTGTGTTCCACCCCTTACATAGAAAGGTTGTGAGCTTTCTTAATACCCAACGTCACCATTGCTGGCACGTGCAGCATGGATGCAATGTTTTCGGAATTCAATTAGAGGTGGAGTTGTGCCTCAATTCCGTTCAAGATCAGTGCAATATCAAATAAAAGGTGCACATCGATATCCGTACAACTAGGAATCAAAGGGTATCATATTAGATAGAAATTGGCTGGATTAGACCATGGTTTAATATGTATAAAAAACATAATAATTGGACTCGATTCGGTTAGACTCCTTCTGCCTGACACAATTATACAACTTAATTATATAATTACAGGGTATAATTAGTCTAGTGAAGTTCAGTAACGAAGACAACGGAGTGGAATTGTTGTACCATTTGGAAAAAGAAAATTAAGTTCCCAATAAAATGGGTATCATCATAGAAATGTACACACTCACCCTCCCACAATAAAAAATTATTTTGTATTGTACTGTATTCAAAAGCAGATTTATACGAAACAACAAACAAAAAGACCAACAAGTAAAAAATGAAAAAGCTGAAACAAAAAAGCAGAATAAGAGTACAGCAGAAACACAAAAACGAGCAGTTTATTATTATAATTGAGTTGAACTCATTTGAATTTCACGCCACTTTGAGTCTGAATGAAAATGAAAATCTGAATAATCAGTTTTACATTACATTTTATTATTTCATTAGAATTAAATATTTTTATTTATTTGGGCTTTTTGATGCAAGATATAAAAGCAGAGACACACCAGGGCGGATATTTTTTCAAACAAGAATTTGCACGAAGCATTAAAAATTAAAATCTTTTAAATGGACTAATACGAAAAGTCGACTAGTATAACAATGAACCTGCAAAGAATGCCTATACTAGCAATATATACACACTTACATTTATAAGAAAGTATATAATTTCGTCACGAATAAAATAGACCAAAAGTGTATGTCTATTAAAGGGTCGGATAAGCCTCTTTCTGCTTGTTAGACTGATTTGCAGAAACCCTATTAAACTCTTTTTAGCCATTTTCAATGGGTTCAGGGTATGAATATAAACTCGATTTAAATGATATCTTAACCAATATTTTTAAAATTGATTTGATGCTCTTAATATCTTAACAAAAATCTAAAAAATATTCGTACTACAACATCTTGTAATTCCCATGGGGCTAGAACGTTTTTTAGTGTATTTTGTTACATTACTTCTAGAGTATTTCATCTTCGTTATGCAAAGATGACTTACGTTCCTTATTCTTCTTATAATAAGTAAACATGAATTCACATCAAAGATGTCACACTAGGGGAGAATAGGATGGTACATTTTGACTGTTGCATACATTTGCACAAATTTATTGAGCGTTGTTTAGCTGTATATTTTCACGAGTTACAGTGTATAATAACCTCAACATATATACAAACGTGTTAAAGAACTCGACCATTAGCCTTTTCTGAAGTAGAAAATGGGGCATACATTACGGAACAATTTCGTCTAGCCGGTAACAATTAATATTAGATGACAGAAAATAATTTAAATTTAAATTTTCTGTAGGAGATATGGAAATCAGCAAAAGCAGATTTCACATTTTTCTCAAAGTCTTAATCGAGGTATCTTTTTGACGGATCTTAGATATTTTTTTGAAAGAAAGAATGTAATTGATTTTTTAATAATGTGCACATAAAAGGCATTAGAAGGTACGCAAAGTACAAGGGCAAATCCACAGGGTACAGTCACAGTCACAGCCAGGGCAATAGAAGTAACAACAAAGTAACAATACCGTATTGTTCCACAATATTGATGAATACTTGCTGTGAAAGCAACGCGAAAGGAAAACTTTTTGACAGCCGCAGTGCCCACCTCCATCGCACGTCCTGCTTCCCCAACTGTGTCCACCTACACCCAACCCAATATCCACCCACTTCTCACCGCCCGGCGCGACCCACTCGAGTAAGTCAATGAAGCGATGACACAGCGTGTCATCGGTGTAATTTGCAGCCACAGTCAAAGCCACAGGCTGAGCCGCAGCCACCTTTCAACGGATTTGCTCCTGCTTCCTCGGGGATTGTTGTAATATTAACGGTTTTCTTTGCCGCTTTAGGCGACAGCGCAATGACAGTGACAGTGGCATTAGATGCGGCCAATTGGGAATCGTCAACAAAAACTAAAGTCGCTGCTTCTTAAGCCGTCGATGTGGCTGTGGATGCGGATGCGTTTGTTAGGGCGCTGCTAGGTTTGACTGTTGTCCTGTTCATCGCCGGTGGGTGCGCAGCTCCCGGCTTATCTACCTCCACATCCTTATCGGATTTCACTTAGGTAGCAGTAGCAGCCGGCCGACCAGGCGTGCCAATGAATTTTAATAGCATTCGCAGCCAAATTTTGGCGGTTGCCAATTTCACGATGCTGACAACTTGATAACGATCCGCCCTTACCTCAACGCCACTTCTAAGCGCACCCTCATCAAAAGACAAAAATATGAGTATTATCAGAGTTCCAGAATAATGTTGTTAAGAACCTATGTGAATAAAATCGAGCCATGATATAGAATAGCATAAAGCTATAAAGTATCCTAATTGGTTTTTAAATTATCCCTGTACTACACACAACATTTACATACCAAGTTGTGTGCAAGACTATGATAATCTTCAAATGATTCTTTAGAAATCAATGACCTTGAAATAACTTGTTATCAATATTATGAAAATAGGAGGAGATATTCACAACAAAATTGATAAGCTCGTGCTGCGTAGGGTATAGGAGAATATGCTTGATGCATTTGGGGTTATATTTGTTTCATATGCTTGTTTCAAATTTCAAGCCATTAGCTTTTATAGTTTCCGAGATCGACGCACAGACGAATACATCTATATCGATACAGCTCGTCGTCCTGATCAAGAATATATATACTTTGTGGGGTCGGAGGTGATTCCCTCTGTCCGCAAGTACCGAATAGCATACGCAATTCAAGTATATTTATATATATATTTCATGATTTTCCGATAATATTTTTTGATAGCTTCCCCCACTCTTAGTAAAACTAAATAATTTGTTTGTTGCTTTTTATCTAAAGGAAACAATCTTTTTATAGTGGGAGTTGTGTACAGGGTATCATCGGATCGGGCACTTTCGAGTTCGTTGCATTTGCTTGTTTAATAATAATAACAAGGATAATAACAATAAAAAGGGAAATTGCAGCCAAGCGCAGCCCGACACTTAGGTCCTAAAAAAGACGACCGCGACAACTCCTTCGTAATTTTGCAACCCCCGCGTGGCATGATTCACGGCTTGAGGATGTCAAAAGGACGAATATGTGTGGGCAGAATGAAGGGCATTTGCAATGGATACCTTTTCATATACAACATATAGGACGGGTTTGAGTTATCGGGCGTTGTGTGAAATGTCGTCCCATACACATATATATTTAAATACTCGTACAGTGTGTACATTTATACATAAAATGTTCACTGGATAAAGTTAACGATTTTAAAAAGAGTCAGAAGAATGTTCTTGATTCAGGCTATAGAGACGTCAAATTTGAAACGTAGGTTCTTTCACTTTTTGATAATTCTTCCAGTTTCCACAAGACGCAGAGTTGAGGATCATATTTTTCTATAATTTCATGCCCTAAAAATACATCTTTTGAAGCAAAATGAAGATACCAAGTCAGGAGTATTTTAGTAGTCGAGCACTCCCGTGGTTGTTTATTCGCGTGTATACATAACAGCAATTTCTCTTGTATACACTTACGAATATATGCAAGGTTTATCTTCGTCTATTGTGCAAATGTGCTAGTGGAATAAAAGCGAGAAGCAATGGGGAGCATTTGCGCCTCAGCCGCAACCTCCTACTCCACGCTTGGTGGCAGTCGTCAATGAATATAAAATGAATGTCTTCAGTGCCATCAGCGTCAACGTCAGCATCAACATCAACATCAACATCCGCATCTGCGGATTTACTGCGGTTCTTTATCAATTTGCCAGCCGCTTGGCCCGAAACCAGCAAACAAAGCCGTGCCGCGACAAAGGCCATGGATGCTCTCTCCTTTGCTACAAAAATCCCTACCATGCCAGCACTCCACTTCTCTCAGTCTGAATGTCCACTTCAAATCTTGTTATTGTGTAGCATTTCGTGGCGTTAATGAGGTGCTTGCTCTGTGGTAATTGTGTACACCCTGTACACGTAAGGTTTGAGATGTCGTCTTCTGTTTATGTACATATATACCTATCAGGTGTTACACGACGTTGCTGCTGACGTTACCAAAATGGTTACACAAATGGTTAAAGCGGTTATAATGAGGCTTCTACCACCGAAAAGAGTATATATAATAATGATCAGTTGATCGGAGTTGCTTCCATCTGCGTTTTAGACACATTTGCATAAAAGCATTGCACCCTTTTCACACTTTTTCAACGGCTTCAGGGAATAAAAAGTTCTTAAAATGCACACGTTGATACACACACATGTGGGTGGTTGTTTTTGTTGCTCACATTAATTTTTATACCTTGCACCCACTAAAAATGGGTAAAAAGTGTAGAAGTGGTTTTGTGCAAATAAATCTGAAGCGCAGAGGGAAGCGGCTATTGGAACCATCAGCTGGTTCGACGCAGCCGTATCTGTCTGTAACGATTATTTGAGGCTCAACCCAATCTCATTTTGATTAACATATCGTTAAGGATATATATAAGGACCTACTCTCTAAAAGTTCTCTATCGATATAATGGAAATCGTTGTGGGCCTTAGCTAGCCTCCATTTCTTTTCGATTTGCATATTAGCAAATTGTGAATGAATTAATTATAGAAGGTTGGAATAAAAGCCCCGTGCATATGAGAGTTAGTGTCTCCGGATTGCGCGTAATTTCAGTTAACCTTGTTTAAGCGGACCGGCTACTTAACCACCGCCCTACCCAAAGGACCACCACATAGCAAAGCCGAATAAAAATAAATTCATGAACATAGACAATAATTGACAAAGGGCGTTAAAAATGGAATGCCGACGGGAAAAGTTGTCTTTGTCGCGAGAGGACACTTAATCAATTAAAAATGCTTCTTTGAAGTTAGCATCCCTGCCCGGATCGGAGATCCTTACAGCAATTCACAACAAAATGAATCGAATCGGAATATACAAATGAAGTACGGTTTAATAATGAAAACAAACAAACAAATAATATGACTGTATGTCTGAGCAATAGAAGAGGTGATACCGGGGTTTTTGACGGCGCTCGCCAATGTAAACGAAGAGGAATAAATATAAGCAAAGACTATACACAGCCAAAATACCTACTACAACAACACACAAGAGAGCAGAACGAAGGCAAACAAAATAAAATAACGAAATAAAACA
This sequence comes from Drosophila montana, assembly GCF_035044405.1. Lineage (NCBI taxonomy): Eukaryota > Metazoa > Arthropoda > Insecta > Diptera > Drosophilidae > Drosophila > Drosophila montana. Next base: position 1,090,736 of record NW_026997278.1, read on the forward strand.
ATCAGGAAATTGTCCTTTGATCTTTTCGTCATGAAGCCCACTCCCCATTTTCGCCTCCCAGGACAAACCCAAACCCAACGCCAACACAAACACAATCCAACCATGTCAGCGTAATTTTCAACATACATTGCCATTGCTGCCGCCGCCGCTGTTTTTGAGGCCATAACCGAAATTAACAAGTTAAACAAATAAAACGAAATAAAATCACATCAAACTCATCTATGTAATTTGTGATTCGTTCGGAAAGATAAACACGCGTATAATCAATATACTAAACAAGCCCAATAATGGGGCGGAGTACATTTCCGCCCTTAAATGCCCCTTAGCTACTACATGGCCCAATGCAAATTAAGCCGTTCTCTCTCCCACTCTCCTAGTGACCCTATAGAGCACACACTATGGCTAGATTCAACCGTGTTATAGAAATAACAGATAAAGGTGCTTTTATTATCTACATATTTAAAGCTGTTTATTCTAACTGACGGACTGACTCTCAGAAGCTGAATTTCTTACTGTAATTATGACTATAGTTCTCGCAGCTGAAAATTGGTTGATAACGATTTTATGAAACTTTTATGCTTTACATTTGGTCGGGTTGAAACCCATTTCGCACTTTTCAGAAAATTCAAAACCCCTCTCCCGGATAGAAAACTATCGTGAATGGTTGTATCTCAGTTTTAAAGCTATCGTCTTGAAACTTTGCAGAAGTACCTATTTCTGTCACACGCAGTACTATTGTCAGAAACGGCTGGATCAGACCACTATATCATATAACATAGGAACGATTTGTTGAAAAGTAGGTTCTTGTATGAAAAACCCAAACTCGGCATTTATTAGTTTTACTATGCACCTCATTTATATGCAAAATCCTATCAACATCGGACCACTATATCATGTAGCTGCCATAGAAACGATCAGTCGAAATTTAAGTTGTTGTATTGAAAACTATTTTGTTTGTCTGGATATCTTGACCAAACTCGGCATTTATAAGTTTCACTATATTCCCTACATTCATGCAAAATCTTATTTACATCGAACTACTATATCATATAGCTTCCATAGGATCGGTCGAAAATTAAGTTGTATGAAAAACTTTTGGTTTTTCAAGATATCTTAACCATACTCGGCATTATCTATTTTCCATATGCTTCTTATCTACGGGCAAATCACTATGCGCATTATAAAAAAGGTGGATCTGCAAGGGTATCTTCGGCGTGCCCAAGATAGCCCTTCATTCTCATCATCCTTTTTATTGGGTAAAAGAAAAAATGAAATATACCTTATCTGTGTTCAATATATGAAAAGCTATGTGTCAAATTTGGTGACTAGCACTTAAGACTTAAGAAATATAGTCAAAGTACAGGATTTGTAACAAAATTTAGAAGGCGTAGATATTTTCATATAGAAGTTGCGAGCTATATTTATCTCTACCCAAAATTGGCATCTACCAAATATGGTAGATAAGTAATTAATAATTTGGAGTTAAGCCGCCTTCTCAAAAGTTTTTATTTCTACAAAATCCCATTTTTGAACATGTATGGATCGGTTCAGATCTCGGTTTGGCTGTTTTTAGTGCAGTTGTTTTGGTTTAAGGTTCGGTTCATGGTAAAAAAATAAATTGGAATTCCGCGTTTGAACCAGTTCGACCTCAAAACCGGTTTATAGCCTTTCTGACAATACATTGAATTACATTAATTTGTGTGCATCTGCTTTGTTATCTTTTTCAACACGGTGTCCCATTCTATTTGTATGTATGTACACACAAAAATATATTTACATCATAAATGTTTCTAAAAATGTCAGTGAATAAATATATATAATTTATTTAACATTTACCTGGATGAAAGTAGGTTTGCACAAATGTATGTACACATACGTATAATAGGTAGGCAGGTAGGTGCACACGTACTACATGTACACAAATACTACATGTGTTATTTTTATGCATCAATATGTATGTACATACACGCATATTTGTAGCCTATTGTATATGTAGGTGTGTTAAAGACTGCTTGTGTGGCGACGGCACTGCTATCGGGCATGAAGAAGTCTAATTTGAAGTATGTTGTACATACAAACCTGCTGTACAGTATTTATATTATTGGCATGTGTACATGTATTTAAGTACTTACATATATATGTATGTGCATACGTATGTAGATAGGAATCACCTTTACGGCTGATATACTAACAAATCTGCAAGTGCTCACCCATTTGTTTATTTATATACATATACATACTTACATAAACATATCTACAAATATATATGTATGCAGATAAGCAGGAATGTATGTTGCTGTCCTTCGCTCGCCGTCAGCCAACCGAAACGCAATGCGGGTACAATGGAAAATAATTGACGAGACAATTGGCTGAGACAAACCAGGCATTACCCACCGCTGTTGGCGTATCTATCTAGGGTTGCCTCTGCCGATGCACGATGCACGATAAGGGGAGGAGCTTCAGGTTCAGTTTCAGCTTCGGATTGCTCGTATTGTATTAAACAATACCCTTTGTGCGTTGACGTTCGCAATCGCGCTGCCTTCGCATTCTATTGATTTTTGAACTGGGTGGCAACATCGGCGGTGTTTTTGATTTTCTCGTCAGCAAACTTTATAAAAATATGCTTATACATATGTATATGCATATGTATATATACATCTCGCTTGAATATGTATGGAACATTCATATATGTTTGTATGTATGTATCTATGTAGAGCATAGGAGCATGCCTATGTATGTATTTGACACGGAAAGATGCGCCACCAACCATATAAACCCAGAAAACTAAGGAAAGAGCGAACTCTTGTAATTCGTGCAACAATGTGTGCGCAATGAAATCGCGTACCAACAATTGAATGCACGCCCATCAGCGTTGAGAGAAATTCAGGTTGAGAGTTTCTGCGCACCGGTTTTCAGTTTCTCTCTCTCTCTCGCTGCGCATCTCGTCAATCTATTATTTGCGAGCGTATCATACATATATTTCACGCACACTTTCGGACCGTTTGTGCATATTGAGAATGTGTAAATTAAATTCAACAAACAAATAGTGTTTGCTCTTAAAGACTGTGATGTCACAGTCGTCTTACTCTCCCGCTTCAACTCCCACTAACAGACCAACAGACATGCGCAATGGATGACAACAAGACAATTCCAGTGTTTTATCAGACAAGAATTTTCATGGCGTCAGCATCAGTTCTCTGCGATGTGTCGATGTTAACAGTAAATGCTAACACGAATGCGAGTGCGAATGCGATTGCGAGTGCGAGTGCGAGTGCGAGTACTAAGCGCTGTGGAAACGGGAAGGTAACAGTAACAACAGCAAAAGGACAAACGTAAAACGTTTTGGCTCTGTCTTTGGATTTTGGGTTTGCCTTGCGCACGAACAGTTTGGACTTAAATGGAGGCGCGGCCCGCTTCGCCTCGCATGGACATTTCATTGTGTTGGAAAAGACAAAAGCGCTAGAAGCAGCAGCGCAAAAAAATCGAAGCGAAACTTGACTGTTTCAGCCAATCACGCGAGGTGCTCCAGAATCGCGAAGACCAAGACGTGGTCAACAGAGAGACAACAACAATTGACATTTCCGGTTATTTCCAAGTGCGCACCTTCACATATATGTACATATGTACGAAAGAAACGGTTTCTGTCGGCGCACTAGCATACGATCCCGGGATTCATTGTTATCTCGAGATTCCATACGTACAAATCTAGCTGCTGCCAAGTGTTGCCGGAACGGTGCTCTAATCGGTGCAACTAAACTAAGATATTATTAAAAAAAAAACTATTGACAAGTGCTTGAAATATATGACTTATATTACAAATATCTTCTAAGAGAGTTTCTTAAAGTGTTTGTCCTGAATGAAATTACCGACTAAACGGTGACGAACGCATCCCATACCGTTAGACCAACGCAGGTGAAATATTGACTGATGCTGCCTTTTAGGTCGAAAGCATTAAAACGGGGCTTTGGAAAATTCCATATGCAAATAGTGGGAAACGGTGGTAAAAGTTTAAATAATAACATTAAAAGCAATGTTGCCATATATTTCTTAAATTAAAAATACATTGGTTGAATAGATGCGTGCATTAAGTCGCGTCGGGAAAAACTGATGTTTAGTTTATTTTTATGGCCAAAAATTTTACCTCGACTAGGAAAATCATGATTTCTAACTCTGTCCGTCCATCTTTCTATTTTTATATGTACGCTGATTCGCGTTTAGTATATGAAAACTTGTTTTATTTCGGCCCAATTTTCAATTAAATTGGAAAATTCTTATCACAATATGTAGGTGAAATTAAAAGTTATTGTTGGGGTTGGTGATTCAATCAAAAATCGTACGAAAAGTTATTTATCTTAGAAAAATAACCAATGAAGGAATCTTGTATGGTAAAGTTCGAATGGCTACACATAAAACGGTACAGGATACCTCGACTAGGAAATTAATGTTTAAAATATATGTAAGCTTAGCCTGCAAAAATAGTCAACCCCCTGAGTGAATGCTTATAGTGACCATGTATATATTAACAATCAAGTATTTTGATTATATTTCCCAAAAAAAATTAAATTTAAATTGTGTTAAGAACTAATTGTGTTGTGCGTAACCCTTTTTAACTGAATACTCTGCATAATATGAATAAATTAGCAAATAATAAAAGATAAAGATAAAAAGGAAGCTAAAACTTGGAGAGAGGCTTCTATTTAGAATGCAAAATGAGCACTAAGAGTGGTTTTGTAAAGTTGAATGTCAAGTGGAGAAAATGCTTCCCTGTGGCAAGCTGTTGTTATTGTTTTTTTGTATAGATATACATATATATGCACATGTGTTGAGATCTTTAGATCTGCTGGAACTTACTTTTAGTTCTGATAACCGATTACCGACTGTCTCGTTTCATTGTAGGCACAGTTTGAAAGCATGACTGACATTGAGGCAAATATTCAACAGCAGCAGCAACAGCTCCAAAATGTTCAACGAATGCACCAGGAGAGTTGCCTGCAGGAGCTGCACCAGCAGTTAAGTGCTCAATTCGGAACAGGCCGATTCACGGCGGCGCACCATCAGCATCAGCATCAGCAGATTGTTCCGACAGTGCCAAGTAATCTAGTACCATTTCTTCCATTCCTGCGTCCTCCAGTGCCCACCGCCGCTCAGCAGCTGGCACACCACATAATGCCCGGCCATGTGACCCCGCAGTCGCACTACAGTCAAAGTGACAACCATGTTCACCCACACGCCCACAAGCTGGCAATGCAACCGATGTGGCCAACAGCAGCGGTTGCAGCAGTCCACATTCAAGCGGCTCTGGCTGCGGCCGCAGTGGCTGCCACCAACAACAACAATAACAACAATAATAACAACAATAATAATAACAATAATAATAATAACAATAATAATAATAACAATAATAATATTAATAATAATAGTAATAACGGTAATAATATTACCAATAGCAACAACAGTAACAACAACTCCATGTTGGCCCAAACCCAAGCTGGCCGAAAATATTCAAATGCTGAAGCGACAGATGCCTCGATGGAGGCACATAAGATGGCAACCGAATGTGGTACTGAGGGTGGAGTGTCAAGATCGGAATCGCCCATGCACGGATCCAACAATAGTACAGCCGTGCTCACGTACAGCCATAACACGCCTCCTGACTCTCCCCAGGGGCGATCTGGGGTGCCAACAGTTAGCGCTGGCCACAGCACAGACGACGGTTTAATCTCAATAAATTACCCATCTTCGCCGGCGGATCGTCAAAATGTGGCTAACAAGTCTGAAGTCTTAAGCTCTGAAATGGATGCACCACTTAACCTTTCTAAGCCCAAGGGCTCCCCTGGCTCGTCTCCGATCAGCTCTTGCTTAAGGGATCAGCGGGAGCGCTTGACCCCCGTTGTGCCAAGTCCACCGTTGAACTGGCAGCAGATGAGTCAAACGGTCCCACTCGCATCCCATCAGCATCAACCATCCGCATTGTTCGCTGATGTCGAGGCCAGCTACTTGCAATCCCGCGTAAGTACAAACCTACCTGAATAGTGCGAATACTTAGGCCGCTTATTTACAATTTCCCCAACAAATTTACATACATTTTGCACAGGGAAAAAGTAAGAGTGCATCAGTCGAGACCTTTAAGTTTTTAAAATTTCATAAGGATTCGAAAATAAATTTTACGGGCACCGTGGCAAGAGCACTCTTACTTGCTTAGTGTTTTGGTTAGCTGCTGCCATAAAAAAAAACAATATTGTCCAAATTCAAATAAATAAAGTTCTCATAATGTACTTTTAGGGCCGAATGTGGAGTGCAGCCAGTGGCTGCGTGACTGAGCCGAATCCACAATTATCCACCGGTGGAGCGAGGGGTGGCCCTGCTCGAGTGGCCCGCAGTAGTCGCGATTCTGTAAACAGCTGCGGCACCAGCTCAGAAAGATCAGCTGTATTGGATCCGGAATGCCATGCACATGCCCAGTTGGGCTCACAACCACAACGGCATGGCCATGGACACAGCAAGCCGCATATTAAAAGACCCATGAACGCTTTCATGGTTTGGGCCAAAGATGAGCGCAGGAAAATATTAAAGGCGTGTCCAGACATGCACAATTCAAATATATCAAAAATTTTGGGTGCCCGCTGGAAGGCAATGTCAAACGCGGACAAGCAGCCCTACTACGAGGAGCAATCGCGCCTTTCAAAACTGCATATGGAACAGCATCCCGACTATCGCTATCGTCCGCGTCCAAAACGCACTTGCATAGTGGACGGGAAAAAAATGCGCATATCAGAGTACAAAGTCTTGATGCGAAATCGACGTGCGGAAATGCGACAGCTGTGGTGTCGCGGAGGCACTGGTCCAGGTCCAGCGGGCGCGAATGCTGAGTGCCAAACTGGTCACGGGTCGGAGGGCACCGTTCAAGCAGCGGCAGCCGCTGCTGCTGCGGTATACCATCTGCAGGAGATGAGCCAAGTCGTTGTCGGGACCCATGCGGACGATTGCGAGACGCCACCTCCGGCTCTTATACTTGATGGGCCCGTCGCTGGCAGTAACTACTACTATCCACCGGAGAGTCTGTCGCCATCGGGCTTTTCATCTGAGGACATAGAAATGTCATCGCTGCGTGATGTCGACGACTAAGAATCAGCATGGTGATAATATGAGGATCCTCCAGCCTCGTGCTCCCAAAAAAAAATTATAATAAAAAAATAACAGTGAAGAAAACCGTGGCACGCCCTTACCTGCATATACACATACATATATTAATACATTCACTATAGAGGCCTGGAAAATTGAACCTTAACAATGTGGAGCACAAGGGAAAAGGTCTATGGCCCTGGCCTTGATTCGGATGAGAATAAGACAAGAACGCAACTCTCTTCAACTTTGATTTAAGTTTTTGCTTGTAAATACACAACAACTTAGGCTAAAATCTGTGTATAGTCCTTTAAGTTTCAGTTCAAGTGCCATTACTTACACAAACACATATACGCATACACCATACATTTAATTTTGATAGAGTGTTTCGTAGTCGACGAGAATTGTTCGCTGGATTCGGTTCACGCGGAAGCTCCAATTTTTGTGCCATTTATGCACCAATGCCATAGCAAAATATTAATTTACTAGTAGGTAGTTAGTAACTTGGGATGATAAGTTAATCCCGTATCGGTACATCCATATTAACATATTTATATTCTTATATCATATAGGCACGGATTCATCAAGTTCGTCTCCATATCGATTATATTCAATGAAAAAGTATAACTATAATACACAAACACACATGTATGGTAATTATCTATACATACTATATGGGAAAAGGTATGTACATACATATGTATACATAAATATATACATACATAAAAATGTATGATTGTAGTTTTAGACGTGTGCTATTTATCCCAGTCCTTTGGGCGCACAATCAAAGTCTCTCTCATCATGTTATAAGATATGTACGAGTTTAATCAACATCTCTTAAATAGTTGCTTGAGTTCACGATCTAATTAGTCAGATAACGATCGCTCTCTTCTATTTCTTGGCGGATATGCTAACGCTTATGCTAGCTCTAAATCAACTAAGTTATTAGGCAGATTACTTACCAGACAATTTAATTTGTTTAGAAATATATAGATATAGGTATATCGTACAAGTGTGTATAGTATCTAGTGGTGAAATGATGACACTGTATTGTTTAATTACGTAAACAACACATATTACACCAATTGATTTGATTGTATTCATACATACATACATACATACATACACATATGCATGCATTCATAAATTATATGTACTTATGAATTTAATCATATTATGTAAATAAATAAATACGATTGTGTATGTACTTTAAAAGTACTTAATATCTATCTTAATATAAATGTAGATACATTTTAATTATTATTGCAACAATGACTAGGGATAAATACAATACAATATGAAATGAGGTTGTGATTAATTAATTGACTTTCGGCTTCCAAACTCTAGCAAAAACAGTACAGTGTCATATTGATTTCAAACAAACATACATACACTTATAGTCAAAGAGACAATGGCAGAAAACCAAAATATACAAATTTCATTTCGCACCGCCAAAAAAATCAGAAATTTGCCTTAGTTATGTGGCCTAGGTCGATATGCTTTTCTTTTATGGTTTATAAACCCTGCAAATCATTATTATAGCCCAAGATGGATTCCATAATGCTTATGCATGTAATTGTAGATGCATTTATGCATCTTCTTCTACGACTTTTTGGATCAAGGTACGGTTTAAAATAAAAAGTATTTTAATGATGGTGGCTCGAATCGGCTCGGTTCAACACCGGATTGCAGACTTTCTGGTCCCTACCATCCGATAATCACATTCAATCACAAAATTAACAACTAGATATGTATGTACCCACATACATTTATATTGAAACAGATATATTTAAATATATATATATTTGCACCATAAATAAGACATTGATTTTAAGTTGGCAAAGACAGCATCAGCAAAGCTTAAATTTTTGAATAACATATACCAACCGAAATTAGCAGGATATCGACAAAAATTATAAACTCGTTTTGCGTTTGATACAGGAAAACATAGTCGCATACGGACGGACAAACGGAGAAAAAGAAAGACGGACAACTCTGGCCGTCCTCCTGATCAAGAATATATACACTTTATGTGCTCCATCTGACTGTAACATATATTTGCACAAAACCAATATACATTTTTACGCATTTTCAATGGGTAGAGAGTATTTCAACTCTTACTTTTTATACCCTGTACCCACCACCCAGCAATGAACTGTCTAACATGTATTCGTACATAAGTACAAATACAAGTACATATACAAAACACACAATCATGCAAAGCAGAGTACATTGTACAACTACTGTTCTTCTTCCTTTGGTAACGCACCTTAGAAAATTGGTTTATAATCTGATAGTTGATAGTTGCAAATTCTTTACGGCATACCGAAACTCTCGATTTTCTGTTTGATGTGTGAAATGAGGAAACCTGTGTTTCCGGGCTCCTAGGGACATCCAAGTTTCGCAAATAAGGTTTATTAAATTAATTATCTCGTAAGTAAAGTGTAGTAGAAGTGTGATAGCAGTTTTCATGTTTTTAATAATGTTTGGCAAACGGTGTATTGTGTTTATGGTACTTTATGTTGATCTGTTCTCTTAGCTATATATTTTATTTATTAAAAAAGCGTTAAAATTCAAAGTTAGACGACCGTTCACGACAACAAGACGAGAAGACATGCATATATCCAAGCATGTGTATTTATATAAATTAAATGTGCATTAGAATTAGTTTTTACATAACGTGCAATAAATTTTTAAATATATAAATGTTTGTGACAATTATGCATCTACTTTAATATTTGTTATTCCTAAAAGTGATATTTAACTCCCTCGAAATTTTTAAATACGATTCCCCATTCTATTAAATACCACGTCCACAGACGTTTAAATGTGAAATAGGAATAAAGAGGTGTTATTGGTATTACAATTTCGGAATTACCTTTAGATGTGGTAAAAAAAGTAGCACAACGACTTGCTGCTAATGCTTTTAGTCTTTTGCTCAATAGCCCAGAAGGTATTTTGAAAACCTTAGCATGCAGACGATGACTTAGGTGTCCTCTACAACTCCCATTACCATCTATTCACAAAAAAAGTTAATTTTATTCGCCCTCTATGGTTCTAGATGACCGATATACCTTTGGTTTTACCATACCATAGATATAGTCCTAGTGAACCTATAGTTCCAAATCCCAACAAAATTCTTTTGAAAACATCCACAATAAAATTAAGGTTTAAAAATTAACGGTTGCAAAATCCCCATTGCACTGGGTCCGACCGTTGGCTCACATTTTCCAATCAAAATTCGGCTGAAGTACCAGGCAGTGTCTGTTGGGGATGGCTGAAAGAACAAGCATTCATATTTTTTGACTATTTCGGTCATTTAGGTTCGATAGGAAATTATCTTTGGTAGGTTAACGCCAAGGATTATTGGGTCATCTAGGAACCATTGGTTTTGCTTGTATTTCATATCATTTCAGGTATGTTTATATTTTGACAATTATTTGATAGGCTATTTTTATTATTACAATGGAAAAAATAAGTATTTATAATTATTATGCACGTGAATCATATTTAACAAATATATGGTTAATACAAATCAAATTTATACAGGTATTTATTTACAAAAATAGGAATGTGCTTAAATAACAAATTACATTTAAGATGCACGGATGATAATAGAGTGTATCCTTTGGTTCTTTTGGGAAGCAAAATATTTAGTTTTTTTTTTTTTAGTACACATGTACGTTTTAGGTCTGTGTGTGCTTAAAGGGATATGAAGTTATACATTATCAACTTTTTACACCACTGGCGTTTACCACATATATATAGGTATCAAATAATATCATAGATAAACTTAGATAGATATTTATATGTTCTTCTTTTATTTGTTGTACTGTATATGTATTTTTATATATGTATATGTTAGAAAGGGATAATGATACTAAAATGTATAACTTCTTATTCATAATCGAGTAAACTCATGATTCCTTGTTAAGATGTGTTCTTCATGTACGTAGTGTATTTAGATAGTACATGTGGGTTTTATGTGAGAGTTTGCGAAGGTTCGAGTATTTAAGTACCCATTGTCGGTTCCTGACGTATTTCTGATTTCAGTTTAACAAATTCCTTGGCGACTTCGTCGTTATTGCGCTGCGATAGTATTCTTAGAATGGTCCAACCAGTCTCGTCCATTTCGATGCGGCGCTGTAACGGCAACCAACATGCGACCGATCCCTATTATAAAGAAACATTTTTAAAATTGTGAATAGAGACATATTTAAATACCATATTCACTTGACCTTTTCAGATATATCCTTTAAAGGTATAACTGCAACTCCCACAAGACGATCGTCTCTGGCGAAGCAATAGTCCTTAACGCAGATGTGTAGCTCAAAGAAATCAAGTTGCTCCTCATTACCAATGGCGCTAAAATATATACAACAATATATAATATGAATATATGTACCTTTGTAACCTAAGAAAGCTTTTCATGAGATGCGTCCAGCAAAAATAAGTCTACTTACAAGCTAAACGATTCGTTGTACTTGGGAGACCAGTTATTTGACTTTGATTTAGTCGCAAATTTTCTCTTTTTGTCCTGAAGGTGCGGTCCGATTAGATTGATCTCCACAAATGGTCTGAACATACCAGATGGTATTTGCCATTTTAGATCATTGGCAGCGACGACTGATGTAGTACATAAAAATTTAAATATTTGTTAATAAAAAAGTAAAAACTAAAGATATGTATAAGATACTTAGATTTACCTTTAACGTTGACTTTATGCTCTCCCGTGCCAGGATGTGAAAATAGGTCTATTTGCACTGAGATTTCACCAACACTCTCTTCGGCGTTTTCCGGGTCAACTTATTATGTAAAAAAAATAGCATTTATTATACACTTTGACCTCACCAGTGGCTGGACTTACCTTCGTGCACTTGACTCGAAATGAAGGTTTTAATAAGGGTATCTGTCATTTGTGTATACAAGCTAAGTGCATACCGTAAACTCTGCAACTCCGATGACTTTTCTAGAAACGTCTTTTTCAGTCCATTACCACCGGCATGGAAGTATTGTTTTATTGTATCTAAGGCAACATCTAGAACGGCACATTGTTTGGGGGATAGGTTCTTTTCAACTTCTTTTGATATGTCCATAACACCGCTAAGAGCACTTTTAACGTCCTGTTTTCCTGCCATATGCGACTTGAACAAGCGGCCCATGTCTTCTATTTTTGCATTTGAAGCCAAATTCTTTGCATTATCAGTAAGATGTTTGAACATCATCTATGTATATATAAATATATTCTAATGAAATATAATTTTTCATTGTAACACATTTTCAACCTACAGTTTTGTCAGTCATTGGTGGCAGGACAATTGTTTTTTCCAAAATTCGCATAACTATTTTCCAAAGTTCTTTGAGCAAACGTTTCAGCACTGTCTTTTCACAGGACTGGGCATACAAGGTTAGGGAACCATCAAGTAAGTCCATTAACGGTCTTAGCACATCGTCGGCTTCAACGGCAACGGCATTCCGTTGTACTGCCTGATTTCCGGCTGTGAGGCTTCCGCCACCTCCCTTGATCGAAAGCAGCATGTCACCAAGCTCTCGCACCGACTGTGTTATACGTGGTTCCAAGCTATGGAAGAATCATTAAAGGTATTTAAACAGTTAAAATAGCAAAATAAAATGGTAGGCAGTCAACCTTATAGCAAACTGTGAAGCTAAATCGTCCAGAGCCGAGTTAAGGTTCTGCTGAAGTTCTTTAAGGATGTTGGCTGCGTCCTCCTCCAGCTTATCACCTCCCATAGACTCAAACATTTTCTCCAATTGAACTCTCAGCTGCTGTATGTTGTTCATTAAAATACAGGCCTATGATAAAGTGTGAGGTAAATTAAAGACATACATATATAATTAAATATAAAACAATATGCGTATACATGTAATGACAACAGATTCGTTACAAAGGCCAACAAAATGCTTATCTGAAGAGTTTACCGTCCAGCAAGACCATCTAGTCGATAGTAATGTACTTACAATTCGTTCGTCCCTCATATGCTCTGGAAACTCCATTTTCACAATATCAGCATAGGCAATTAGCACTTTTACGATTGTTTTAGCAAAACGCCTCATGTAACGTTTCCAAATTTCTGGATCTGGACACTCGAGCTTGCTAACAACATCGAAACATTGCGTCAGTTGTGTGAAAACGTCGACTACAGAATTCGAGAACAAAGCATGTTCGCTGCTTTTTTGGAACTGATTGGATAGAATGAAAATGGAATAGGAGACTCATAAAAGTACATTTTGGATCGTTAATATCGTAAACTCACGAAGATTAAACCAAAACTTGGAAAAATAAGAAAGAAAACATATGTACATTAATAATTCATACATGTAGATAAGTCCGCCCGGCATTTTTAAACATTCTTAGAAGAACCTAAAATAATGGGCTGAAATGTTTTTTTCTTGGGCCCAAACTATACAACTACATATTTGTCACCATTGAAAGCATCGAATGGATAAAAAAATCATAACAAAAATTCAAATAACAGACAGATGGAAGTTCCACCGATCCTATAAAATATATATATGTTTTCAAGCCTCTTAAATGGAAAATACGGGCCCAAGAACCTACATTTACCAACTTTTAGATCTTAATTTGATAGGCTTCATTCTCAATCTCATTTTTGAGTGTTTTTTCTATGTTAAATATCTTGGAATAGAAAGCATAATTTCCACGGGCTGGAAATGGGTGAAGAAGTGATATTTAAACTTGAAGCAAAAAGCTGCCACGGGGAAAGCCGGATAAGACCTAAGAAATTAAGAGTTTCATTATATTTCCCACATAATTGCAAGCCCTAAAATATAATTCTGCTAATTCTATATTCGGCATGCCGAATGCACTTTGCCGAATAATATAGTTAAGGTGAACTTACCCCATCCTTTTTGTCACGGTTAAACGCACCATGAAGATATTCTAACGACACATCATCGTTCTCATTCAGCCATTGCATTACGAAAGGCTCAAACCAGGCTGGATACTCAGGAACAGCTCCTTTATATGGCGGCACCTCCTTAACATAATTACTGTATAGCCATTTAACACGAAAATGCAAGTTCATATATGCAGATGACTTGCAAAGTCTATGCTGCTCATGCTCTTCAAGCGCATACTTCATGTCTACGGCAAAAAGACCCCACATAGTAGCAGCTGATAGCTATTGTTGGAACGAACAAATATTATTAATTGCAAATTGAGGTTTACTTAGACTAATAATTCATGCTAAAATCTTTAAAGGCCGAGGCATCGATTTGAGCAACATACCTGTCCAATATTCAGTTCCTGGGGGAATTGATTGAGCACTGTTCCATAACTGTTTTTGTCTTCATCAATAACAGAAACAATTAATGCGATAAGTTTATGCCAGAAGTCTACACTGTCTAGTTTTGGGCCATGGTCATCGGTATCACGTTTCGTCTCGTTTGGATCCACCTGAGAAAACAAAGATTTTTAAGCCAATGGCAAAATTAAATAGCTAGATCTTACCTGAAACTCCCTGTTGTAGAGCTCGTAACAGTTTTCAAAAAGGAATTGATAGGTGGATCTAAGACAAGCTTTTACGCAATCCTTGACAACTGTACTTGCTCTTGGTGGACTGGACAGCTCTTGAACCTGTTGAATAATAAATTCTTCATTGACATTGACTGTTCATCTGGTATACTAAATAAGAATTTCAAACTGAATATAATAGATTATCTACACACCTTCATGCGGAAAAATGTAATACTGGTCAGGAGGTCAACTGTCGACTTGAGATCCATAAGTTTTTCTTGACTTGAAGCGGGAAAGTTATTTCTATACATTGAGAGATCGATTCTTAGCGAGTTGTGCAGCTGATCTAGCAATTTCACAAATTTCTCCTTCTGCAAATAGAAATTGTAATGTATGATAAAATTGTAAGCGGTTAGAAAACAAAAATTATATCATAAAATTACAAGAATACGTACTCCAAAGTTACTCGCTGCAAATCGATCACTGGCTGAAACAGCTGAAGATGCAGTTGTGTGTGCATAATATGCGTTAATATTCGCCAATAAGGTGCTCATCACGGCCGGCACTCCTGGGCACAGATACTTTGCGGAGAGGCAATGAAAATGTGTCATTGCTTGATAAATATTCTCGATGCCATAACGCATAGAGAATTCATCAACAATTTCTTCAGGAATTTCATCAAAGTACAGCTTCCAGGCGTCATCTCCTTTTTGTATAGGTAGCTTGACCTAAACGTTTATATACATATATTTAAGCCAATATTTTTTATTAGACGCTACCCGATCTCGCAAAAGGCAATCGCTTACCATGCCGCTATTCTCTTCACATAAGTAATGAAAGAGGTTCTCATGCAGGCAAGTGTACTGTACATGGTAGGGTGCAACCTTCTCCTCGCCCTTTATCTCAACGGAAATGTGTAGTCGAATAGCCCCCGACACAGCCGACTTGTCGGTACGCTTCTCCAAATTGTACCACACGTCCATTTCTCCGGACAGCGTTCGAACTTCAATTATGGTCTGCCCTAGGAAATCATCTGATTCGCGCGTCAGCTTTTGTCGCAGTTTTGACTTAAGATCGTTGTCCTCATCCCACACACGAACTTTGATACGATCTGAAGAGTTGTGGCATTCGCTGCACATCCCATGAATTATTTTTATACGTATACGCATATGTGTATATATATGTATATACATAAATATATGTATGTATATATATATATATATATATATATATCATATATATGATAAGAATGCTAAAAAATTCGTTAACATCAAAGGCATGTGTGCATCTAAGATTAGCTTCATATAGCTGTGTAAAGACATTAACATGCATGGACAAAAACTCGAAACGAATTCCCAGAGCAATATAGTTATGAAGTCAATTACGAAATTCTGTGCAATGTGTTGTATGGAATACAAGGAAATAATCGGGTGTTAAAAAAAAAAACAATATTTTGGAGACATTGCTTATTGCATCTAATTTTTCACTATTATTTGCATTTTGGGGTTTCGCAATTTTTTCATTGAAAGCACTAAAGCAAATTCCTCCGTTCATTATCCGTTTCATTATTCCTCCGTTCATTATTTTTATACCCCTGCATAGTGTATTATTATTTTGACAGATGTAAAGATGATTCTAACGAGATCATCGAAATTTAAAATTTCATGTATTTTTATCACTTGAGAGAATACTTACAAGTTTATTTGGTAAAAATCTGCATAACTCACAAAATAATTAAGCATATCGAACAGCGACATGTTACATATTTGCATATTATACGTTTATAAAAACGCTCACAGATACAAAAGTATTTTGATAACCACTATACGTACATTCTTATGTACCACTCATTAATGTTGTTAGTTAGTTATTAATATATAAACCACAAAACATGAGGAATTGAGGGTGAAATATTTACTCATACAAACATATATATAAAATCTCACCAATAAACTTAAAACTTTTCAAAAACTGAGCCTATTAGAAGTAGAAAAGCCTGATCGACTCCACAGAGTCTTTGGCGCACACATGCTTTTTACTACCCTGTACCAGTGCCAAATATTCAATGCAATCAAAAATCTTCAGGGATACACAAAGCTACAATATACGCTACACGTTTCTTTAGATACCCTTCTCATTTAATAGAAATTAATATATATCGAATCCCAGGCCTTCTATACATAATACCAACCTATCATACAGATGTCATAGGAGCGGTCGTAAATTAATTTCTTGTAACAAATGACTGTTTGTCAAGGTATCTTCACCAAACTCAGCAATTGCAGCTTTAGAATTCTCTTTACAAAGATTCTTTATCTTCGGTGTGCCGAAGATATCCATTCTATCTAGGTTAATCACATCTAGGAGATTATAAAAGCTGAAGACACACAGTTACATGTTTTTTCCAATAGATTTGAGTACACCATTTCTCCATTTTATGAGAATCATAATTAAGTGTTTTCTTTCCGTATTTGATATATATATCAAACAATAAAACAGAAGAACCACAGCCGCTGTCAGATGCTCAGCTCTCAAGCACAGAGCAGTTACATACGAATTTATGGATCCTATTAATGTATGCATGCATGTAATAAAAGGGCAAGAGTGTAACTAAAATTTGATGGCTCTCAAGTGAGGCAAAAAGCTGAAAGAGAAGTACGCGTCCACACACACACACATGTATGTATGTATTTGAACACACATACACAGAAAAAGAAATAGCAAGAAATCGATGGGTCAAGACCAGAGCGATAATTATATAAATTATTATATAAATATATATATATATATATATTTATATACTATATATAATAATTTATTTAATATGTATAAATATATATATATATATAGTTAGTAGAGAACAGAGAAAGAGTGCGTGTTATAAGTACTATTCGTGTGGGTGTACAAACAATAGTCGAGATTGTGGGCTAAAGTGAACGTATAAGTACGTATACGAATTACATACATTCAAATACATATATACAGATAGAACACAAAGAAAGCGGAAGAAGAAACATTGAAAATACTCACAAGTGAAACTTCTCGTTCCACACAGGGTTTAGCTCCTGGGGCATTGTGCGCGTTCGTTTTTTCACCTTGCTAACTTGCACCGTCACATATGGATCACTCGTACCGCTTTTATCCTTCGCTATCAGGCCTTGAGCACAAATCACTGCACAGTTCATCGGATCGGTTGATTATATATTTTTTTTGGCATATTCATTCGTTTCAACCAGAACCCCAAAAAAGTTCAGATGATTGTAATAATTATTCCGATCGGGTATTGTTATCACCGACGATCGTGAAGAGGAAAGTAACGTAAGTGTATTGTTGTTGTGGGTATTAGTGTTATTTTGGGTTTGTGGATTATGTTCAAGTATTTCGAGTTTGGTGTATTTGTGGGTTTTTATTGGGGTTTGAAACGAATATAACCGTTTTGATATTTGTTTTTTGTATATTTCAATATACGTTTCCAATTGTAAATTTTATTATTATTTTTATTTGAATTGATTAGATTTGGTTTGATTTGATTTGTTGTTGTTCAGTTTTGTTAATCAAGGAAGAAAGAAGAAGAAAAAAACGGAAGTTTGTTTTTTATTAAATGACCTTCTTTAAACATCTAGCAATAAAAATGTTCAGGCAGTCGCATTTACTGACACTGCCCAAGATCACTTTTATTACGTGGTAAGCTAAAAAAATGCAACGGCACAAATATCGTGTGAAAACTCTTTTTATTTTTATGTACAAACACATTTACGCATTAACAACAAAGTGGACAACTAACAAATTAAAGCAATAAACAACGAAAAACAAAAATTATCAGAGAAGGTGTAAACGTGCGTTTGACACCTATGCACGTACATACGTACGTATGCTGTGCACAGAAGAAATCTGATAATAAAATGTAGTATTTAAATAGAACTTAAAAATTTTTTCTCTGAGCTCCAAAGAGCAGTCTGCAAAAAAAAACCTCAAATCAACTTATATCAAAAGATTCGAATAACATTCTAAACGTGCAATATGAATATTCATACATACATATGTATACGATTGAGCTGGTTACTGATCACAAGTTGATAGATCAATTGAAGAATATCGAGTGTGATAGAGTACAGAGTACATATTGCTTATTGTATTTTTTGTTTGCTAGAAAGGTAAAGGCAGGATCGAGCAGGCTTGGGTTGGTTTTGTGCACGTTATATGTGTTATAGGGTGCTCTGGCTGATGGTTGCAAAAGCAAACAGATAGAGACTATGTACATCATTGTTCAGGACAGCTCCATTGCAAAGACCAAAGATTAAATTACAATATATATTTAAACCTTTCGTAAAACCCAAACGGTATTTGACACAACCCTGCTGCTAAATATATAAAATCTCTATACAAAATAATTATGAGCGCTCTAATCGAGTGTGCTCGACTACAAAATGTATTTAATTTTGGTTTTGAAGTCTTCGATATAAATAAATGACATTCAAATGTGTGTATATACCACAAATTTTCATAATATATATAAATAAAAAACCATGGCTGCTTTATTTAAAATAAACAGAGAAGTATATTACATATTAAGTTCGTTTGAAAGTCTTTCTTCAATGTTAAAGTCAGAAATAGAGGATGTACAGGGATAGAGTAAGAGACTGAGACAAAAGCAATTTAGTAGTAGAGAAGCAATGAGGATATCCTTAGTTGGAATCAAAGGTAAAACATAATAGTATAATGTAATTCAGGATGACAGGATGCTGAATGACACTGCTTAATTTATTGGTTATTTGTGCAACTTAAGTAAGCTTTAGGCTCTACTGCTTCACAGAATGTGTAAACTAAAGGGGAGTCATTTTATGGATCCATAGACCGACACACATAAAATATATTTGAATGACTGGCATGCATATACTGAATTAACGCAAACGTTAGACCTGTTTTAGCAAAAGTTGTACGTTATTTAGAAATTATTTATTCACACAATTTAGATAGGTAGGATAGAATTTAACAAGTGGGAGCGCTATAGTCAGAGTTGCATGACTATAATGTTACATTGGATTGTGCCACAAATTAAAGACATTGCATTTTAATGCTCCTCCCTGCCTAAACTTCACGCTCAAAAGGCAGGCGCTTAGCCCTCTGCGCTTCTGCAACCGGTTAAATTGAAATAAGAGTAATTAACTTAATTAGTTAGTTTAACAACTCAATTTCCAAAAAATATTATGCCCTGTTTTAAAAATACCGGACTGACCAACTTAAATTTAAATATATCAGCAATTTGTAAGAATACATTTTGTTAAGTTTTATGCGTAACTATGAAAGAAACATCTGAAAGGGATGCATAAAAACCATTTGAATTTCAATGAAGTATTTCTCTGTTTCAGTATTGAAGTCCGGTTTGCAAAATATTGTTATTTTGACTGATAATGGTGATATGTTTGTATCAATATCAAAAAGCAAATAAAAAAAATATTCTTTTTATAATTTGTAAAAATTATTTGCATTAAAATGTGTATATGAATTATATACAGTAAAGATATTTATAAGATAAAAAAAACCTATTTTAGATATATTAGTAAGTGTTCTACGCCCCTTAAATTGAACTTTGCTGCAAATGAGGATATATATATAAGTAAATAGTGCAGAGTATTCATTTTTAGAAAATATATAAAAGGTTTACAACTGGTTTATAAAGTGGAGTTTCCAACGAATTTTAATTTATTTTTGAATCGCTTCTTTCAAAAAATACTGAGTAATTCTTTATCAGATTTTAGTTCAAATTCATAACTTATCAACCTATGTTTTAAAATCCTATTAATTCAGTTTCTCCGAATGACTTCTTTTGTCACCGTTATTGGTGCAACTTAACTTAGTTTCTTTAACTTTTATTCAATTGAATTCTATATTGTATGACATGGTTATCAACGATGTTGGGGACTCATGCTGCAAGACGAAAGCTTTCCTATTTATAGGTTTATAATCTGAATAAATAGGGTAGGTAATATGTAATGTAGCAATTAAACCATTTTAATTTAACCTTGTTAACTTTGCAATGGTGGAGGATATTAAAGATATTATTAAAGTGGATCCGTATTGGAATATGAAACCGCTCAAAAAGTACTAAAAATTATATATAAACAAGAAAACAGAATCTAGTCGACAGCACTCGACACGAAATTACTCTGTACCCAATTCTATAATATCACATTTGCCTTGACAAGCTTTTACGTTAACTACTAGATCAATATACTATTTTTGCAAATATAAATGGTATCCAAAATATTAGTTTCTAAAATATTCAAAAGTGCAAGTTATTTAAAATTTAAGACAAATATTAATCGGCAAAGCATGTACATATATTTGTAAGAGTTCTATTAGCTAGGTGATCAGACAAAAAATGGATCGACCTTGGAGTCCAATTAATCTGTTAAGTCCATTCCCACACCCTGATTAATACCCTGATTTTCATTGTCCGTTATTTTGGGTACAGAGTACGGAAAACTGTATATAAATTATAAATAATCGCAAATTCCAATTGGTATTGCCTGTGTACCTGTAATTGTTAGTTTGCATGACCATTTAGATGTTCCCTCAACAGTTGCGTGCTCAGCCTGTTCTAACGAATCTATGTGTGTATCTGGATCCACACCGAATGTCATCCTTGAATTGAATTGATATGCATATATGTGTGATAAGAACTATATATATTGCAACCATTCAATAATTTAGCACTAAAGATGTAATATTTTCGACTTAATTTGGGCTAGGCTGGTGCGCTAATAATCATCCATAGTCTACTTAGATATGGTCTATAAGTATGAACGGATAAAAACCAAGTGATAGGCATTATAAAAATGGGAACAAAATAAGTTTCATTGCAGTTACTAACTAAAGCACCACAACATGAATGGTACATTTGTTTTCATTTAAGAATGCGACTACTATAGTAGACTGAGAGTTCTCTGAATTCTCAGGAAACTACTCTCTTAACTCAGAAACTTTTTATGTCTATATAGTGTGAAGAATTCCATGTAAAGCCTGCCTTTGGGCAAGTCCATTGTCCTGAGTTGTCCTTTAAATGATGTCTTCAAAGTGTTCTTATTCTATATATTTATGTACAGAATACATATGCTTTTATAAGTACTTACACTATCAATAAAGTAATGTAACACATATAGATATTTTTGATTAACAAATGATAAGACTGACGGAAGCACCATTTAATACCACAATATGTAATTAATATGAATACTTTACAAAAATACAAATGTACATATATGTTTGAATAATCTGCACGGAATAAATACATGAAAGATATATCCCTGCATAGCTATACAAAGTAGACTTGGGCTTCAAAAATAGCGCTATATGTCAATAAACACATAATATAACCTTGTTCCAATCACAAAGAATGTTTATGTAGCTTTGCGAGCTATTGTGAATACCTCAATAGAAATCTTCTTATATTATTAACATTACTTGTGTAACATATTTATACTCTTGCAGAGTGTATTATTAATTTAATATATCTTATGCACTTGTATGTTTGTATATTATGTGTTGCAATTTGTATGTATGTGTACAAAGAAGTTTACAAACATTCATACATGCATACATACCATTAATTAATTTATATATATATATATATATATATATATATATATGTATATATACATATATGTATATATATATATGGATATATAATTTACGTTACATACATTATGCGATCGAAATTGCAAATACATACATTCATATTCACGATTAGTAAGGTATAATTCAAAATGTTAAATTATGTTCAAGCACGACATATTCAGTTAGGCACATTTTTGTTAAGTTGCAAACCTGTGATTGCTATCTTTGCCGACCATTTACTGGTTCCATCCAGGACGCTTTGCTTCACAGCCTTCATATGACCAGTATGGCTTTTCTCTTCAATGCTGAATACGGCTCTAGATATACATAGTAGTATGGGCATAGTACAGTATAGAAAGTTAAAGTTTTCGGCTTTGATTATAATATATAACGCAGCATCCAGCATATTGCTTTTGCAAAATACATAAATATTGGCAAATATTCTATAATTATTGGTAAGAAAAAAGGTATTTGTGCTTGTCCATACACACAATATCGGATAACAGATCCCTAGATATTATATGAAAGAGAGCCTTAAAATCTCGTCTTTTTATATATAAACATACATAGATCAGTATGAATATCCGCACCAGCCAAATGGGCTAAGCTCAAGACATTACCTGATCAATTCAAATATTTCTGGCTTTTCCCGTTCCCGTTGCTTCATGCGGTCTTTCATGGCGGTTATGATGGAATTAGCCTTATCTTCGGCACCATGCTTGGAGCTCTTCTCAGCGGCACCTGTGCAACGTAAACGAAATATCAGCAACACGAACAGAAAACCACCGAAAACTGAAAAATTATAATATAATGATTAATAACTTACGCTGTAGACAGTCAGCATTAAGTAGATCCTTGCACTTTTCGTGACACTTTACGCCGCACTCGGTGCATCGCACTCCCTGGCGAGCAATGCCCCAAAGTAAGCCCTCGCACTCATAGCAATAAGTTGGGGAGGTGGCCGTCCACAGTACAAAGTTATGTGGGGTGGTTGATGATATTGGGTAGATAAGTGCCTGCAGCGCCTTCTTGTAGACATGCATTTTCTAAAAACATCGAGTATAATAGTCAAAAAAAAAAAATTATACATTGCGATTATAGCAGGATAGATGGGAACTCTTCATATTCAGTGGATATATGTTATGTTTATTTGAACTCTCTCACCAGTTCTTCATCATTAAGCGTTGCTCGGGGAACTGCCGACGTCAGTCCGGCATTACGTTTCGTGGCTGCCATTGTCTAAATATTCACACATATCGACAAAATTGGAAATAGAAATATTACAAATAGAAAATTTTATTTTTTTACAGTAATTCGGGAAACATGAGTTAATTGGTAGTGAATAGCAATCAAAACTAGGTAAGCTTCGTGGAAAGCTTATTGGTTATTGTAATTTAAAGCAAAACTAACTAGACTTATACAAATTAATTCCATTATAAAAGTAATGCTAAGTTCAAAGTGCTTAAACTGCAATGTAAAAGTGCATGTGAACTATATTCAAATATATAAGTAAATAGTTATGGATCAATCATTTGAAGTGCCCATATAATTCATAAAAAAAAGTACACTTATGTTAAGCATTTCATAGGCATGAGAAACATGTCAGAGCCCTAATATATATTCTCGATTAATTTCTCATCATGTCATTGTCATTTCGTATTTTTCTACCTCAGAAAGATATTTATACATATACTGTCCTCGACATATATAAATATTCGTGTATTTCTAAATGTCTATGAACTGAAGCTTATGTAACAACGAAGCATAAAAACTTAAATCTGCACAGTATATACTAATGATAGCAGATAAATGAACTTGAAATACCATAAAGCGTATAGTGAAAGATAAATAAAAAAATTTATACTATTTAAGACAGGAAATTATTAAAATGAATTTCGCATGCACATATCTAGGAAATTGTTTTCTATGGTTCAGTAAAATTTAATAACAAAATAAGTTTATTTCACAATTAAACGGTGTTCTTAGGTGTAGTAGTAACCTAATAAAAATTGTTACCAACAATTACAATGATCAGAACCGGAATGTATTGACTTTCTATCCTTTTAATCTATAATGCAACATTAAAATCCGGTATAATACTCTATCGATAGAATGTCTTGATACGCTTAGCGATAAGACTAAGATCACTGAACATCATTGGGAGCAGGAAGGAACATCTGCCTAAATTATCATAAACATGGTCTCACATTCTTTTTAATACTTCAAATTTAATAACCTTTTTATAACAAATTCTAAAATGGTCAACAAAAAATGTAAAGAATTCCGTACTTGGTATCTTTGACCACGGTCTATGGGGGAAAGTCTACCATAGCCTCACACTATTTTTTAAACCACCTTGACTAAACGTTGTACTATATTCTATATTAAAACTTCCGAACCTAATTCACTTCCCTTAAGATTTAGGACAACTGTAAAAATACATTATAAATACTACGGATATCATTCGTAATTAAAACAACTCGTATCTCTAAAAAGAACGCATAGGTTGTACTTTATTAACGCTGCCTACTGAATAATTATGTGTAAACTAGTTACTATTTGAAAAACAAACGCAAAACTTTGCGAATACTAATTAAAATTGAAAAAAGGTTTGAACATTTTGCATAGAAACATGTGAGGTGTATTTAAAAAATCTTAATTGAAAAATGTAACAATTCGATAATCGTTCTATACCTTGAGCACCTGTAATCCATTAAATCATTTTCGTCGTACAAAAGAAAACAAACGTTTAACATTGTAAAAAATGTATGTGTATGTGTAAGTGTAAGTGTAAGTGTAAGTGTAAGTGTAAGTGTAAGTGTAAGTGTAAGTGTAAGTGTAAGTGTAAGTGTAAGTGTAAGTGTAAGTGTAAGTGTAAGTGTAAGTGTAAGTGTAAGTGTAAGTGTAAGTGTAAGTGTAAGTGTAAGTGTAAGTGTAAGTGTATGTGTATGTGTATGTGTATGTGTATGTGTATGTGTATGTGTATGTGTATGTGTATGTGTATGTGTATGTGTATGTGTATGTGTATGTGTATGTGTATGTGTATGTGTATGTGTATGTGCATGTTTGTATGTGTATGTGTATTTGTATGTGTATGTGTGTACGTGTGTGTGTATTTGATGGACAAAAAAATAGGACGATTATTGGAGAGTGGAAATTAAGTTAGAAAGGAAATAGATACATACAATAGATACAAACATATAAAGTGAACAATAAAACTTACCAGTTCAGAGACAAGGGGAATAGATTTACGCCTTGGACGAATGTCGGGCATACTGTCAATATTACTGTAGAACGGATTATCACCCGGGTGACCATTGGTACGCAAGCTAACATCACCTGTTCCGGTACCATTCTGTAATAAAATAATGTTTCAACTTCAACTATAAAGGTATGTTCTATTACTTGTAGCTATTGATAATATATATTATGGTTTATTTCTATGCTTATATCACAGTAGTAATTCCGTTCACAGCTCGGAACTTACATTTTGTATTGCCTAAAAACAGCTCAATTATCCCGAAATCAACAAAAATAAAAAAAAAACATACAGGGCTATGGGTTGTGACATTTTTACGGAAAGTAATATTTTAATCCATGTTGTATATACCATGTTTGTATATACTAAAACCCACTTATTATACCCTGATAGGGGGGGTTAGGATTTCAAAAGTAGTGTTTTCTTGATATATAAATTAAAAAAATTCTTAAAAAATTGGCAAAACCAAGAAGATACATTCTGAAACCTGTGTTCGTAGATGTGCATAATCATGCTGAATCGAACCTTAAGAACTATGGTTTTTATCTTTTTGTTTTAACTTAAATACGATTTATATAGCAGATTTCGTTCTATTTTTAGTATCTTTTTGTACAAAATAGAAAAAGATTATATGCTTAAACATTGGTTCAAAGCAATCGTAACAAGTCAACTAAAAGAACGAAAATTCATCAATTTACCTTCTCCTTATCTTTTGACAACTCTTCTTCCTTCATTTTGTCCAGATTGTTTTTTTCCTCGATTTTACGCTCTTTCAACGTTTTCAGCAACTTCCACTTACTGCTGCTTAAGTTAACCCCTGCGCTATTTACAGTACCTGCCTGGGACCCCTCAACACTCGAATCCTGGCTAGTCAATTTAAGGGGTGGAGGCGGAGTGTTGTTAACTGTCGGTAACACATCCGGTGAATTGGGCGTCCGAAAGTTGTCAGTCGGTAAATATACTGGCCCATGCGGCCCAGATACTTCGCCCGTTAAGCTGTTGCGTGGATCCCTTAAATCGGCTCCATGCACAGCATTTTCTTTATGACCTGTAAATGCATTTTTACTCAAGGACAGATCGTCTACTATTTCGTCGTCAACCAAGTCCACATCATCACTTAGTGCAGCTGGCGTATCAGGCCCTGATGTGACACTGGAAGACTCGTGCACGATGTCCGATTCGATGGGTTGCTCGTCCTGCAATGCAGCATCATGAGCCCGCCGATCGAGCAAGGCTTTTAATCCGTTTCCGCCAGAGGACCTCAGTTTTTGTTTGTACTCGTATTCATCCTCAGACGAGTATGAGGAACTTAATGCCAGTTGCGAGTCGATAGGAACGATGTCATGTTCGGCTGCACGAGGATTTGCCCCCTTTCCCCTTTCGCGCCTTTTCTTTTTGAAGCGTTTGAGTTGTTTTTCCGACACCGATGCATCTACAGCTGGGAGAGTTGACGGCTGATGTAATGTCGATGCTTGGTCGATGTTTTGTGAGTCTTGGAGCACTAGTAGCTCCTTGTGAGCATCTTTGGCAGATCCGTTCATCTCCAGATCGGAGCTTGGTAGCTGATATTCGTTATTAACATCCTGCCAAGCGCTATGCATATCCAAGACTTTAACCAACTTTTCACCACCAAGCGAATGTTTTTGCTTGCCCAGTAATTCAAATTCCCTGCCCTCAGTAGCATTAGTGACGTCAGCGATGCCAGGCACGTTAATGACATCATTCGCATTAGTTGCGCGATAGCCCATATCGGGTTCCAGCTTAACTACGCACCTGAGCTCGTTCAGCACCTGAGACATCTTGTGCTTAACGCTATCATCCGGTACATAGTCGGTCTGAGCAAGTAAATACTTTTCCGAATCCGGATAATAAATGCTGTCGCCCTCAGCACCACTCATGGCTAACTGACCAATCTGCGTAAATAGCACATCGTTGTCAGGATGCTGCTCAAAGCAATCCGGGTCTGCCGCTGTTGCTGCTGCTGCCGCTGCCGCTGCTTGGGCCTCAGTGCGCTGTTGTTCAAGTTCCTCAAGTTGGCGCAATTCGTAGCAAAAGTACTCGTCGTCCGTGTCAATGCTGTCCTCAGTGCTCTGACGTCGTGACGACGAGAGTGTGCGCCCGGAATGTTGACTGCGATTGTCATCGTCATCCCTCAAACCATAGCAGAGACTGTTTGGAATGTCTAAAGATTGTTGTGTGGCCAAAACTGTTCCCCGCCCAAGCTGCGGCAGCCCATTTAATTGGGTCATCGTGGTGCTCGTTGTAGTTGGGATTATTTCTGCAGACTTCACACTGCACTCCTTGTCATCCTCATAAACTACGTTGGATTTTTGTACAAAATTTGAAATGCCTTGAAATGCGTGTGGCATGCTAGTCTCATGGGGCGTTTGAGTGTTAGAAATTTCATTGGTTTCAACAAATATTTCTGGAACTTGGTCAGAGTTGTTGAATTGTTGCATTGACTCGAATGTCTGATCCAACTGAAGATCGTCCACCGTTGAGACGGGCACGGGCATGGGCATGGGCATGGGCACAGGCATGGGCATCGGCATCGGCATTGATGGCGAAGCGTCTGTTGTCGCCTGTATTCTCTTTAGGTCACCGACAACGGCGAATAAATTATTCGCCAGATTTACTTGCAAACTACTATCGGGCGTGTCTTCATAATAATTATCGTCCCGATTTTCGGTTACTTTAGTAGGGTCGAAGTTATCATCGTTATCAGAGTGGACCGACAAGTCTTGGACTGCCAACTGCTGATTGGTTTCAAACTCGCTGGTCGCCGAGTCATCATTGTCGGAGGATGTAAAGTTTGGGATATCTATTTCGGTATCTGAGATGCTAGATCCGTGGCGCAGGCCAAAGCTGTGCCGCTTATACGATTTTGCCTTCTGCATTAAACTATTCATTTTTGTCGAAAACGAGCGTTTCTTTTGCTTATGAGTTCGAACTGGATTCGAACAATCTGGCGAACTCCGCTCTGAAGGGGTAGACGTAGCTCGTTGTATTATTCGCATCGGCAACTTTTGAATACGTTTCGATAGCTCAAAACTACTATGAACGCTGCCGTGGGACCGTATGTGAGCAGAGGCTGTAACAAACGGATACGAGCCTGCCTGGCCACGCACTTGCATCTGTGAGCCCTTTGCCTGCACATCCCCACTGGGTAAGGAGTGGGATCGGTTGTACCTTATCGATCGCTTCAATTTCAAATTACCCGGTAGTAGGTTGGTAAGCTTGTTCCACACCTTGGGTGTGTGTTTCGATTCGACTGGCTGCATAGCTGGCATATCCCGGATTTGCTGGTTACCGTTGCTATAGGCATTGGCCGATGATTGATTTGTAGACTGAAATTTCTTCTTAGTTGGATAAGAATTCACAAATTGTTGATGAGCCGATGGCCTATTGCACGGCCCTTCTAAATTTGGTTGGCGGAAACGTTCGTACTGTTCAAAGCCCATATAGTCTAAATTATTGCTGCTGTTATAGTCGGCGATGCCGTTGAATGTAGGATAATAAACGAGTCGATCTGTTAAGTGAGGCTTACGAGTTTGATCAATATCAGTTTCCAGATAACCAGATAGCTTGGACATACGTAGCTGACCTGATTGCGCATTACCACTCGCCGACAAATCTCTTGTCGATTCATCCAGTTTCACAGATAGGCTTTGTGGTATTTCATTCTTCAAAATATCCGGTATGCGATTTGTACTAATCGTTGTTTTTGAATTCATATTTATACTGTCCAAAAATCGATCAGCGCTTTGCTGTACCTGAGACGATGCTTCGAGCTGTTGTTGATCCCATTCTAGCATTTCATCAATTGTGCAAATGGTTTCATTGTCATTTGGGTTTGCCTCGGATGGCAGCACATTAAACATAGATTTATTTTCATATGCTGAACAAATCGGAATATTTTTCGATAGCTCATGTATATAATTAAGATTTTCTTCCGAAAATATATAGTCACTGCCCATTTCAGACTGTTGATTTTGCTGTTGCTCCTGGAATATATTGATGTTTGACTCAGCATCAATATTGATTACTTTATCGGCGATTAGAGCGCTTTTGGAGTTTACGTCTGGACCCGCTTGCAAGTCCAGCATCATCTGAATCATTTCCATGGTAATATCATTGTATTTGTTAAAAGTTGAGCTTCCATTATGAATATTTAGAGGCACGGATCCGGGTGAATTTGGTGACCAGCCACTCATTGAAGATAGCCCAGAGTCTGACTTGGCCTGCCGTGACGGCGATTTGAGAGGCTGTGGTTGTTGTTGTTGTGGTTGTTGTTGTAAAATCTGTTCTACATGCGTTTCTGCACTAAACGGATTAACAGATATGTCTAATATATCCTCGAATCCGTTGTCATTGGGAGCTGGTGGTGGAGGACTTGTTCCAGTAGGCCCCAGTAGAATGTCATCCAAGTCAGCGGATGCTTTGTGTTTCTCTGGATTTTGAAGGTGTAACAGAAACAGCATACTATTGTGGCGTTCAAGACTTTTCTTTAAGGATCTAATGTACTCATCCTGATTGTAAATATTTGTTGAGCTCGAGGCTTTCTCAACAATGCTTAGACTTTGCCTTTGTCCTGGACTTACCAATATTTGGGGACTGACACTCCGACTGGTGGGTTGATGAACGTGACTATATTCGCTCTCTACGCCTATAAAATTATCATGAGAATCCAGTTTACGTCTCTTTGTTATTTTTTCAATATTTTTTTTGCGATTTATTTCAATCTCTTGAGTCTCCAACAGTTTCAATTGCTCATCTAGATCTGAGTTATTGCGTAGCAGGTGGGCACTATATTCATTTGTCTTAGAAGATTCTCTCAAGTTAACTTGGCTATTGTTTCGGTGAATTAAATGCTGTGGGATATTTGTACTTGTACTTGAAGTTGTACTTGTGCTTGTACTTGTACTTGTGGTATTTATATATTTGGTATTTGTTATTTTGTATTCTTCAAACGAATTGCCGACTAACTTCTTTAGAGTATCGATATTCTTATCAAATTTCTTCATGACAAGATCAAACTTTTCATCCACTTCCAGGACGCGCAGACGTCGCAGCTCTTCAGCCATAGTGACAGGATTTAATAACAAAAGTGTTAGATTCTTGTCAACCTGATTGAGTTTCTCAAAAAATGTCTGCTCAGATCTAATTGTCTGCCGGAGCTTAAGGATTTGAGATGCAGATAATGATTGTAAGTCGCCTATTTTATTTATTTCTCTTATTATAACGTCAGTCATGCAATCTAGAATAGCAATATTTCGGTCATTAAGACTGCCGGCATCTTCCGAAGATGAGGAGTTTGTTGACCGTCGATTGTCTCTATCGGATTGCGCTTGTGTTAAGCGATTGGTACTCGGATCGGTGGAAAAATTACCTCCCTGCTTATTTGACAGCGGATGACAAGACTTGGCATAATCAATAGTTGGGTTATCTGTAGTACTAGATGCCTGGGCAAGTATGCTTTTCAAATTGTTGATCATATCCATTTCGTTCTTATGATGTTTCTTTTTTCGATGTTTTCGTGACTCTTTACCCTTATATGTGCTCTCCAAAGCTGCGGAATCACGTGCCTTGGCTGCATGTCTCTGTATTCCTTCAATTGATTTATCAGCAGATGTAGTACATTCTGTAGTTTGGTTAAAATCTAAATTTTTCATCTCCTCCTCTTTTCCCTTAAGGATCATCATCAGAGAAGATGTCGATTGGCCAGTATTTAAGGGCAAGCCCGTCATATGCTCGTGAGTAATTTTCGCCTGCTGTAGCAGGCGCTCCATATTGGATATTTCTGATGTCAAATTATTTTCTCGATACGCTTCGTTAAGATTTTTGTAGAAATTTTCGTTCATTTCACCATCATCTGTCGCTTCCGGCTGCAAATTTAAATTTGTCCCTCCGGTATCTTCAATAGGATCAATTTCGTTCCCTCCTTGACCGGTTTTAACGGCGGCTAACCGAAAAAACTGCACATCTTCGGTTAGTTCGTCGAGTTCCTTGGAAGAAGTCAAGGCATTTGTATCAGATGCTTTCTGTCCCATTTCTTGTCCTCGTATTGACCGAACATTACGTAGACTACCGTGAACTGAAGTACCAGCGGAAGCGGAAGCCACTTGTTCGAGCACCCGCTGTCCATTCAAAAACTCCTGCAATAATTCAGCACGGGCATTGTTCGCCATAATCTGTTGCTGCTCGTACATTAGTAAATCCGATTCGGAATAAAGCTTCCCTCGGGTTCGTTTCTGATGTGCGCTAAAACCATCTGCATCGCCAACTACATTCTTCAGCCACGAGCACTCATGTTGTTCTATATCGAGTTGCTTATCATCCCTAGCCAGTTCCGCGCCACTTTCCTTTAAGTTAATCCCTGACGATCCGTTGTTGTACTGCAAAAACAGGTCATCGCTATTATTATCCGTGTCCAAGACATAAGTTGCTTCATCCAAATACAAGTCGCCAGGAATGGTATGTCCTTGCTCATGGCCATCCATAATTAACTCCAAGCTGCTCATTTGATTTTCCGCTTCCTGACAGTGTTTCAATTCCTCTAGTATATGGCGAAAATCTTGCTTTTGGGACTTTGGCTCCAAGATATCAATATTGGCATCCAATTCCAGTTCCATGGGTAAAAGTTGATTTTCTACCAAAAACGAAGCGAACGGAGAATTGGCATCTAAGTCAACTTGTTGCTGTTCTTGTTGTTGCTTTGCCGCAGCGATGAGACCCATTAGATTGCCCATCACTGACTGCTGCTCCACGGATATGTTCTCCAATTTTTCTAGCCTTGTCCAAATCTTACCGTACTCATTGGAGAGTAAGTCAAGCGCTCGCCAAGCAAACTTCAGCTCTGTCTCAAGCAAACTAATGCGCGTCGCTATCTTATCCATATAATCGGATATAATATAGTCCGAGTGCTGCTGCGAATTGTACAGCTGGCACAGTTGCTGTTCGCTTCTAATGGACGCCATGCTGCCGTTATTCAGGTTGGATCTGGACATGGACATCGACATGCTATCGCTGGCTAAACTCAATTGAGATTTATTAAGTGCCCGTGGCGTAAAGCACTTGGCCTGTTGCTGCTGCAAATTCTTTTGCGAATGCTGGAGAGGATGCTGCTGGTGATGTCGACTCTGAAGCTCCGTGTGTTGCAAGGAAGTTTTCGCCAGTGTCTGTGACTGTGACTGTGGCTGCTGTAGATGCTTAAACTGCTGGAGGGGATGCTGCTGATGTCGGCTCTGCAGTTCCGTGTGTTGCAAAGATGCTGTCGCCAGTGCCTTTGCCTGTGCCTGTGCCTGCTGTGACTCCAGTTGATGCTTAAGTTGCTGTTTGATCTTAAATTGACTGTAAAGGGCATTTGCGGCAACGCTGTAAGACTGCGACTGCGTCACCGACTGTAAATCAATTTTGGATTCAGCTCCACTTAGATGCAATGACGAAGTAGCCGAAGGAATCGCAAAATTTGATTGGATTCCCTGTTCCTCCGTGTGTTTTTCCACAAAGGTCGCTGCTGGCAATAATTCCGTACACATGGATTCTCCAAAGGCCGGCTCAAAATTGGATGCTGGCCTAGGAGATGTTGATGGTGACGGATCCATAGACATCACGTCGATCGGAATGGCTCTTTTTAAACGCCAGCTGCTTGCTAAATATTTTGTACTTTCAAGAAACACACTTCACCAGAATCATAATGCATATATACATACCAAAAATGTCGAGGTAAATACTTTAAATTGACGATATACCCTTTAAATAATCTGCGCCAAGTGTCATCAATCAATCCAATCCACCAATCAATCGTAATCAACAAGATACCTTTTCAATAATACCTTGTACATAGAATGAAAAAAGTGTTACTCCTTTTCAGAAGACCCTAAGCGCGAGACCAAAAACTGATTCGGTTTGAAAAGAAAATTTCAGCACATTTCGACTCATTTTCGTCTAGCTGTTTTTAATTCCGAGTGAGTCCAAAATGATTTCGAAATGTTTTCACCCCTACTCGATACCAATTGTCAGCTGCTGCACAGCTGTGTTCCATTGATTGTGTTTGGTGACATACAATTTATTGTTTAAATGCCGGCGCCATGATTAGTTTATGGTATTAAGGCCGATCGCTCGAGTCGATTTTTTACAGCTTATTATTACAAACATTTCGGTTTCATTGCGATAGATATAATAGATGCAATATTCTAATGAATAATGGAATAAGAATTATTTTGCTGACAAGAACATATTTATTTTCGCTTATTTCGCTAATTACTTCTCATTCCGATAACTCAAAGGCAAAACTTATGAAAACAACAAGATTTGATCGAAACGACATTATAAACACCAATCCATTTTAATTTCGAAATGGAAAGGACCGTTTGTATTTACTACAAGTCCTTTTGGTTAATGTTTACATTCGAAAAGCTCGTTGTGTGTTTTTGTGTAATCATAAAAAAAAACCGAAGTGAAGAAAAAAACATCTATTAACCTACTTCGGACGACATGATCCTTTCATGTCTGGTATGTCCGCATAAAAGTGTCAAAATTTAAATATCTTTAAACCGCATATACATATACGTGAATGAGCATACAATTACATTTGTGCTCATAAGGCAAAAACAACAACCTATTGGCAGAAGCAATTGGGTATCATAATATTGGAGAAGCATAAATTTGAAATATTTTACTAATTTGTGTACATGTGTGCAGAAAGTAGATATATATGTACATATATGTATGTTCTCTTCGTTTGCTCGCGGATTCTATCATGTGACACAATTAAACGTTTTATATACGTAAATACATTAGTATGTATAACATTGTGTATACGTATTCGGGTTAAATTGAATCGGCCGTGTTGATTTGGCTTTCATTAATACAGTATTGTATTGTAAATTTTTTTATTTGGTCTTGTCTCAGTGAATGAATGTTGTCGTTAATATTTTATTATATTGCTGCCGTTTTTCTATCTATAATCACTTTCGATACAATTTTTATATTAAGATTACTACTTAAAAAGTCTTCACTTATGAACAATGCTACGCTGAATTGATGTGAATTGGAAAACGCTGAAAAGTATACTACATCTTGGTAAACTCTGCTCCTTAATGGAATCTACATACATATACTCTCTCATATTCGCTCTCTTCGATGAGTGTGTGTATGTCAGGTTAGTGCGTGAGTGCGATTCCCACTGAACTTCGACTAGTTGTACACAGACAGGGAGTGCGACAGCCACAACGGGAGTGCATAAAAGTCGTCTGTATTCAACTGAATACACACACATGACGTGTTTGAAACTATAAAACAGCCAGAGAGAGGAAATGTGACAGCCGCACTTGGGAGTCGGTTTAGTACTGCGCATGCGAT
This sequence comes from Drosophila montana, assembly GCF_035044405.1. Classification (NCBI taxonomy): domain Eukaryota; kingdom Metazoa; phylum Arthropoda; class Insecta; order Diptera; family Drosophilidae; genus Drosophila; species Drosophila montana. The sequence continues at coordinate 1,125,595 of NW_026997278.1, forward strand.
TTACCAAACAGCTTGAAATTATTGCGCGGGAGTTGCTTGGTAAAGCTTTCGAAAGCTTTATAAAATCAGAGAGAGCCTTTCCTGAGGTTGCATTGAGTATTAAAGTCTCTGATAAGGACTCTGATTGCTCGCTAAGCTAAACAATACAAAAGCTCATGACCGACATTTCTTCTCTCCATTTTAAATACTCAATGGTAACTATTAGGCAAATAAATACATTTTTATATTATATGCGTATGTTTGAGCTTTCAAGAGAGACATATTATTCTTTGTCGCCGATATGAAAATACAAAAGCATAAAAAATGCAGCACTTTATTGCAGTCGGTAATACATAATTGTGGTACATATAGGCATATTAAAAGGGTTCCTAAATGCTTAAAGAAAAGTATTTTAATATCCTGTACCCACAAGTACATTGTCAATTACTACAGCTACAACGTTTGAATCGATTGTTCTTTCGGAAATAAAACTCCGAAAAATTAAATATCCCAAAGATCCGTGTCTCCGAACATTTATACTCATTCAGAGGAATATATTCTGATTGTAAATCAGTTTTATAATTTAAAATCGTTTAATCTTAATTTTTTAACTTAATTCTTATTGTAGAATTAAATGTTTTTTCTAATTTTTCACACTATAAACTATGAACGAGGGGCAGTTTTAAATGTTGTAGTTATAACTCAAAGAAAAATGACCCGTCAAAATCTTGGCTTAAACCTACTTACATTAGAAACGACACTGTCGCGTTGATGCTTTAGAAGACAGCTAAATTTTCGGGTGCGCTCTGCCGCAGTTGGAGTTATCAGCTGCTGATTGCCGATGTGCGGTTCGTCTTGGCCCTTCTCTTTGTCGATTCGATCGCTAAGCAACCCGAATATCAAGTTCATTGCGATGTTTCAAACACTTTGCACTAACTGCGTGGTTCTGGCACAACAACTTGGCAAACACCAAAAACAAATTGTTGGACCTTAAAAGCATTAGCGCAATGTATGCTCGTATATGCGTACATGCGTATATATGCATGCATATATTTGACACATATACATGTGTAAGTACTACCATCACCTAATTAACGACTATGTAAATGCCGCTGCTTATCAATATTATTCGTGTACCCTTCGCTCAGATTGTCAAGCATATTCATTGTTATGCTCAACGTCAAATTGGCTCTTTTAAAGGCAGGCGCTACTATCTTATCTCTATACATAGTTCTGGTTGTCATGCCGCACAGCGTCAGACTTCGTAAGAGCTAAGAAGTATGAATTTGAAAAGAATTTCTGTTTGGGTTAAAACTAAGCAAATCTGAAAACCTAAGAGATTTGCTAAAAAACGGGATTTCAATATCGATTTTTATCGATTGCCTAATTTTAAGGCTCTAGCTCTTTTAGGTTCTGAGATCGCCGCGTTCATACATACGGACGGACAGCCAGACGGACACATGGACGAACAGATGGACGAACAGACGGAAAGCCGGAAAGACAGACGGACATGGCTACATCAAGGCGGCTATTGCTTGTGATGAAGAGTATATACACTTTATTGGGTAAGAAATGCATCCTTCTACCTGTTACATACATTTGCACAAAACCATAATACCCTTTTTACCCATTTTCATTGGGTTGAGGGTATAGAAACAGCAATAAAATAAGATATGATTATCAAAAATCAGTATGATTAATTCTTGTCCAATGCTCCAAAACTCAATTTTAAAGCTCTAAATATGAAATTATTTATACGCTTTTCACAAATTTTAAATAGAATTTAAAATATAATATTAATATAATCAGGTACTCACATTTAGCTGCATTATGATTTTGTTGTAGGCCCAATGCCATCGCTGCTTGGCCGTAATCTCAGGCTTTCGTATCATCTGCATATGACCGCTTACAACTTCTTCAGTTTCGCCTCGCATCAGAACCTTCTTCTTTTTTTGGGACTGGCTTCCTGTGGGTACCAGGTCAGCCAGTTGATCATCATCATCAGCGTCTTCTTCAGGCGACATGTCGCTGTGTGCTGCGCCACGGCGATCGTTGTTTAAATCTATCGGACTTGCTTCTTCTTCTTCTATAATAATACTGTCCTGTTTTTGAATTTGCTGGTGACCCTCTCCAAGTTGCAGGCAAATGCCTGCAGCCTTGCTGGCACGAAGCGACGCATGCTCAGCAGTATTGGCGATAGCTGGAGTTGTATTCATGCCCATAGTGGCATTGGTGGTCGTACCGGTAATGAAGCCGTTACCCTCCGCTTGTAGTTTACGTCCTTCGGCAATACCAACGCTACCACTCGAGCTTTCGTCTAGATAATTGCCACAGTCTTCATCACTTTGATAAGTCTCGTTCAAGAAATCGTCGTTTTGTCCATCGTCCACATAGTCTAATGAGGATTGCTTATGACTGAGCATTAATTTTTGTGATTGGTGCTGATGCTGATGCTGATACTGATGCTGCTGCTGCTGCTGCTGATGAGTCTGCTGCTCAAGATACTTATATTCATCCTCTTCATTAAAGAAATCCTCTCGATAGTCATAACCTGCGCTAACGTGTTCATAATAATCATTTGCACCTCGACTTGACGGTGTCGTCTGCTGATGATCCATGTAGTAATCATCCTGCTCACTATCGATGCAATAATTCGGTTCATGGTCAACCTTATCGGTATGTCCCATAAAATCTTCAGTGAGATCATCATCTGATTCATCATCAAAGATCTCAGTTGGCTGCTGCTTGATTAGCAGACCCGATTTACCATTAATGGTGGGCAGTTTTTTGCCGGTGGATCCTGCTGACGGCACCGCCGGTAGTAGCTTCTGTCCAGCTATCACTTTACCCAGCATCGGTGAGTGTACTGCTGCCGTGTCTTTGGTATCAATTTGCTGGATCTGATTACCATCCGAATAGTAGATAGAGTATGCTTTATTATCATTGATATTCATATGCACTGACATGTCGTCACCAAGCATGTGTGTATTGCTATTCTCGTAATCATCGCCAGCTGTTGAATATTGGCTTGACACCGAGTCCGGGTTAGTGACTAGCTCGTTATAATCATTGTCCATAACACTGTGAAATCCAATGGCTCCCGACGCGTTCGTTATCGATATTGTATTGGCTGCCCGCGTTGCTTCTTGCCCAATGTTAGAAACAAACGATATGCTCGAGACTGGGGTTGCAATTTGGTTAGAAGACGCTGTGGCTGGCACGTCTCTAGGCTTGGTTTGCCCAACTGTTGTGACATGTGCAGATGGTGTCGATGTTTTTTGAGCCACAGCTGAGGCAACAGAGGAGGCACCCTGATTGACCGCCTGCGTAGCTGACTGTACCGCTGCTGCAGCCTTACCAAAAATTGAGCCTAACATACCACCAGTGCTGCCGACGGTGCTAGATCTGTCTTTTTTTATACCAATCTTTGAAGCTACCGGTTGGGATTTACTTGTACCGGTTTCGATTACGGATCCGATTCCAGTTTCAAGCATATAGGTCTTCTGTTCAGCAGGTAAGTTACCCGCTGGCATTAAAGTTTGATATTGAGTGAAAGGAATTGTATCAACTACCATGTTCGATCCTAGTGCCATCTCAGCACCAACAGTTGGTTTATATGGATCTGTGTAACTGTATATACTGTCAACGTGACCCTCATCTGTCGTTTGATACGGTGCAGAATATTCATTGTACCTATAGTCATCACTAAATCCCAGCACCTCTATTGCGGAACTATCAGGTTCATAATTCCCGAGGTAGTCATAGTCTAGATTTGACTTGTTTAGCCCAGAACCATTGTTTTGACTGACCCGTAACTCTTCCAGATACTCAATAGTCGGGCTAAGAGTGACGCTTGCGTCCGTGTTGGAATTCGTATTTGTAATCTCTGGTAAGTGATCGTTTTCATTTACATAATCATATCCCTTTGATGTGCTTTTAGAGTTGAGCATATGTTGGGTACTGTCCGCTGTTGAGTCGGTGGAAGTCGTTGGTGCTGTTTCCTGCTGTTGGTCTTGCTTGTTGGAGCTGGAAAGCAATCCTCCTACACTCGGTACCAATTTTGAGGCCAATCCAAACCCAAAACTTTTCTTACTGTTATTGTTGGCTGGATACTGTTTAGTTGCTTCCATCGTTGAGCTAACACCGCTGAGCACACCATCCAATCCGCCCTTGATTCCCTTAGACAGACCTCCCAGGACGCTGGTAGCCGCCGACGCAACGACTTTGGCTTTCTGAGGTGTAAGTGGAGCTTCGTCTGGCACACACGGCTGTTGTTGTTTTTGAGATGGCTTGTAATATCCACCTTGGCCAAAACCGAACGACTCGTTCAGTTCATTTGAACTACCCGTCTCCCTTACATCCATGTATGCCTTACTTGATGGATCTGAGGGCAGATAATTCAAAGTATCATTGCTGTTTGGGTTCAGAGCAGGAGTTAAGCACGTCTCGCTTTCAATATGTGCAATTGTTGCCGTTAGCGCTGATAAATCGACATTAAAGCTATCGTAAAAGCTGTCATCGAAAGCTGAAACTGTGCTCTCTAATGGCTGGTCTATGTGGCTTGATAAATAATCCGGTAAAGATTCTGATATTTGTGGCTCGAGTTTTGCTTCGGTTGAAATTATTTCATGGTATTTGTTCATATCAGCATGAGTGGAAACAGTATTTATCGGAACTAGGTTTGGCAGCCAGGTAGGAATTTCGCTTTGATATTGATTAGACTGATAGCTTTGTACTCCAAATTCTTTACACTCGTGCTCGCAGTGTGTGATTGATTCTGGGGGATGAGTATGGGAAGGCAATGTTGCTGTACTTTTAAGTGTTTCTGTCTCCGCAAATCCACTAGTACTGAATTTCCGAAGCCCTGCATCTGTAGTAGCAGTAACGCTATCTGTAGTACTTGTTTCTGGAAAAACTGCTGTTGTCTCGTCACTACAAATATCCAGAATTGGCGGTAGTTCTGGAAGTTCAAACTTTTTCATATAATCAACGTACGATAGCGTAGGTAAATCAACAATAATTGACGCTGGCGTAGAAACTGTAGCTGGACTAGTGTTTGTGATGCCTATTGTCGAAGGACTAGACGCAATAACAGTTGTTGTGAACACGTTACTCAAGTGGCTTAAAGTTGTGACTGTATCGTGAGAAACACTCGTCGCTGCAAATTGGTCAGACTTTTTAACCTCCATTGTTGACGGGATTGGTAAGATCGGTTTACTTGGTAAATACGACAATGTGGATGAAGACTCACTTAGCGGCGTTATGACCATTTCCTCTTTTGGTGCCGTTAAAACGGCGGCAACAGCATCACCGCTTAACAGTGATGATTCAATGTTAATGGGGCTAGTCGTCCATGAGGTAATCGAATTTGGCATTTGGGATTCCAGTGATGTCAGTTTAAATGAGTCCAACGAAACCTCCCTACCACTTACGTATGTGTCGAAAGTGGTCCTTGCGGTAGTAGGGATCATGGTGTGATCATTTTGAGTCGAAAATTTAAGTGAATCAAATGTATAAGGTTTTAAGTAATCAGATATGTCAAATGATGATGTCTTAGCTTCGCCTAAAGCAGCAATTGGTACTGTTGTTTCTGTTTCTGTGAAAGCCGAATGGTGATGGTTTGATGTTGGGACCGCTGAAGATGATTCTTGCTCGGATTGCGCGGATTCAGTTGATATATTTTGAATGAGTTTGGCGGGTACTGTGAAATCTAGCTGGCTTTTGTCGCTAGAAAGCTCACTTTGAAACAATGAAAGCGATTCGGTGGCTATCGAAGTTGGTGGCCAAGATCTAAATGAGTCGACAGACCTGGGCACTTCGCTCTGATGGTTCTGGAACTGAGTTCTATTATGCATTTTTGTGAATGTTTGACTCTCCTCCGAGTGGGAAAAATTATTGGCACCATCAACAAAGGCCATGGCTGTCGTTGATATCATAGGAGAACTTGGGGCCATGAGGGTAGTCATCCGATCGGAATCTGGTATTGCAGGCAATCTCTCTGGCGATGAGCTAACAGATATTGATAATGGTAAAACCATCGATTCTGTCCGGTTGATACTGATTTCTGAACCAATAGAAACTGAGTTCAGATTAGCTTGTGCTTTTGGCACGGGCAACTTTGGCAACTGCTTTGCGCGATGATTTTTCTCAGGCTGCGCTTGGGATTGGAATGTAGTTTCTGAAATCACTTCGGGAACTGATGTGCCAGTGGCATGCGATGATTTATACTGTATAGCAGGTGTCGGGAGAAGTTTAGGCAATTTTCTAGTTGTGGTCGTCGTCGTCGTCGTCGACATCGTAGTAGTTGTCTGAGCGTCTGTTATTGACCACCGTGCTAAAGCTATCGTAGTAGCGTTGGTAAAGGCAACTGAGGAGGAGGAAGATGAACAAATGCTGATATTTTGATCGCAACATGGCACTACACCACTGGTGGCCGAGACTGAATAATTATCAATTCGCCTATTGGAGTGCTGAACCGGTACTCTTGTCTCCCCAGATGCTATCACAGAAGCTGTTGTCATTGCCATCATAAGTGAGATTTTTCGCTGCTGTTGCAACTTGTGCTGGGCATTGCTTACTGGCGGCGTGTCACTGTACGCTGACAAGTTATCAGAATTGCCACCGTACTCAGAGTAGTCGGTGTAGTCGAGCGGCAGCATAGATGTGTAGGGTCGAGCCATTTGGTAGAACACGTCATAGCTGCTGGTCCCTCTGGCTGACCCGGGTGTACCCGATACGCTACCACGCACGTTTTGATTTCCGAAGGCATCTGACTTTAAGTTGTTATCTTCAAATAATCGATGTGAGGAGCTGGGTCGTTGCTGAGGCTCGGGTAACATCCGCATTGGCGCCGCTGGCAAACTAATGAAACTACCTATTCTCTCGTCTATTAAACCAGCATTCGGTGCATAGCCGGAATGTCCATTCAGATTGTTTTGAGCGTGAACATTCTGGTAAGCAGCCGCGTGCGGTAACATCCGATATTTCGAATTATCCATTATTATCGTCGACGACGACGCGGGTGCGGTTGGCAAGCAGACACCAACGCGATTGCCTCTTCTGGTGTACGTACCTTCAATTGGCACATCATCTGAATATTTCGCTGACGAGCCACACCCATTGTTGGTCACTGGTGTAGTTGAGCCATATCCATAATCAATGCCTCCATAATCAATTGGAGCGCCGATATTCTCGTCCCAATACTCCCCAGTTGCTACCCCAGCTACATTCTGCTCTTCTGGGCCATAGTCATCTGTATAATGCGCATAGTTCTGGTTAAAGCTTCTATCTCCAAACATGTGATCATCACCTCGAGGCCAATTCACATCAGAAGAGTACTCTTCTGAAACACCATACTCATCATAAGCATATGCACCCGAATGCTCTTCATCATAATTATAGATGGTGCTGTTATTAATTGGTCGGCTGTCAGTGGATAAGGCATCGTTTTTGTTATTATGATAGCATTCGTCCCGGGCATAATGCTGTAACAAATAGAACTTAATGAAATGAGGGTCAACTTTATATGGAACATATGTAGATCGCCACTAACCGTCATGTTTTATGTTGAGCTTGCACTTTTATTGAAACACTAAGGCTGAGCCAGATATATGATGCTGTGCTCGCATTGAAATCATTCAAGATTTTCGGATTCGCCTTCAGACTCTTCTTTTTCAGTCTGAACTCAGGAGGAACGTATGGCATCTTATGGCCTCCTCGACATCAGAAGACTTTCTGTAAAAGCAAATTATGTCGACAGTTAAAATTTTGTAGGTAACATTTCGTGTTCAAATTCATTTCCAACTATCTATACGAAAAATCATTTCAGAATTGTTTCACACTTCACACAAATCGTTCCACGGGCAAGGCCGGGCAATACCCGATAGTGTATCATATGTCTGCAAGGATTTTCAATGAGCATAGGGCTGCTGGTAAACATTTACTTCTTGCTTTTCTTTTTATCTTAAATTTCATATATTAATCATTTTTGCAACAGGCAACTATCTGTTATACCAAATACTGACCTATGTTAATTTAACTCGCACATATCTAAGTTGCTATACTCGTATATTTTCGCACCATACATTGCATATTATGAAAATTACATTTTTGATATTTGATTTTTACTTAAAATATCAAGCAAAGAAGCAGCCATAGACCGTTCACTTGAATTAATTGTTTAAGTAGCATTGTATGATTATTGCTTTACTTTCATCAAATATTTTCCAACGATACAATATTTTTGTGATTATTAATCAATGTTTTTATATAGCTTAAATCGAACAGTGCAACTTTCAAAAATGGTATCTACATATATAAAATACATGCATATACATATGCAAACATATACATATGTTTACATATCTTTATGCATAGTAAATATTTCTTTAAGGCTTAGTTTTTTTATTTGTATTGTTGTGTATTGTTATGTTGTGTATACATATATATATATATATCTTATTTATATATACACACAAAAAACTTTTTTTCACTTTAAAAGTCATATTTTCACTTTCAAATTTGACACTTATTTTATCGACCCGCTTGCAAAGTGTGCCAAACACGTGTAACACGCAATGTTCGCCGTAATGTTGTATTTTGCAATTGATTAGTTACTTGGCGAACTTACTACTCTGGAATGAAATTTAGATTGCTTAATTACAGTTAGCTGTAACCGTTACCGTATCGTCCTCGAAAAACATTTAAAATGAACTCCTCTCAATTTAATTTAATGAAGGCATATTTAAACAACTATTTTTGCCATCTGCAATTTAAACAATTCTAAATGAAGCTTGTCTTCACTTGTTCAAAACGGATGAAAAAACTTATTTTGTATTGTATAATTCTGACTGTGTGCGTATGAAACACGGAGCATGCGCAAAAAAAATCGCTTCGGAAGTTAATAAGATTTACAATTGACAGTTACCGTGGCGTTGCCGGATCAATCCAGAGACCATTTTTTATACGATACTCTAATGATTGCTACTAACATCCTACCACTAACCAAATAACATATAGACCGGACAAACCGTACTTTTGAGGGTGACATTCGATATTTCTGCGGCTGGTCCAAACTCGCCTTCGTTTTTGTTCGGGTTCGAGACATGCCCGCATGCTCTCAGAAGCAAGAGAGTAAGAATACATATGGCCTGTGTCGGGGAACGGCAACGCTGTCTTTTTACTCGCTCACTCTACAAGAAACTGCTGTGGCTTACTCTCATCCATATGATTTGTGCGATAGAACGGCATCGCTGTTTTTTATCTCGCTCCCACTACAGGAAACTGCTTTGGCTTACTCTCAATGCTCTTTCAATTTGTCTATGTACCGTTTAAATGTTTGTGTGTGTATGTGTCCGCACAAGCAAAAATGCCCACAAATTCAATTTTTCTCAAAAATCGGTGGCATATCTTCCCTTTTGAGGGGACGAGTAATATGAAATAATGAAAGGGTTTGCCCCGTCGATGCGAAATTCTTTCATTTTAGCTCGTTCTTCTTCGAAAGGGTACCTAAGCGTTGGCATGTGTGCATTTAAAAGTTTTTGGACTTGCTATTCACGCATACTTGCGTATTTTGTATATGAATAGAAGCATTTATGCGCATGTGTGCCTGTTGGTCCCTGCCTGCCTGTCCGATCCAAATTTGACAATATATTTGGACTTCTGAATTTCGAGCTCTACACACACACACAGAGACACAAATGTGTGTGAATGGGCTGATCATGGGCGCAAAATTTAAAAATATTATTGGCACGCGTCTGACGCGCGCCCTTCTTTTTATGATTTAGGGTTTGAATTGATCAATGAATGTTGACCCCTTAATACGTGCAGATCAAATTCATGTATGAAAAAGCTAAATATTTTAAGACAATAAAATTATTATCACTATAAATATACAATTGCTCCTTTTTTGTATTTGGTATATTTGAATATTTTAAAGATTTTATTTTTTACACAAATTTCCTAAAATTAGTTAAGTGATCAGTCACTTGACCTACATATGCAGGTGCAGATGTTTGCCAAAAGTTGACCCTTTCGGCCCAACGGGCTGCTGCAGGTAATAAGGGGTCAACATTCATTGATCAATTCAAACCCTAAATCATAAAAAGAAGGGCGCGCGTCAGACGCGTGCCAATAATATTTTTAAATTTTGCGCCCATGATCAGCCCATTCACACACATTTGTGTCTCTGTGTGTGTGTGCGCAGAGCTCGAAATTCAGAAGTCCAAAAATATTGCCAAATTTGCATCGGACAGGCAGGCAGGGACCAACAGGCACACAAGCGCATAAATGCTTCTATTCATATACAAAATACGCAAGTATGCGTGAATAGCAAGTCCAAAAACTTTTAAATGCACACATGCCAACGCTTAGGTACCCTTTCGAAGAAGAACGAGCTAAAATGAAAGAATTTCGCATCGACGGGGCAAACCCTTTCATTATTTCATATTACTCGTCCCCTCAAAAGGGAAGATATGCCACCGATTTTTGAGAAAAATTGAATTTGTGGGCATTTTTGCTTGTGCGGACACATACACACACAAACATTTAAACGGTACATAGACAAATTGAAAGAGCATTGAGAGTAAGCCAAAGCAGTTTCCTGTAGTGGGAGCGAGATAAAAAACAGCGATGCCGTTCTATCGCACAAATCATATGGATGAGAGTAAGCCACAGCAGTTTCTTGTAGAGTGAGCGAGTAAAAAGACAGCGTTGCCGTTCCCCGACACAGGCCATATGTATTCTTACTCTCTTGCTTCTGAGAGCATGCGGGCATGTCTCGAACCCGAACAAAAACGAAGGCGAGTTTGGACCAGCCGCAGAAATATCGAATGTCACCCTCAAAAGTACGGTTTGTCCGGTCTATATGTTATTTGGTTAGTGATCCTACATTAAAGTACATCATAAATTATTTCTAGTCAAGCCAATAAAATATTATTACTCGGCATTTCGATTGACTGCTGTACAACATATGTAATTGTAGTGTGCTTATTGATTATTATCGGCATTTATACGTCTGTTATTACTTTGCTGCCAAAAATGAATTCAATTTGCACAGAAATACAACTGCAACTTAACTGTAAATAGCCCATATATGACCACAGATAAATATGAAAACATCGATAAGAGAAAATAGAATTTAGTCTTCACGGAAATATCGTTTCCCTCTATTCGATATTTATATTTTAGGCCACCCCTAGTGTCGATGACAAACATTTTTGTGAGAAAAAAAAAAGAGCAAAGCAAATAATTAAAAATAACGAATTATTGCTAAAAAAAAATATATAAAATGATTATCACCGTAAAGAACCTGCAGCAGCAAACCTTCACAATTGACTTTGACCCAGAGAAAACGGTAAATTTCATTTTTTTATATATAATGTCTATCTTACATATGTATATACATACATACATGCAACTGTATTCATATCTCCTGTAGGTTTTAGAACTCAAAAAACAAATTTTTAATGAACGTGGTGCCGAATACTTCGTGGAGAAACAAAAACTGATTTATGCTGGTACGTAACTGTCTTGTTTGTTGATATTCACAGTATTCGTATGTATGTGTGTATGTATATTTTTTTTTTCTTAAGGCGTCATTCTGACAGATGAGCGAACAATCAGTTCATACAAAGTCGATGAGAAAAAGTTCATTGTGGTGATGCTTACACGAGATATTAGCGGATCTAGCAGTAGCAGCAGCAACAACACAAATACAGATGCAGTTTCGTCGCAGCAACCTCGGAAACAAGTCAAGGAGACGACAGAAAGATCCACAAAAGATGAGCCACTGGTGGAAAGTAAGCCTGCTGTACAAGTAAATGAATCTTCATCGTCTGAAAAGGGAACAAAGACTAAGAAAATGACAAGTGAAGCTGGGGGAGAAGTAGGAAGTACCGGAGCTGGATCTCCAGCACCAGCTGCAGCCACAGGCTCTACCACCGACTATTCAAGCATTGATTTAGTTGGTGAGCTGGCCAATGCGTCATTGCAAACACGTGCCGAATCAAATTTACTAATGGGTGAGGAATTTAATCGTACTGTTGCCTCAATGGTTGAAATGGGTTATCCCCGGGAGCAAGTTGAACGCGCAATGGCAGCCAGCTTTAATAATCCTGAGCGCGCTGTAGAATATTTGATTACCGGCATTCCCCAGGAGGAGAACTTGTTTACTCCAGGAGACGACGAGGAATCTTCAAGAGCATCTAATATACATCAGGGTGCTGCAAGCGATTTACCGGCTGAATCAGCCGCTGGTAAATACATTTCATTATATGTACATATATCGTTCGAATAACCTTTCCTTTTTTAGACCCATTTGAATTTTTACGCAGTCAGCCACAATTCCTACAGATGCGCTCTCTGATATACCAAAATCCGCATCTTTTACATGCTGTTCTACAACAGGTATGTGGAATACCGCCCTTAATACCACTCTTAATCATATTTTTAATTTGTTATCTTAGATTGGCCAAACAAACCCAGCTCTTCTGCAACTAATTTCTGAAAACCAAGATGCGTTTCTGAATATGTTAAATCAGCCCCTCGAAGATGAGGTGGGCGCCAACGCACAACGACTTGGTCGAGCACAGTCAAATTCAAGTCGAACAGAAAATTTGACGTCATCGGCAATCCAAGCGGCAACTACGGAGGGCCAACGTTCTGCTGCTGGGTCAGAAAACCAGCCTTTAGCGGTTGCCTCAGAAGGAGATGGTTCTGTTTCGGCGGAAAGAAATGTACCAACAGAAAGCCTAGGCACTATTCGTCTAACACCACAAGATCAAGAAGCTATAGAGCGGGTACGTACCACTGTTCCAAACGGTGATGAACGCTTTTGTTGTTAACCAAAAAGACGTACAATTGAGGAATTTTTTTTTATATTTTGTTTTTTACGAAATCAGGTATCTTGTTACTCTATGTTAGCAACTTTTATCAGAGTGACAAATTGAGGAATACATATTAAAAATCATTAATAATTCATTTAAAAAAAACTATATGTTGAAAGTAATTAGAAATTTAACGAGAAAGAAGTGCTATCTTCGGCACACCGAAGATTTAATACCCTTGCAGACCCAACCTTTTCAAAATGCTCATAGTGCTTTGCCCGTATCTAAGAAGCACAGGGAAAATAGTTAATGCCGAGTATGGTTAAGATATCTTGAAAAACAAAACAGGTTTCCATACAACAATTAATTTTCGACCGATCGTTCCTATGGCAGCTATATGATATAGTAGCCCGATGTGAATAAGATTTTGCATAAGTGGAGGGAGCATAGTAAAACTAATAAATGCCGAGTTTGGTCAAGATATCTTGAAAAACAAAAAAAATTCCATACAACAGCATAATTTTCGACCGATCGTTCCTATGGCAGCTATATGATATAGTTGCCCGATCTTAATAGGATTTTGCATATATATGGGGAGCGTAGTAAAACTAATAAATACAAAGTTTAGTCAAGATAACTTTATAAACAAAAATGTTTTTCATACAAGAACCTACTTTTCGACCGATCGTTCCTATGGCAGCTATATGATATAGTAGTCCGATCCAGCTGGTTTTGACATATGAGCTGCGTGCAACAGAAAGAGGGAATTCTGCAAAGTTTCATAAAGATAGCTTTAAAACTGAGAGACTAGTTCGCATAGAAACAGACAGACGGACAGACGGACATGGCTATATCAACTCGGCTGTTGATACTGATCAAGAATATATATACTTTATGGGGTCGGAGATGTCTCCTTCTATGCGTTACACATTTCACGACAAAATTATAATACCCTCTGCAAGGGTATAAAAACTTCTGAGATATATATGTCTGGCTTGCGAAGAAATTTGAAATACCTATCGCTTATAGTTTAAGTCTTTCGAAATTTTTTTAATATCTTTGTATGACTACTTCATTTTACTATATGGTATGGTGTGAATCCACCCAACTTTAACTGACTTTTTTTTCAATATTCAATATTTTGCAGCTCAAGGCACTAGGATTTCCGGAAGCCCTTGTATTGCAAGCTTACTTTGCATGTGAAAAAGATGAGGAACTGGCTGCAAATTTCTTGCTTTCATCTAGTTTCGATGATTAAATCAGCCGGTTGCTGACATGTTACACATATGTATACCCATATACAAAAGTCGTTACAATAAAAGAAGAGGTTACTGAACAACCATACATATGCAAGTTGTGGGCTGAAACTGTATTTAAATTCAGATTAAGGTGACATTCGAAGCTAAGCCCAATATTTGTGACAATTTGAAAGTATATCTTTTTATTTTTTAGTAATAGCCAATTAGAATGTCTTCTTTAAAAAACATATGCAGTTGTAATGCGATTTTGTTTATTTAATTGACAAGCAGTTGGTAAATATGGCTAAATGTATGAAGAAATATAATGGTTAAAATTATACATATCATATTTACTTAATGTATGGTATATATATGTATTAATCTATAAATTTGCTCATATTTAAACTTGTTTGATTTCACCAGGTTGATCTATCCCCACTTTTGAAAGAGTCCCATGCGTTGGCAGCGGCAGTTGCTCCCCCACAAATTGCACCTACACGAACTACTGAAACAACAGTCACTCGGGCGATTGTCACAAGCACCATTACGACGGATACATCCTTTTCGGTACACATTTCTATTTAATGACAAAGGACGGCTGGAAGTGTGTACAACACGTTATTGTTAAATTCTGATCAGATGCAGATGACTTACGTTATGCTTGGACCAGAATATGTAGGGGTATATCTCTTTTCATAACTGCTGGGGTACATCAGACGTATATCATTTCCTAGAGACGGTCGAATTAAATTTTAAATTAAATTTATGTTGGCTCATCTCTATTTATAAAACTGTTTTACATGCCTGATTGATAGGTGACCAAAGGAAAAACCTAAGCCGTAAGAGCTACGAAGCTGAATTTGTACTTTTGATGGAGATACTTGTATGATAGAGGTACATTGTAAGGGGTATTAAGAAATTAGCGTGCACCTCCATCACATAAAGTAACTGTAGTTAAAATATCGGCTTCCAAGCTCTTACTGCTTCGGCTTACCGTTGGTCACCAATCAAACAGCCAGTGAGGACAAACAGTTTTATGTATAGAGGTATACTATGAGAAAAATCAATGTGTTATAGAGTTCCTTAGTCCATTGCGACCGGCTTAAATACTTGTACAATTGCTATAATTTAATCAATTTTTTAGATTTAAAATACTGAAATTATCGGTTCTCCTACAGTGGAGGAACTCTTTCTGTGAGCAGAGTTAAAATGAAGAGACTTGTATTTGTGTATGTATATTTCCTTTATAAATACCAACCAAGAAATGTATTCCGGCTGATAGCAAGTTCCTTATGTTTAGGATACAGAAGCTCACTGTTGTTTTTCCTAGGGCCTCTGGGAACTTCACCGCCAGCCACTTGTTGGCACGCTATTAGTGCAATTGCCAAAATAACTACACCTTTGGATGTTAAGCGCAGTCTTTTCAACGCCACGTCCATCTTAAAAGTATATAAATTATTTTTTATATTGAACGTTTTATTTACTTTAATTTGGTAACAGGTTTTAAAAACAATAATGGAAAAGGACCTCGTCGTGCTTTTCACAGCCTGTTACTCAATACTGGTGCCTTGTTTCATAGGTTCGTTCGTCAATCGCGTCTGCGCCGCTCAGTCGGGCATCCCTTATGGCTGGGTGGGTCGCAAACGCAGCGCGCATTTTCACGTTCATTTTCAATTTATCAAAAGGAATATGGAACTCCTACTGAAATATTGCCATTTGTCAATTTGCCAGAGCACGCTTACCCCAGGCTAGTTTAGAAAGCGCAGCATATCTTTGTTTAATTTCTCCATTTATGCTTTAAGCTGATCGAATATAAATATTATATATATAAGTATGTGTGTGTGTGTGTGGGCATGTATGTGTTAGTGTATGCATGCATGTATGTATGAATTTATGTATGTATGTATGCACGTATGTCTGTTTTCTAATACCAAACGCAGGCCATGCTTATATGTTTCACTGTGCTGCAAATTTAAATAAAACGAATTTCTGCCAAGTGCCCTCCTCCTCGATTCTCAAGAATTCAAGTGGGCTCTGCGGTTTTTCGTGCTTAGCTAGTGGTGTAGCTTTTTTTGGCTTTTTTTTTTGTTTTTTTTGGTTTGTGTGTTTTTTTTTGTATGTATATGTAAGTACATAATATATGTACGTGAGAACATTTGTATGTATATATATATGTTTGTATGTATGATGTATGTACATATATGTATGTTTGTATGTACATATATATATGTATGTATGTATGTATATATATATATATATATATATATATATATATATATATATATATATATATATATACGAGTCGAAAATGGTATAAAATTCCCAAATCGAACACTATTTGGCCGAGATATTCAAAAAAAATCTTCAAAAAAGGTTGACTTTACAAACGAATCGGTTTTTGGTCAACCACTTTTTTTAACCCATCGATTTGTAAAATGTTTGAATGCAGATTGATAGTAGGGATCCCTACGAATTCAAAAAGGTATAACATTTCAATATATATATATATATATATATATATATATATATATATATATATATGTATGTACATATGTATTTGGCTGTATGACTGTATGCTCCGCGAGTGCAAGTTAAATTTCCCGAAACCCCGTCTTAACGTGTACCTTCAATTTATAAGGTAACTACAGTCTCCTAGCTCTTACGGCTTGGGCACGGATCACCAATCAGTCAGTCAGGACCATATAGAAGCAAAGCTGGTGAGTTTATAAACGACAAGTCAAAGTATAATTATTGCTTGTTGAAAAGCAGGAATTCAATTACAAGTTATGAAGACTGCATTAGTTATTTTAATTATTGACAATACGCTACATATGTAATATAATTATGTAAAAATTACGTCTATATTTTATATATGTTCTCCTTTTTTATAGAATTAGATTTATGTATTTATGTACACCGACTTTTTCATTGATATTAATTATTCGTTAAACAACTAAAAAGGTAATGTTGAACCGCTTATAATAATAATATAGTAGTCCCCCGGAAAGCATTGGTCAAGCCTTCACCCTGACCCGCTTAGTTTCCTTTTGATTATTAATTTTAAAAGCGCTTACGCACAGCGAGTCGATACAGTGCGCTATGTTGTTTCATAGCTGGTTAACAGGGCAGCGTCGACGGGCTCCAAGCAGCTTGGACAGGTGAGACTACGCATCAACCAGTCGTCGATACAGTGCACGTGGTAGATGTGCATGCAAGGCAGATAACGCACAGCCTCATCCACGCAAAATTCAACCATGCAAATGACACACTCGCGGGCTTTCTTCAAGTTGCCGTCATAAGTTCCAATTGGCAAGTGCTGAACGAGTCCAATGCGCTTTGCTATTTTAATCTGATCTTCCTCCGACATGTTTGTGGCAGAGGCTGCGCTATGGCTGGCAGAGGACGCTGGATAAAATATTTGCGGCAAAGGTTCATGCTAGATAATAGAATACATGATTATTTAGAAAACTGTTTATATTTTTACCTGGCTTACCTGGTAAATTTGCATCGGTCCGCTATCCAGCCCGCTAATGCTTTCGCTGCCTCGCAAAAGTGAAATGTCATCGGGACTGTTTATTTTCAGACAATTACCCATTGTACACCTTACAGGAAAGTAAAAGACAAAAGATACGTAATTTTCTTGAGGCATTTAGTTTAAAAATGCACAGCTATAGTAACCTTATTAGCTTTTGTGATTTGTTTGATCATAATTATTTTATACCGTATCTTCTCCTTTAAACAAATATTGAAACTATGTCCAGGGATTGTAGTATTTACATATTTATATACACAGATTACACCAATTTATGCGTGAACAAACGTAGGCACTAAGGGCTTTGCGTTTATGCAATTGTATGGAATATCTACATAGTATATACGTCACAGACTTAGCTATTTGCAAAATTTCTTCTAAAAAATGGAAAGCAGTAGCAACTCAAATGTAAATAAATATAAACATACACAGGCACATACATACTTAACTAGGATATATTTACGCTTATTTATATATTTTTCAGTATCTTCATATTTGTAAAAGCACTGTTTTGATCTTATTATTAATTATTAATGCAATATTGCGTTTTAACATCGTCTTCTTACTCTGCTAATGTTTTTAATGCCTAAAAGCTGCAAAACATCGATAACATCGTCAATGTTCACAACTGTTCACAAGTTTTAATGTACCCAACCACTTGAGTATTCACTATAGTGATGGCATAGTGATTTGGTGAAAAGTCATCGGCCACCAGTACCAGTTTATCAGTATAAGCTTACTACAGTCCTAATTAATATAGTTAATGTTAAGACAGCTTAGTACAATGTTATTTTGTACATTGTATATAGATATTTCGTCATTTTCATTATCTCAAATTTTAGTCATTTTTGTACCAGTATGACCGTATGCTGATAGCAAAAAGATACTAATAAATCGTTTATAAAATACCAAGTTTATAAAATACCAAGTCTATAAAAAAACAACAAATAGTTGAGTTGGCAAACATATAAAAACAAACTGCACCGAAACGGAACATGGCTGAGGAGACGATTATTCTTATATTGTTGGTAATTGTGATGCTAGTTGGATCCTACCTATCTGGAAGTATACCCCTGGTTATGAAATTGAGTGAGGTATGCATAATATAACTTACTAATAAATACATGTAACTACATTAACTTCTTGATTTTCTTAAACTAAGGAAAAATTAAAATTTGTCACGGTACTAGGCGCTGGCTTGTTGGTGGGCACAGCCCTCACAGTTATTATACCAGAGGGTATACGTTCCTTATATATGGACACCCCGCGACCTCAAACAGATGCAAACACATCCCAATTGTCAGCCGGCATGATCAAGCCACATGATTACTCGCGTACAATCGGACTTTCCCTTGTGCTGGGGTTTGTTTTTATGATGCTTGTGGACCAAGTTTCTCAACGAAAAACCAACAAAGGAAATGAAAATGACAAGAATATTACGGCTACCCTCGGACTAGTGGTGCATGCTGCAGGTAGGAATTTTTCGTTTATTGGTTCATCTAATTAAACACTTACCTCTCGACCTTTTAGCTGATGGAGTTGCTTTGGGTGCAGCGGCAACAACAAGTCACCAGGATGTAGAAATAATTGTATTTCTAGCTATTATGCTGCACAAGGCTCCGGCTGCATTTGGCTTAGTCAGCTTTTTGCTGCATGAAAAAGTTGAACGACAACAGATCCGGAAGCACCTTGGTATATTCTCTCTGTCCGCACCACTGCTTACGCTCCTCACTTACTTTGGCATTGGGCAAGAACAAAAGGAGACACTTAATTCGGTAAATGCCACTGGAATTGCCATGTTATTTTCCGCCGGAACCTTTTTGTACGTTGCAACAGTTCACGTATTGCCTGAATTAACTCAGGGCGGGCACAGTGGTCATCCAAACCGAAAAGGCGGACCCGGCCAATATGACTACCATGTTATAGAGGAATCTCGAGAGGCTGCAGCCAATGACTCATCTGCCAATGGATCGGCTCAATCTTATAATGTGCAAGGCCTGCGGTACAGCGAGCTTATTATCATGATATGCGGTGCCTTACTGCCGCTAGTCATCACATTTGGGCATCAGCATTAGCAAAAGAATTAAGTTTCTAAAGGGCATAAGTAGAATTCCCATCACTCATTCGCAATTTGTAAATAAGATTAATATAGGGTTATTTGTAAGTACATACTGTTGTTGAAAAATTAGTGTTAAATTTATACATTGCATTTCTTTTATCTATATTTTGGTGTCCAACTCATTGTGAAATGATTATATTCAACAAATTCGTTTTTGATCATTTATTTATTCTTTATATGTATATGTATGTAATAATAATATAATAATGACTTAAGTATAGGCGACTTGGCTTTAACGCACTTAGTTTTTAATCGTCTCTGTGTCCAGTGTATCGGTCGGGTGAATTTGGAGAGTAATGGCGATGTTACGCATGTGTTTCTTTAATAGTTATTTCAACTTTTAGTATCTTTAGGCCACTCGAATTTAGTTTTGTTCCTTACACATGTATGTGTATATTTATGTGTATTTATTTTCTCTTTATTGTAACTAGTATGTAACTATGAATTAGTACGGCTAGTATATTGTATCATTTCTCCAAATAATTTGAAGTCCTTGTGGCAGGTGTCTACGTGTCCCACAGCCCCAAAAAACCTACAAATATCCGCATATATTTTACGAAGAATAGTTCTGAAACTTGCTGTTGGTTTGGCTGTGTCAAGCAAGACTCCTCCTTAATATAAGCTTGAAAATCCATTTGAGAACATACAATACTGTGTGCACTAGTTGTACTTTTTCTGTTTTAGTTGTAAGAATAATTTCCATTGTTTCTGCTTTTATTTCAAGATATTAATGCTCAATATGATGTAACCGTGTATTTATATATATGTAAGTTCACAAGTATCTATAGGTAGGTGTAAGTGGGGATGTGGATGATTGTGAGTGGAGACTGTATTTGGCCTTAAACAGCAGTTTCAGTGTGACTGTGGGATGATAACCGCTCAACATCTATTTCGGGAATAGTCAGCTCATCGGGTATATTATCGGCGTAATCAATGGAAGATGTCTCCGAAAGGCGTTTGCTCAGCGAAGTCTGCTTACGCAGCACCTCGGCCAGCGAAGTATTGGTGTGCTCCCCGTAACGGGCGTCAAGACCTTGCCGGAAGGCGTTCACCACACGAATCTAAGCGCAAGTCAAGTAGAAAGAAAAGAACAACACCGAGAACAGTGACAAGATAGACAGAAACAACAGTATAAGGAAAAATACACTTTTTTTATCAGTCTAACTGAAAAAATCAAATGCAAACACATATACATATGCGCATGTTTGTATATACATATATTAAGGGCAAAAAACAAAGGAAAAACGAACAGAACATAAACACAGCGATGAATGTGTGTGCGGCGTGTGTATAAAAACTGGGAAACTATCAAAAGCAGACATCGGCAGATGTATGTAGGTTAAATTTACCGAGATTTACTGATAGTTTCGTTAGTTTTCTCAGAAAAATCTTCATATATGTATGTACTTATATACAACGATTGCAGTCAAGTGAACATCATCTACATATATGCATGTGTACACAAAATGCAAAGGTAAGCACCTGTTCTAGATTTAGATTCTAATCGAACTTTTCGGAACTTAATTTATTTGTGTTCAAACCGAATCGAAATCAAGAACAGGCCCTGTAGAAAAAATCAAAATACGGACGGACATTAAAGGCAAGAGAATGAATCGATATAGTTAAATGCAAGAGCATGCAAAATAGAAATGAAAATGTTAAAAAAAAACATGCAGTTTTCGTTGAAACTAGCGAGGAAAAATCTAAAAACCGAACCGAAAAAAATCAAATTATATTACACAAGCACTTAATTTTGTTGAATATGTCTGACGTCTCAGTTCAAACTTGAATATGTGACATCGCCCAAAACACTTAGTTTAAAACTAAAAGTCAATCTCAGCTCGGACACAGTATGATATATGTATATACCTATATATTAAAGATTACGGCAACAATATGAGATATAACATATATGTTAATCATAGGAAATATTTCTATTTTTTTAACTGAACAGCAGCATGCAAGGCGTAGGTTCTTTATCTTACGCGATAAGATCAGGTTATTTGATACAGACATGCCATTTTTTTTAATATTTATGCATAATTTATATATAAGTAGTAAGCATATTAACGAAAATTATTTTCATTTCTACATATGTAAAGCGATCCTTGAGATAGCCTACTCCAACAGCTTTATGAATCAACTTGTGAGCCTTCGGCATGCCGAAACTCTTCTGCACTTTATGTCAACTATACAGACAGTTGGAAATAATAGCAATTAGAAACCTTTTTTCCTCCAATATAAAAAACACAATATATATATTTATATTATTGTATAAAGTATAGACCCCATCAATTATTTAAAAACTGCTCCTTATTCAATTTAAAAATACAAATGTCAACTTTTTTTTTCTACAGAAAGTGTTAGAAATCAATGATTTAAACGGAAGTGAGTGCATGCATATATACATACAGACATAGAGATGATCTGATAATACTGAATAAAAAATTATTTTTTATCCATATTCAAGCAGGCATAGAATATTCCTTTCCAGATTTCATTCCTAGGGTATCATATATCTTAAGATCGGACTTATTTCAAACCCGGCCACGACCGCGCGCTTTTTTAATTATTTCGGAGTTTTAATTTCTAGTTTGTCTTGGCGTTGTGTACATAAATTTAGATAAAATGAAGAAAGGCTTACAGCTTGATCAGTGTTGCTCTTGCTATAGGGAACCGGTATCAAGCGTTCTTGTAACTCGCCGCCTATTACCTTTAATATTGAAGAGAGAAAGTAAAATGGAAACAATAAGTGGGAAGAGAAATACAGGTTGAAGTCAGTTTAGTGTGGCTGCGATAAAAAGAAACTACATGGATTTAATAGATTTAATTTATATATATATATATAGATTTAATTTAATATATTATATATATATAATTATATTTGTATGCATATATATTTATATAAATATAAATTTATATATATATATTATATACTACCATGCATACATATTGTGCAGATACATATAAGGCGTATGTATGCATGTGAGTATTTGGAAAGGAGGTATTATTAATGAATTAAAAAAGAACGATAGTAGAGCATAGTAAGTATAGTATGTATATTTATATATATATATATATATGTAAATGTATAGCACACCAACTACAATGATTTTATGAGAATTACGTTAGTATGAAGTACATACTGTGCGCAGACCTATTTTTGATTGAAGTAAAAATTGTGATTATGCATACTTTTTGTCGATTGTGATTGTAATTTTCTAGTGAATTTTGTTTTTGGATTAGTTCAATATATATATATATATATATATATATATATATATATATATATATATATATATATATATATATATATATATAATATATATATATATATATAAAATATATATATATATATAAAAGAGGAATGGAATTTTGGGTATATATTGCTAGGTGTATATATATATATATGTATGTGAAGTGGGATTGACTGTCTTAAAAACTCATAAATATATATTGTGAATAAAGTATCGAATTTAAAATAAATGCACCATTGTGAAATATGTACATAGGTAATTATGTATTTTTTGTATTTGTGAATGTACTTGTGTGTCTATGTACATGTATGGTATAGTGTAGGGCGTCATAAACCTATGCATTTTATATGGGTATGTACTGAATTAGTTTACATCCAAATATATGTATTCATTTCATGTCCCTCACATCTTAGACCTGCATACATTTTTGCGGATCGCATCAACATAAATCTCTATACAAGCAACTGTTTGTCTGGAGGTTTTGGTGCATTCCAACTCTGGTAAATTGACTTAAAAACGGCTGAATGAACATTTTCTTATTTACCATCCGACCGGCTTCAAAATAATTTTTATAGATGTTTTTAAAATGACCTGATACGAGTTTCACTCATTTCGCGAAATCCACCCCTCTTGGATAAAAAATGCCGGTCAAAATTTAAATGGAAGAAGTTTCGAATGTAAGCTTTAACGATTACGTGAATAAGAGATATTGGAAATATCACCCGAAACTGTGGAAATTTAGCGAAAAATTGTTTAAGGCAATTTTTTACTAACCGATCGGTTTCAAACTCAGCCTCTTAGCTCTTACGGGATGGGCTGTGCGTTGATCAGCACTCAGTCAGTCAGGCCAAACAGTTGAATATATAGAGATGGTAATAGTGTGCACGCTTCTAGAAATTACATCAGTATGGATAGTATGGTAAATACCGACTGTAAACAATGATATAATCTCGGAATGTTATTAATAGAAATTTGTGTAGAAAATATAAAATTTCATATTCACCGAAAGAATATAAAAGGATATACTCAGACTACATTACTAAATTATACATATGGTGCGCCGAATGATTTGTTGATTGAAGATTATGCTTAAATGTATGCTGAATGCGTAAATAAAACAATTCATAGTTCAAGTATACATGACTTAAAACGTATTAATCAACGAATATTAAAATGGTATCTCAATATATAAAACTGTTTCTTGAGTGACTGACTAATTGGTGATCAACGCACAGCCCTGTCCGTCAGAGCTGAGCTGAGAGAAAGCTAAAATGTTTACTGAAGTTACCTAAAATTAGACCATCCCAGCTCTTACGTAAGTACGTATTTGTCCTTTTGAAAATAAGTTGAAGTGTGTGTCGATTATTGTACATGATACTTTGCTGTCCATTCTTCATCGCATATAAAAAATTACGAAATATAGATTATATGTACACAAATATGTATGTATACATAAGCCAGTCTCTGTTCAAATATGATACCTCACTTCACATCAAACAGGGGTTTGTCCTTTAAGATTCTTTAGTCCTAAAAGTTACCAAAGTGTATCTGAGTTCGCGCTTCATATTTTTTTCAAACACATATACATAAGTTTAAGCAAACGCCTCTCACATGGCGTATCTGTCGTTTTAAAACAAGCACAGTTACAGACGAACCCTTTAGATGTATGCTATTGTTAATGAATGTTGAATGTTTGTAAAATTATTTTTATTTTATTATGCGAAAGATATTTGCTTCGTACCCGAGCATAACGCATATGGCGATTCATATTGCCTAACTTTAGATTTCTATTAAGTATGTATTTTATGAACTGCGTTGGTAAGTACTTGCCGTAACTTCGGATTCCACATCCACCCTAGAATACTGTGTTCTTACAGTTGTCTGATCCTTTAACTCATTCATACGCATACACGCACGCACCAAGCAAATAATGATGCACATTTTGTTTGGATTTTTTTTCATATAGTTAATAATACGAGTTCCACAAGAATAATATTAATTGTATATAAAAATTAAAAGATTAAAAGTATACAAAATCATGCGATTAAATAACATTTGCTAAGCGTTAATATTTAATTAATTAGGTATCTTATTGAGTACATAATTATCGGGATACGACAAACACGCTTCATATATATGTATGTATATATAAATGTATGTGTACGTGTATGTATAGCTAATATGCCTGGGAATGCGCGCGCAGGGGTGTTCGTTGATAAACATATGTATGGATGTATGTTTATATACATATACATATACATTTGTGTGTGAATCTCAATATGGTATATGACAGAGCGTGGAATATGAATATGAGCGTATGCATAAAAGTATGTATGTATATTTCATCGATTACATGGCCAGCAGTCTGGTTAGTTTTATATGTACATACATCATACATCCGCACATACATAACATATCTATGTATATATCTTTTGATTTTAGATTATGAAGAAGGCAAAGACAATATAAATACTTAGATTAGTTAATCAGAAAATTGCGAACAAAAATCAAATCGGTACTTTCGCGCTCACAGCTTAGGGAGCGTAAAATACTATATAAATAGAGTGTGCTCTCAGCGTCGACTGTATTTATATTGTCTTTGGAGGTGGCCTCTGTCTTAAATTCGTGTTTCGTTCTGTCCATTTTTTGGCTGATGTTCGTTTAACTGCTGCAGGACAACGTCACCGAAGCCGCTGCCAGCAGATCGAACAGATGAATGTGATGATAAATGCTGCTGTGAGGGGGGTGTAAGGTTGGCTGTGGATGCAGAGGAATTGACTCCGTTTTGCAAAATGCGATGCTGATGCTGCTGCTGCTGCTGCTGTGGATCTTCGTCTATGTAAGATATATCGGAAGGCAGAGTTGCATTAGAAACATGCTGCTGCTGCTGATGCGGCGGCGGCTGCTGATGTTGATGGTGCTGTTGCTGTTTGCTGCTGTAATTGGGGTTCAACAGATTTAAATTGTAGAGCGGGTGAACACCACTGCCTGTTGGCATGCCCGTCCGGGGGCTACGCAAGCTATGCAAACTGTGCATTGAGCGCCGTTCGTTTAGGTCTTCCAGGGTCGAGCGGAATGCACGAATCACGCGCAACTGAAACAAACGAAATTAGACAACAAACGAACAGAAACGGAAACATAATAATAAACAACAAAATAAGCATAAAAAATATTAGCATAATAACACTCACTATTTGCAGGCCACATACATGCACACATACATACGCCTTTGGTATATATTTACATACATACGTATGTACATGTATACTCAACGCATAAATATGTATGTACGTAAGCATATAATTGAGTATTTTTAGTACTTGCACGTATGCACAAATTAAGAATAAGTAGCCATAACAAAACAAATCAAAAACAAATATTAACAACTAAAAATAAGAAAAACAATTATTTCTTACAATGCAATCAGTAGTCCCTCGGGGTAGGCGGGATTGGAATAAATAGCTTGCACGTAAATAGCATGCAAGTTTAGAGACTCTCTCTCTTAAATAATTGAAAGGATTTCCATCCAAAAACGGATAGAACGGACACCACATGAAGAAACGGACACATTCGAAGGCACGTGGCTTTCGATGGCATTTTCTTTTTGTCTTTTTTTTTTTTATTTATTGTTTTTAATCGCAATGGACCATTGGAACGAATTAAAGGCATTAAATCATAATAATTAGAATGGGGAAATTTTTGTAGACTTCAAGAAAGCAAAGCAGTAAAGCAATTTGATAGAATATATTTTTAGTATTAGTAAGGGAAGGCAAGAGAAGGTTTTGATGCAAGACTATACATCCACTGAACAACAGGCGTGCATACATTACATAAAGTTTATGTATTTTTATGACATATAAACTTATAAGAGTGGGGACTTGTAGCTTAATTTTGTGAATAAGTTAAGTTGTTCGTCGAGTCGTGAACTGAAGCGATAATTTTATTTATACTCATAAACATCATGAACGATTTGTTTTGTTCAGTTATTTGGTTGTTCAGCCGTTTATGAACGACACAAATAATTTATTCATTTCTCAAATATGCAGTTACCCGCGAGGTATATATATATATATTGTTCAGGACCGAGTAAATAAAATTATCGATTTAGTACAATAATAACTCATTATGTCCAGCAGTTCATTTAAATGACCCGTTCATGTGTGTACATATGTATGTATTTAGTACACTGTCAGAGTCGGAGTTTTAAAGAATAGTACGTGCATACTCATTTAACGTAATACTAGGTAAAAAAAGAAATAAAAATTAATAACATTCATCATCCATCTGTATACATATTTATACATACAAGTTGGTAAGCGAGTGTAATCAGTGTATTAGGGCATGGGAACATATTCCGATTCCTGGAAGTGCCGACTGGTTTACACATGTGCATAAGTTATATGCTCCGCTTTTAGGAGAAGCAGTATATAACAATAAAAATAAAAATAAATATTCAAGCAAAATAATTGATTAAAAACGCCATTTTAATACACACAAAACTAATGTGACTATTGTCTTACCAGGAAAGGAAATTGTTTTAGTAACATTTAGTTTCTCTCATTCAACACATACACAAACATACACAAACACCCACAAATACAACACACACACAAACACACAGACTCACTCAGCTGCTGCTCTATCTTACTACTCATTGACTTTGACCGATCTACATCCTACATGTGAGCACGTGTATTAAATACTTATTGGCTAAATTAGGTTCCCGTATATAATACATTGTAGTTATATAACGATTGAAAATACCGATATGCTAATCTAACCTTTATCGACATATTCAGTTTTAGAAGATTATATTAGGATTATAGTAAAATCACAGTATTGAGTAAGCAATTTTGATCATAATACTTTGAATGGAAGAAAATTTATGTCTGCTTACTAAAGAAATCCTTCTCATTCTTGACATCTAAGGTCACAAAATTCTAATATTTGTCAAATCAAAGTATTGTAATTAGATCAGAATCAGTAGACAAATATACTTTAGACTAGCATACACCTTGATGATTTATACGTAGTTAAGTAAGCTTTTAGCCCTTTTACACATAAGGTAAATTATTACTCGAACATACGACATTTATATGCAAACTTTACTTTCAAATTTACATTTATTAGCGACCTATTTCGCCGAATTAGTTTGATAATCCAGAAATGTTGGTGTCATATAGTAATACATATAGTATTGCCTGTATTCCGTAAAAGCTTTGTATTTGTCGGGCAGGATTTTCCTAATGTGAATTGATTTCGATTTTAATGTAAATTGTGGTATGAAAGGTGAATTTATTTTGTTGGTGCCGCGAAAAAATCTATACACTATGTGGCCGGAATGGATGTAAGTATTACGCACGATGCTCAAAAGAGATAAATAAGGCGGCAAGTTAAGGTTAAGGGCTTTACTACATAAATAGCAAATCAATATGTATGTATAAGTGTTGTGTTCATGCTACATAATTCCTATATTCCAACAACCCATACCTTTAATTTTTATAAAGATATTGTGTTTCAAAGCAAATTTAAAATATTTTTAGCAATAAAGAACGGAATGTACAAAACAAAATTTGGTTTTAATAGGCTTTCATTTTGAACATGATCATCAACTCATTTATTAATTGAATTTATTCATTTATTTAACAATACACTTGCGTAGCATAAACGCAACAAACTTATATACATACTGTTTGTATTTTACTTTGAAAGGGTGGTTTTGGGTTTGTATAAGAGTTCAAAATTTTAAATTACATACGTTTCAATGCTCGTTAGAAGTGTTGTAGATAGTAGTAGTTGTAGAATATAAGTAGTTCATAGACATAGCAGATAGTAGTAGAAAGGAGTAGACCTTGTTCTGTTGATGCTGTTTGTTGTTGTTTTCGGTTGTTATAGTTGTAGTTATTTCTTTTATCTTGATGCTGTTGTTTATGCCGATGTATGGTTGATGTTGGCAGTTATCGACAAAAATTCACTAGCCAATACCGGCCGACGAACAACTGACGCTATGTGGCTAATCTATGCATCAATTTTATTTTTCTTGTTGCCTTGCGAGAAGCATGTCTATCAATTTCCATTTAGATGTTTGTATTTACGTCTGTAGCTGTGTGCATGTTTATGATAACTAAATGCATGTGTAATAAATTCACTGAACCCTAATAAGCTCTTGGTATTTAGACGTGTACAATGATTTTCATTTTTTTACCCGGGGTAATTATGGTGTCTCGATAAGAATCGTATATGTATATGTATATGTATATGTATATGTATATGTATATGTATATGTATATGTATATGTATATGTATATGTATATGTATATGTATATGTATATGTATATGTATATGTATATGTATATGTACATGCATATGTATGTGTGTATGTATATGAATTAATTTATCTTTAACATTTTTTTGTTAATATAATAAAAGAAAAGCTTTCCATAAATATCCATACAATAAAAACCCATTAAGTTGGGAAACATGTTGATAGCTTGACTTCATGATCACATATTCACTTTCGTCATAGTGTCCATTAATGTATCGTCTTACTTCATTATTATATTATTACATACATACATATCTACATACATTCATATGAAAGTATAGTTTTACCGATCGAAGCTATTGTTAAGACTCATCCTAACATTAAGGGTATCTAAGGCTAAGGTTATTCCTTGCTAAGGTTATTCCTTCCTTCTATATTTGAATACTGCCTTGATGGTTAGCTCCGTTTTTTCCTAATGTACCGCAATACTGATTTGCTCTTTAGTTTTTTTTTAAATCGCTCTACTGTTTTTCTATATCTTCTATTTATGCATGCCGTTTGTATATTTGATTTAACCATTTCGATAGTAGCTATAATGTATGTAGTTATATATGTATCTTATGCATTATAGGAAATATTTTCAATACTTTTGTGACATGGTGTATAGCGTGCGGTACGTCTGTATCTGTATGTGTAGTTGTATATATGATTATGCTTATGTGTATAAGTGTATTACATCATTACATAAGTACTTGATGCTTATTATTGCAAATGTCAATTACACTTCAGTCTCTCGTATTGGTTCCGCCGGCTTAAAAATTACAAAAATTAACAACAAATATCTGATAATTACTTTAATTAAATCAAGTTGAAAGCTAAATATGTGTTTATATGCCACCAACGTAAAAAAAATTAAAAACTAGACAAGTAAAAGAAGTTTAAAGATATAAACGTTTGCATGTATGATGAAACAATAATGAATTCCTTATCTTCGGGCATACCGAACGTGCAATCAGAAAAGAGAGTATAAGCGGCCGACCCAGACATAAGGTCATCTAAATATACCTTACATAATTGTGAAAGATACGGAATATATTATAATATTGTCTGCAAGAGTATTCAGACATTACTTAAAGTCTACGCAAAAGATTGAAGTT
Source organism: Drosophila montana (assembly GCF_035044405.1). Taxonomy (NCBI): domain Eukaryota; kingdom Metazoa; phylum Arthropoda; class Insecta; order Diptera; family Drosophilidae; genus Drosophila; species Drosophila montana. The sequence goes on from NW_026997278.1 coordinate 1,155,966, forward strand.
CTATTTGGTCCTTGGTTGGCAATTTCAGGACTAACAAATATAAACAACAATAAAATAAAAAAATGTGTTTTATTCATGATGACAACACAAAGGTAAAAGGAATAATAAAAAAGATGTGAAAAACATGATCTAAAATCAGCATAATTTTAATCGTGCAAATGTGGAAAATTTAAGACTGTCAAATTCCTTGTTAAGGATTAAAAAACTAGTGAATAAAAGACCAGTGGACCTATTGCCGATTGGACACTTTTATTTTCACAAGAATATAGTTTTTAGTTTAATATCTTAAGTGAAAATCTCGACTGAGAGCAGTCCCAAAGTATTCCAAGCCACAGGATATTAAAGAACGACACTAATACAAATACGATATGGATGATATGTTTATTAGCTAAAACCACCGCGACTTTATCTTCAATTCTAAATTAATTAAAGAAAAGGGTGGTTTTGTCAAGTTTCCGCATATCCAAATGCAAATCACTTATATTAATGTAGAAAAGGCTTCTCAAACATTAAAATTTAATTAAATATTTTAGATATTGTGATAAAATGCGTTTTACAACGTTTTAACATACAATAGAAAACGAAATTTATTCATAAAAAATAACTCGGAGAGGGTTTGCAAGGGCAAAAAGAGTGATTCCCACTGAAACTCACACTTGCAAAATTCTTAGGCTAAGAATTTAGAAAACAATTATATATATATATATATATATATATATATATATAGTAGTATAGATATGTGTATACTCATTTTAAGATTAATGTGTTCAAATTCCCGCACGCTGTGTGATTAGCATGCATCGAACTGTCGCATGTGGTTTTCTACATGTCAACGTTTTCATATTAAATATTTTATGTTAAATATAACTCTAAAGTCGAACAGACAGACATTGCATAAAATCAATATACTCGTGTACACTTTGCGAACCGAGAACTTGCAGTGATATTCATGATTACATAGAAAATATCTGATGTAATAGTTTGTTACACGAAATCAATAGAATTAATTTTGAGCTTTTGTCTGAAACAAACTTTTTTTTTTAATATATAGATTCCAACTATAAATAATATATTTATTTATTCACAATACCTAATGTCAAAATTAGCCTGCACTCAGCTTTGAGTAGCCATAACATACATTCTAACTTCTTTCGAGACAACATACACAAATACACACATACACACGCACCAAAGCTACGCACCTTACGCAGCGGCTGTGTCTCTTTCCCCTCAGTCAAATTATATAAGAAATGTGTTCATAAATATCTTCGGGGTTTATATGATATTTGCAAATTTATAAAATTCTGTTGTATGTATTTACCAAAAGACATTGTTCAATTGCAAAAAAGTTTGGCGAAATAGAATAGTTATCAAACAATTGAAATATTATTCATCGATGTATATATACTAAATTCGGCACTTCTCTCTTAGATTGTCTCGAGAAATTAGTAAATAAAATGACTGACTGAGCAAATGGCTTAAAAAATTAAGTTCAAAATATAAAGTCTATCAAAAATAAGAAGAAACATTGCATTCGAGTTCAATCGACTGAGTAAAATTCTGTTTACGCAAGAGCATATATATATATATATATATATATATATATATAAAATAAAGTGTATATGCATATATATACATATATATATATATATATATATATATAAATATTTATATATAAATATATATATATATATATAAATATATATACATATATATATAATATATATAAATATATATATAATATATATAAATATATATATAATATATATAAATATATATATTCCATATTTAAAATTCCAAGTGACTAGCTTTATAAACGGCAAAATAAATTTTGTTGATATAGACAAACGGCTAATGGGCCGACCCTACAAACGCAATAAACTTTATTTCTGTTTGCCATTGCCAAATTGACTATCGAAATAAATTATTATTAGAAAGATAGAGGGATCTTTCTCAAGAGTACAAATTGTGAGGTCAAAGGAAACGCCAACAAAACGATAATCTTAACTATTATAGAATTTGTTATAGAATTAACCAAATAACAGGATTTGGATTGGATAGGGACATACCGAATTCTTTTATGTTTATGTTTCTCTTGTTCTATAATACAGTATGTACACATACATACATACACTCATGGTACATGCCGCATATGTTTTGTAATCGAATGGAAATACTTCTGCGTTGAATTAAGTTAGGATGATCGAATTAACAGGGTGCACTTGTATACATTTGTACATTAAAGATCAATTATGACACAAAGCACTACATACAAACATTCAAAACAAATTTTATAAATTGAAGAGGTAAATATGTAAGTATATTTCATAGAGAGTGTAAATATATTACATACTTGGCATAGAACGGAAACATTCAATTATTTGAATGTAGTCAATAATACTATGCTATTAAAAATCTAATAATCAGACAGATCTCTTTAAATCTAAAAATACATTTAGATGGTTCTCAAATCAGTTTTTGAAATATGTAACATTTTAATGTTTTATTTTTTTTTACTAAATGTAACATATAGGTTCAAGCTATATGTAACTTAATGTGTAACGCATTGAAATATAGCCTTTAAGGTACATATATGACTCCTCAGCTGGTATAGCTAAGTCTGTCTGATTTCTAATATCGCTCTGTTTTGAATCCATCTTGGTAAAGCGGTATATGTTTGTATATTGTTAAACATTGTTAAACAAATATAATATCGCTCATATTGACAATTGACGGATGGTTCTTGTCACTAATCATGATTGTGTGGCAAATGTTAAAAAACATATCGGAATTCTGCTATTCTGCGCAGACAACTTTTCTTTCTTGTTATAAACGTTTTTATCTTTTATGTTTGTACAATAACGTAATATGGAATTAGTATGTAATATATTGTACATATATTATATAGATGATAATATAAATGAAAAAACAAAGCACTACCCAGAAGAAATATAAATACAGAAGAAAAATTAAAGTGTAGAATAAACAGGATTGGTAGGAATAGGAGTGGATACGGAAATCGGAATTTAAGCAGGAGACATGACAAAACATCGTCTAGTTGCCAATAAATAAATGAATATACACTTTTCTTACCGGTACTGAAATCTGGAGGTGAGTTGAGATTTACGCGTTATATATAGATTGGGTTTTGGCATTGTTAAATTGGTTTAATTTTTGTAATTTGTAATTTATAATATATAATTTTGTTTATGTCGTGGCGTTTTACGTCAATTTATTCATTCAATCAATCGTTCGGGATTGTTTTTAAGCATATTAAAAGGAGAGCGAAAAAATGAAATGAGTATTATAAATTTTATAATATATTTATAAAGTAGTAGCGTGTAAGGAATTAATCTGTAAATCTTACTTTCAACCATTTAGGATTCTACATTTCTTGATTTTATCACACTCTTTCACTTCTATTGTGTCCTGTAACAAATAGGGGCCCGAAATCTTTCAATAATTTTTCCATTACCTATTTAGGTCAATTTATAATTGTTACAATACACCTCTGCGAATCTACACAATTAAATACGCACCCTAAAATGTTATAAACTTCACGATCGGAAAACTACCGCAGGTTACGCTTATGAAAAGCCTGAATAAAATTAAGCTCAGTGAGGGTTTTTCATGTTAACAAATAACCCTAACCCAAATAATCTGTTAACTAGAACCGTAAAGTTCCAATTTTTTTCCCGAATAAGTTAAAAAAAACTACAAACAACAGACAAAGTTTTCAAATCAATTTCCAGGTTTTAATAGCTTTGAAAGAGCATGTAAAGCTTCGAAAGGCCGAAGATGGGTATGCCTAACCCAGGTAAAAATTATGGGAATGCTTTTGTGTAGGCTTATAAGTATGGTATGTACATATATGATATAGAGAGTTGGAAGTTAATAGCATACTATATATCATTGAAATAACAGATTTAAAGCTTTGTATGGTTTACGATATTCATGCGGTGGAGGAAAAATATGGATTTTATGAAAACTTAAACCCTTAGAAAAATATAAATAAATAAATTGTTTCTGAAAAGAAAACGAATAAATGTGAATTGTGTTCTATGGCTTTAGAAAAAAATAAAACAATAAGAAGGCATAAAAACATAACTTTTCTAAAAAAGTTAGTTCCTCAAAAGGAAAACGCGATGTGGAGAGGGGGAAAGAGGAATCATGGGAGTTCTGGAAAAGTGAAGTTCACCATGCTGAGCAGTAAGCGACTTTACGAACGTGTGCGGGTAGAGCTGTGACTCTGGTTTTGTTTGTGCCAGTGAGGGTATCGCGACCTGACTACAGAAACTTTAAATCCATGATATTAAATTAAACCATATACTACTATTTATATTCGTCATTGTATGTTGTATGGATTCGCATATCTCTTCGAAGTTTTGAACAGCGAATAACGGACAATAGGTGTATTGAATAATACGATAAATTAAGGGATTTGACATTTTCTTTCTTTCGCTATTTTCATATATAACATACATCATTCTTACTTCATCAATCCGGAATAGTGGTTTGTCAAGAGTTTCGATAACACAACGTCTTGATTTAATTTAATTTACTGAGTTAAAGAACTAGATGTTACAAAAGGTATAGGAAAATGATAGTTACAGCTAGTTAAACACTGTCATGTGCATATGCACCATTCCACGATAACACACACTCGACGAACATCAAATATTAGTTTTATTTTATTAGCATTCAGGAATCTAGACACAAATACGATTGATAGACTAGAATAAAAAAATTTGACAGTGAAATAGAGAACAAGCTCCAGAAATGGACCGAAGATATATAAAAAACTATTATCAAAAGACAGACAGTGTTTGAGAAAGAGAGAGACAGATAGGGAGAGAGAGAAAGAGACAGCGAAAGAGAAACAAGAGAATAAAAGAAGACGATGTATGGTTTGTTACTATAACTAGAGCCCTTTGAGTCTAAATGTCAACTGTGAGCGACAAGTATTTAAAGTATTACATATATATTTATATTTGTTACTTAAAAATCTTAGTAGTTAGATTTTATCTACATGTCGTTATACTTGTCGCTTGCAGATCACATTATATATATATATATATATATATTCTGAACATATACATATTAAACGAGTTCTACATTCCAAAAATACTTAATCAATTCCCGTCTAAAAAAGGCACGCCAAACTTATTTCGTTCCGTACTCAAGTAAGCCGCTTATTTCTAAAATTTAAGGGAAATGGGGCCTACGAAGCCGATCAAAATGTATGTCACAGCTTGTCAGCACTGAGAGCAGTTCATATAGTGAATCTATCAATACATGGAACACGGAATGAGTTAAATTATATCAACGCAAACCAAATGAACAAAAAATTGCACACATCTTAAATAAAATAATAAAAATAAAAATTAATAATATGTATGGTCAACATAATGAATAAACACATTATTAAATTGAATTTTGCAAATTAAAAAATAGATTTGTATGTTCTTTTATTGGTGCATGCGAACGCACAACTAACCTCATGGAGCTGTTAATGCTCCAGTCGTAGTACTAGAGATGACAAAATATCGATGTCAGTATTAATTGCCACGTTCACGTTGTAACTGATGATGTATCATGATACTAAATTTTTGTATTATGATACAAAAGCATTTATCTATCATACAAATAGAATGCTAATTTGCTGTGAATCTGCTATCAGAGTTTTTTATATTTATGGACTACCGGACTCGTATTTAACAACTTAATAATAATTACAAATAGTTGATTTAATTTATTACTTGAGTTGTCCATAATTTTTATTAAAGGTAAATCGATTATCAGCTTTTTGAAGTAAACAGAATGACAATGCTTCTAGGCCGCCAATTACACAATTGAGAGTTTCGTCATCAACGGAGTTGATATATAGATATTAGTGGTATTATGTTTTTGTGATCTGGGAGAATATTTCCTGGTGAACGTATCCAATATGTAATAATATTATAAGTTTTTTCTTTTTTAACGTAGATACTATTGATAGTTTGACATCTCTAGTATGGTATCATACGTGTTGGAAAAATTGATCAAACTTTTTAAACTCAGTTCATATTTGAAATTCGGTCGTCATACCAATGTTCGCATGCGACCAGTTGACGAAAATGGTTAACATATCACGGATTAATGGCATATGTGTTATGCAAGTATATATATATATATAGGTATATATATTTATTAAACATATATATCGGTGTTGTTGACTAAAACTTAAATCAAATACTTAATTTTCTTTGTAACTTTTTCATGGATGACAAACATGGGTATAACCATATATATAAGTATATGCCCATTATTAATGTAGTTTACGTAGAGGTTCAGAAAAAAATACAAATTTTGAGATAAATGTATCAAATTAAATGACAACTCATGATAAAAAATAAACGAAAACTATTTGCATATATATGTATATATTCGGTACTCTATTTTTTTTTATAATATAAAGGGAATCAAGACACTTACTTGAGTTTGCAGACGAGTTAGGCCACGTATCCATAGAATTTGTCCAGCTCTTGGTTTCTTATCAGAGTCAATGGAATCAAATCGCTCCTCACCTAAATTCATGGCATCTGTATACTCTTCAGGATGTCCGCGACCCCACCTGAAAAATTAAAATAATATGTATGTATTTATTAACAGTGCGTAAAATTTAAGTGAGCTAAGGACAAAAACGCACAAATATATTATTTGTTTATTATATTAATTTAATCAGTAGCTAGGAAGAACAATCATCTTTAAGTTGCCGAAGATAAGAAAGTATAACAGATATACAATATGTTTCCATAACATTGTTTATATATACGTAGAGTAAAGTTAAATGATAATCCATTGGATATTTTTAACAACAAAAATGTATTTCGTATAACTTAACTTTTGTCCGATTATTCTTATGAGTGAGTGATGAGCAAATGTATGTAGCACCAAAACGTCATAACAACTAATAGTGCTCTAGTCGGGAGCCAAACTACGGGATATCCTCAACCTAGCGCCAAGCTGACATTTCGTACATTCATCTTTACATTCATACAAAATCACACAAGCACGCAGGTCGTTTTCTACGTACTTTACTTTGCTTTCTGCTGCGGCTCTGCTTCCTTTTCCCTTAAATACTATGACATAAATGCGTTCTTAAAATAGCTTTGGTGTTTATTGTCCGATCTTTATACAAATTTCAGGAGATAATATTGAAAGTGAGTTTAAATACCAAAGTTCAAGACAAATGCACATTTATTTTGGGGAGAATCTGAGTTTCATGGTAAATAGTAAAACAGATTTATGGCTCTGTAAAAAGTAAAACTTTTGCTTTAAGGTGTGAGTTATTCAAAAGTGCATTTCCCAGTGTGGAGCTAAAGGAAAAAAGTGTAACTGCCGCAATATCGAATGTAAAGCTTGGGGCATGTGTACTGGAATGAATAATTCGATCCTTTTTTTTTTTGAATGCAAGCTTACCGAGCTTCATACAAATTAATAAAAACAATTTTTTCTTTTAGGTTATCATAAATCTAAAATAAACCATTTTTTATATTAATGATTCTAACCAGAACTATCTTATATATAATTGACAAGACACTATTTCTGACGGTTAAATGTAAAAGATTGTCTACATTCTCTACACTTGTTGCCACACCCACAGGAAGAACCTGTATCGAATATCTCCATTTGTCTTTTTGACAAATCCACTTTACATAATTGCTGAGACAGCAAAGGTTTTCAGTCGGTATAGATAATGCAACTTCAAAGAATCTTTCTTTTTCATCAGCTTTTCTTTTACAGCTAAAAATAATATCGTCTTAGATTTATTTAATTCTTTTTTTGTAACTGTTTAATTTTTAATCATTTATAGGAATTCATGCTTAGTGCTCAAACCGTGAGCCGAGTCACCACCAATTTTGTTTGAGTTGCAGCCATGATTAATATTGAAGTTGTCAATTATTTTAGCTAATGAACACAATATTAAACAGATAACAATGTTAAGTAAGGAAAATAAAAGCAGGTCGAGTATTGGGTCGTTTTAATAATTTATAGACTGAAATCTGAAATCGTGCCCATCTACTGTACATAGCATTTACCCCAATGATTTTTTGGTTTTTCTAAGCAGATTTTGTTATGTGTATGCGGTCCATCTACACAGTATTCGTACTTAGTACCAAAATAATTTTTTATACGTATTATCTGTTCGTTACCAATTGAACCCTAATTTACTCAATATTTGTATTGAATTATATATATTTCTAAGAAAACATTTGATTCCTGAGCCAATATTTGTGCCATGTAATATGTTCATCGATTAACCTTATTATTTTCATAGTTACACCTAATTAATTCTATTTTAATATACTTAATTACTTACGTGAACAGAACATACTTATTCTTATTAAATATAACATGCGTAACATACATTTATTGCAACCAAAATAAAAATATTTTAAACAAGAACCTAATTATCAATGTAACTCTAAAAATACTTTGAATATAATATGCATACATATAATATATATTATCTGCAGTTGTGTGTATCTGTTGTGTGGATATGTGCGTGTGAGCTGCAAGCCAATACAAAGGAATCAAGCGTTATACTCGGGAGCGCTAGGGAGGAGGCATAAAGGACATGATAATTTTAACTATTGATTGCGCAAAAAACAAATACATAAGTGTGGATTAAATGTCGGGGTATCTGTTAATTGAAAGGGCTAAATAAAACAGTGTTTCATGTGATGAGAGTTAAGGGTTTAATATTAAGATACGTTGATTGGCGATCGTAAGCAAAAACATGAACAATAAATTTACTCACGATAATATCTTAGGCAATTTTCTTGTAGGCACTGAAGTGATTAATTGTCCCCATACTAGTGTTCCGATTCCAAAGAATACACACCACAACCATTGGTCGAGGGAGAGCGCTTTTGTTGAGAAAGCCATCTTTCCGTATTGGATAATTAAAACCTAAAATAAAATGCAATAAATAAAAAGCATTGGTGGTAACTAAAGAAAATTAACAGACCTGAGAAATCATTGTGAATATCCAGATGGTGTAAAATATGGGATTGGTAAAGAGTCCCTCAATAACATTACGTTGACCATGTATTTTTCTGGCATTGATTTCATTAAAGAGTGTCATCATGACGAACGTGTTGAATATTATTGTGAAATGTTGGGTTGGTCCTGCGTTAAGATCCTGCCCGCGTCCAGATTCGATATCGAGTATTAAATCGCCTATTAAAAAAAAATACAACTTTATTTATCAATTCTTTAAAACTTTATATGGTTCCAGCCCATTTAGTATATTATTATTTGTTGCTTTCTGGCTAGTGCTTTAACTTACCAACAAACAGCAGCCCAAATATGATGACCAACTGATATAGGGCTTGTCCCAATATGTTTTTCATCATTGTGCGTGATATAAGTGGCTTTGTGCGTCCATATGGCTTACGAAGCAAAAGATCAGGCGTCGGCACTTCCGTTGCTAAAGCAAGAGATGCGAGTGTGTCCATAATGAGGTTGACCCATAACATTTGAACGGCCTGCAATTGAAATTCATATTGGGTATTAGCATATTTTTATAGACCTAAATTTTTTTTGATAATTTATCATTTTTGCTTTATTATATTGGTCTTATTGTAGACACATAGATACGCGCACAAAAACATTTTTCTCTTTTTACCTATACTAGATACTACTAACCATATTGTTGAAGCGGTTTTTAAATATATAGTGAGTTGATAAAGACGTGCCCATTTCTCCATATAACTGTTTGTCTTTCTTATTAATGCAAACTAGTCTATGAATGTCTTTAGTATTCTTTGACGGCTCTCTTAAAGAAACATATGGTTGGTCCTCTTTTTTTTCTGCGGGAAGTACACTTATGGATGTCTGATCAAACCACTATATCACTAACAAACGAATTATAGATATCATGTATGATTTACTGAATGGTCGAAGACCAGATCTTTGCGGAATTTCTCATTTCTTTTTTGTATGAATTTAAAAAAGGTTGAAACCAAGACTTACTTTCAGCGGCGAATCCTGTACCGCACAAGCGCCAATAAATGCAACAATGACAGCGACGACATTGACTGTTAACTGAAACTGCAAGAACTTTGCTATTGAATCATAAACATTGCGCCCCCACATAACCGCCTTGACAATGCTACTGAAGTTATCATCGGTGAGAATGATGTCCGACGCCTCCTTAGCTACATCAGTGCCGGCAATTCCCATTGCAAATCCAACATCGGCCTTCTTTAGAGCTGGACCGTCATTGGTTCCATCGCCTGTTACCGCAACTACTTCCCGATTATCAGTCACTGCACTGTCGATCATTCCTACAAAAAAGTAATTAAATGGATATGAATATGAATGAAAACATTTTGTATGCACACGCATCATTTATGTAAAAAGTTTCAAACCTTTAACCAGTGTGTACTTGTCGGTGGGAGATGAACGAGCAAGAACCCTCAGCTTTGGCCAAACCTTATCAAGGAGGTGCTGTTGGACCTGTGAAGCAAAACATAAAATAGCGCACATCATTAAGCCATATAATTTCGAGATAGGTAAATACATACATCACCATTGCTGTCTCGTATGCGTCTATTAAACTCTTTACCCTCCAGTATAAGGAAGTCATCGTTCGGTCGCAAAATGCCACATTTGCTGGCAATCGAACGTGCTGTGTTAATGTTGTCCCCAGTGACCATGCGAACAGTGATGCCGGCGCGTTGGCACTTGCGTATGGCGTCTGGTACTTCGGGACGCACTGGATCTTCAATGCCAACAACGCACAGGCAGGTAAGATTTGACATTATATTTTCTTCATCATCCCAATTGGGTTCGCCGTCGATGTGCACCTCATTGATTGCAGCCTTACCAGGCACAAAGTCGCGATAAGCGACAGAAATTGTGCGCAGGCCATCGCAGGCCATTGGTTCAATTACTTCACGTATTAGACGCTCCTGCATGTCGCGTGTAAACTTTTCTAGTGTGCCCTCATGACCATAGATAAAAGCACATCTGAAAATATTTTTTAGCCATGAGAAAAACTTAAATGCTAAAAACAGTGTTCTATGTCTAGGACTAACTTTTTCATTATGATCTCCGAAGCTCCCTTCGTGTACAATCGATATCCACCGTTAGGTCTAGGTATTACTGTTCCCATGCTTTTGCGTACAGAGTTAAAGGTATAAACGCGAGTGAATCTATCCTCTGGAATTTCATCCCGTATTGATTGATACTTAACACCCAGCGCCTGCACAAATCCCAGAAGAGCGCATTCTGTTTTGTTGCCCACTTGAATTGGTATGTCGCCCGGCTTCGGACCAGGCTGCAAGCATTATAAAAAATCAATAGCAATAAGAAACTGATTTTTTTTTCTGTTTAAAAATAATTTATAAAAATTACCATTATATTGGAGGTATACGCCGAGTTAACTGATATTCCCATTGTGATTAAATTACCCACATGCTGTGGTATGTCAGTAAGCGTTGGTAGCACCTTGCATAATTTCTCGCAAATGTAGGATTGTACAACAGTCATACGATTTGTTGTAAGCGTACCAGTCTTATCAGAGCAAATTGCAGTGGCATTACCCATAGTTTCACAAGCATCCAAATGACGCACTAAGTTATTATCCTTCATCATTTTCTGTTAATCGATGAAGAGAAAGTAAGAGATTATTCTATAATTCGGAAGCAAATTACACTCTGCATTTATAACATGAAATCCGTAATCTTACCATTTTGCAAAAACAACAATTAAGAACTTTTTTGCAAGTGGTTTTGTAATTCATTATATATATAAATATATTGAATTACTTATCTTAGTATTCATATTATTTTTTGATAATGCCCATTTTCAGTGTGTTCAGGGTATAAAAAAAACTGTTAAAAACGATTCACTAACCTTCACCGAATATGCCAAAGATAGCGTTACGGCCAGTGGAAGGCCCTCAGGCACTGCCACGACTAATACTGTGACACCAATAATCAAATGCTTAACCAAATTATTAGCATATGTGTTCTTCCATGGCTTTTCATCAATCACGAACGTCTTGATACAGAATTGGATAATCAGAATAAAAACCGTGAGAACAGCTATGGTGGAACCAGCGTAGCCAATTTGTATAGCCAGCTTCGTAAGCTTTGCCTGCAGCACCGACTTTTCCTTTTTGTGTCCTGTTTCGGGGGCTGGCGTTGAGGACTGTTGCACGTGATTTCCGTCCGATTCCGACTTAACAGCCTCACTAGCACCTCGTGGCTGCGACACATGGGATGTTTCTTTTATTGGGATTCGGCCGTCATTCTCACCTGCATGACCCGCAAATTTGTATTATATTTATTATTAGCACACACTTATTATTTGTTGAGAACAAACTTATTATTATACCCTTGCAGACAACATTGTGAAAGTAAACTCATTATACCTTAACGAATTCCTAATCATGGATAAGTCAGTTCAGTCAGTCATTTTGGCCATGTTTACTTTGGAACACATTTTTCAAGATATCTAAGTGCAAAATTATCTTACTCTTTTATTAGTTGATTGTAAAATATCTGTCGATTTGTGTTTCCCTTTTTATGATAAAACAGTAAGTTGAAACTAACTAGATACAAGTATTTTAACTGTTTAAGTGATTCACCTGTCAGGCTCTTGCTCTTTTGCTTGTTCGCCTTTTTAGCTTCTGAATCATGGAAAATTTAATTCGTTGTTTTAATCCGTTTACGTTGATATATGATAAATTAGCATTAAGTTAAATCATTTAATTTGTTCATTCGATTTGTTATTTTTTATTGTTTTGGTGTTGGTAGTGGTGGTGGTTTTGGTTGGTTGGTTGGTTGGTTGGTTGGTTGGTTGGTTGATTGGTTGGTTGGTTGGTTGGTTGGTTGGTTTATTGATTGATTGATTGATTGGTTGGTTTGTTTTTTTTTTTTTATTGAGGTAGATGAAGGAGTTCAAAGATGGGTCAATCAATTCACGTCATGCAATTCACGTATGACAATTGGAATATGAAAAAATAAAAATAAAACATAAACGATATAATTAAAGATTATCGGCAGTAGAATTCTTATTAAGTAGGTACGTATGATAATGTACATATTGTTGAGTGACAATTATAGTTCTAATCAGCGCAGCTTCCTTAGACTACTTTTATCAAAATGTTCTAAATTCACTAAGCGGTCTTGGTATTGGGTCTCAAGACAATTACAATAAACGTACATATAAATAAATCATTGGCATTTGCTTATTGTTTTCATTTCATTACAATCCAGTTTGAAATAGGGTATAATTTTTATCTGGGTGTACGGATAAAATTTTGATAAATACTAATACATACCCTTTTTCATTTTTTTAATTTCTGCTTCTTGCTCGTCTACAGCGGCTCCAAGCAGAGTGAAAATAATACCGGCCTGGGAATTAACGCCAACGGCTGTAACTACCATTTTGCCACTGCCCTCCATAACGTGCGTGCCGGATAAAACCATTGGATCGGCCTCAGTGCCCTTTTTAACATGATCTGATTCGCCAGTCAGGGAAGACTCGTCCACCTAAATAGGAAGTCCAATAAATGTATGATCAACTCTGTGGCTCTGTGGTCGAAAAACGGTTTTTAAATGTGTATATACTTGAACATAACAGAAAATCGAAAAAAAAAAAATCCGCTGTACTTTCGAAAACAAGCTTTGTCTTGTTCAAATAAGAGGAACAATAATTTGACATTTAACTATAATAGACCGTTAAAAAGTTACATTTAATATACTTTTTCCGTCTAGTTAACATTTTCCAGATGCGAAAAAGCTCCAAATTGGAGCGAGAGTTACAGCTTACCTTTAGATCATTGCTTTGTATAAGGCAGCCATCGGCAGGTAAAAGGTCGCCATACTTGATCTGAGCAATATCGCCGACAAGGATGTCTCCAACCGAAATTTGGCATACCTCACCACCACGAATTACGGAGAATTTGTGCTCGCCTTCTATACGATTCTGCAGCCCGCGAAATTGCCGCTCCTTTGAGTAATCATTAAAAGCTGTCACTATGACGACTACAATGACCGAAATAAGTATAGCCAGACCCTCAATCCATCCGTGATGTTCATCTTCTTCTTGGAGTAGAGCTACAATCAAATATAAAGAAAATGTAAGTCTATGGAATCTTTGTTATGTAAATTAGAATAAAAGGCTACTTACGCGCATCCTCGTCAGCAGGCTTATAAAATGATAGACCAAGGGATACTAACGCAGCTACCTCTAAAATAATAAGTGTAACATCCTGAAGCGCCTCCCAGACTAGTGTTAAAAATGTTTTTGGGGGTTTCGGTGGTATTACATTTGAGCCAAACGTTTCACGTCTGTGCTCCTCATCAGCTTTTGACCCGCTAAGGCCTGAATCAAGAACCATTAGAATGTTTAAAAGTAATTCCGATTTTTAAGTTAATTTATTCTTCGATTCCATTTACCTTCATTTGGGGATGTATATAACTTTTTGCATAACTCATGAATCCCACCAAATTCACTTATTTTTGCCACACCCTCCCTGCCACGAACCTCCATGAGCTCGCGTAATTGTTTAAGTGATATCCCATATTGCGCCGGTCTTCCATCGATTGTGGCCATTGGTTATAATATCTATATTATAAAACATTTCCAACGTAAGATATTTGGTGAACAAAACTTAAAAGCCTCCTAGTGCGCGTGCAGCACGAGTTTGTTTTCAATAATCAATTACTTGCCGTTCCCAAGCAATCGATAAAAATCGATATCGAAATCCTTATTTGAGCAAATCTCTTAGGTTTTAGTATCTAGACTGACTACTTTCTTACTTTCTATTTTTTTTATTTCTATAAACAGATTTGCAATTGCAAGTGTATTTTACGCTGGGCTGTGTGTATGTGCTGCTATTATACTTCGGTTTTTTTTTCGTTAAAAATCAATTCTTGATATGGCTGCAAGATATGTTATTTGTTAAATTTTGATTTAGCTATATTATTTTTTTTTTTTTGAAGCGCCAGTTAGCAACATTGATCTTAAACGATCGTACATGCGTATGTATGTATGCATAATAGTATCTACGCAAACACACATGCATGCGTTTCGAATCTATAATAGTTTCGGTCAACGTTTCTGTTTAGTTTCAGTATTTACACATATTTGTACGTACACATTAATAGCATCTGTGTTTCGAAAATAAAACTTTGTGTCTGGGCAAAATGTTGAAATCCAACAACGGGGGGTTCGATCCGAGAGCATGCATCAATATTGCGCGAATGAACTTGTTGTCGGCCTTAGAAAAAACAGCATTGAGAATCAAACCCAAAACTAGTTCGCCATTCGGCGTATGGAACATTTAGCAACTATCTTTTTAATACAGCCCACTATATCTTCCTTTTGCCCCACATTTATTATGGGGAATGATATCTTGATTATCTTTGGTTGTTATATACCGATCCTTGTATTTTTAGAGACAAAATTATAATAGTCTCTGCAAGGTTATAAAAAATTTAATTCGACAATGTAGGTTTGTATATATGTATAAGTACACATATATGTATATACATGCACACAAAACAAATGTAGAAAATGCGATCAAAGCACATTTTGTTTAAGTAAATAAGACAAATTTTATTTTAAAATACAAATATAAGGTCTGGTTTTGGTAATAGTTTCTGAAACTGTTTCAGTTCAAGATTCGATTCATAGTAGTAAGAACTAAGGAATTCCGAGTTCGGTTCAATCTCGATTCGCTGCCATGCTAACGACTTTACTTCTTCTCACAAATATATATTGTAACTTTTAATATGTATGAATAGTAAGTAAGCACTTATGAACTATCTATATTTGTAAGGGTGGCCATGAGGTTTACTGCCAGTCAAGATAAGTAAAATGTTTTGGACGCGGCAAGCAATGACGTCTTTCCGTAAGGCGATGACGTAAAACTATTCCATCACAAAGTGGATTCAACCAGTGGATTCCTGACCACATTGGTGCTGCTATTAATATTTAAGAATATCTCAATTGTCACTGATAAGGATAACAAAACATTGTAAATATTTCTTGCCCAAGTATTAATCAGTGACTTAATTGATTTTGTCATGATTCAGTGTAGTACAAAGTTAATAATAAATTTATGCAGAAATTTTAAATTTCATTGGGTTTCGCCCCGATATGCATTTTCGAAAATCAACGTCATTTTCACTATTTTATATGTAAATGTATCCGATCGGACAAGATATTGGGCCGGTGTTGTGAGGGAGATAGATTTTCAAATGCAATTGATATCGAAATTATAAGTTTGATCGATATGGGGAGATCCTAATAGTTATAAAACAAAGTTAAATATATTTATTTGAATTGTAATATAATAATAATAATACGAAACTCTGCATGCGACAATTGGTGTGCCAATTTGATTTAATCACTGAAATAAAAACATGTACGCATATATGAGTACACAAAATTAAGTTTCAAATACACAATATGTTTTATACATACAGTTTTGAGAATGGGGAAAGTTAACAAGAAAGTAAAAAAAAAACATGATCTTAGTGCGGAATGCACAAAATTGATACTCCAAGTGCGAGTGCGTATATGTATGTATACATATGCATACTGCGTGTACATGCATACATACGTATGTAAATATATGTACAAGGGCATAAGAAAAATAAATGCAATTAGCTATTTGCCATGGCCTGCTCATAGCATAGAGGTCAGTAATATCTATTGTATTTTTAAGGCTTTTTGCGGGTTTAGATATAACTGTATTTGTAATTTGGTTAACTTACATTCAGTTAAGGTTTGGCAGTTGGCTCCAACAAACATACACACAAACAGAACTAGGTGGAGAAAGAGAGAGACCTAACATTCACGCACAGACGGACATGCGCGTATATAGATGCTAGGCATAAAAAATTCCCTCTCTGCTGTGTCAAAATTTAGATCACCCTAAACGTAAGCGCGTCTATTCGCCTGTGCTAATGCTCAGATCAAGTTTGTATACAAATTAATATACACACACATGCCTACCACACCATCTCCCCTTCGCTAAACGCAATTTTAGACTTCGAGCACAAATTACGTCATTCACACACATCACAGATTTAATGTATGTACACAGGTTTGTCTGAATAGTTGTATTGGCTTTACAAAATTCACATAGGTAGCGACTATCTGGTTTTCTAAATCAAATGCATGACAGTTAAAGGCACCACTCATATATATATTTACACAATATTCTATGCGTAACATACATATTAATTAAAATATTGATTTTGTTGCTTTTCTTTACTTAATTTCTATCACCCGACCAAGATGGCAACTGAACCAGCTGGTGAATGTCTGCAGTCTCAGGCCGCGGGATGATATCACTTTCCCTATATACATACATACATACATATATTGGCACCTTCCCTACATGTACATTCATTTGTATGTATCTATATACGTTTGCACACTTACATACTTTCATAGAAAAGCATGATTACATGTTTTTTGTTAAGAAACTGAAATATATTTGTATTCACCAGAAACGGGGAACTTTATATTTGCTTAATTATTATTTATTTACCGAACTTTAATTGAGTTTGGATACTATGTTAGATGGGTGTTGCCACGCGATTTAACCACAACTAGTGAACTGCTGCAGGCAGACAGCAAGAATCAGTGTGCCAACGCCAACACAACGCGACTAAATTATAATTATTTTAAGTACACTAAATATATGTAAACTTGAACATTTAAATTTATTGTATCTACATATGTCCTTTCGCAACAAACTTTGAAATACGCTCGTTACCAGAAATGGTAGTATTTTTATTTTTGCCAACACAACGGGTAACTGGTTTAGTATACACAAATCAACAGTGTGACCAAATTTTTCAAGCGACAAAAACACCATCAAATTAAAGAAGTACGATATTTTTGAGGAACGTTTTTTTCCTAATTTTTAGTATACTATCAAATTGCCATTTTAAGTGATGCCAGATCATCATGGGCAAGCGCTATTCAAATGTATACTCATATGCTTAATTCAGAAACTTTTATCTTTGTGCACATATAAAATTGTTTTAAGAAAAACCGACTAAATTTACTTAAGCTACATTATGAAAGCAACATAAGTCAGATATCAATTAAAAAAGAGACAGGTAATTTTTTCATTGTTTGCTTTCATTTATGATACTTATGATATTAATGTTCTTAATATTTGTATATACACATATACAAATATTATAAAGGAAAGGGTGGTCGAAATCAGTAAGCAAACAAACTGCAAGCCCAGAGGATGTGTCCCAAACTGTAAACATTTAACTCTTAATGTACGTATTCATATTTGTGTGTACGGCATTGCCTACAATCGAATTCGCTTACTAACTGAGAAGGGTTTCATATGAATTACTGCAATTACAGTTTAAATGTACGTCTTTGATATTTTTACTTCATTATAATGTAACGATTTATAAAGTTAAACACTATTCACACTTTTGAAATCACTGTTTTTTTTTTACCTTATGATCAAAACAGACCAGAAACTAAGAAGGAATATAACATTCACTAAGTAATTCGGTGTACTGTGCTTTGATTTGCAAGCCACCCTCCTATTTATAGCCTTTTGAAATTGTTATGTGTATGTGCACGCATTTATACATACGTATCCGAAGTGAAAGAACAGGTAGTCGAGATATTTGTCCTACTTATCGCAGTGCTGAAGTTATCAGTCGTGTGTTTGACTTGATTACGTTAGCACTGCGGCGTTACCTGAGTGATAAGCTCATTAGGAACAATATCATTAACAATGCGTATAATCTGCCGAGATGTGTTTGCATCCATTGATGAGTTTTATTTAATATTGAGTATATAAGGAAATCCATTGCAGTTATGCAGTACATAACTAATAAAATTAAGATTTTAAAGCAAGCAAGAGAAATCTAAAACATCATTTTTTCATTTCATTTCTTTGATACAACCAATGATTATCAACCAACAATTATCATTTAGAGCGATCCTCTAAATTATGGCACTGCTTGAAAGTTACAGAGATTTTAACTAGAGCATTACGTAATACTTAATTCATTTGAATAAATACTTACATATATCGAGCAGAACTGATTTTTGGATAAATTCCTTAAGTACCGAATAGCAAAAGAGTACTACCGCATTTTTTATAAAATTTACATTCAACTAGCAGATGCAAGAAATTTCTCACCTAGCGAAAGCCCGTAGAATATAGCCTGCATACGCGACAGAACGCGTTAAATAATTTGTAGTAAAAAAAGTATTTGTCGACACTTCTTGATGTAAGATCAGTTTTAATGTTTAGCTTTTAGCAATATTTAATTGAGTTTTTATTGTTTTTAAATTATAACAGTGAGTAACACTCTCAGATCTGTAATTAAAACGCATTATTGTCTAGCTAGCATACTTTGAGGCGTAAATAAATCGATTTCGATTAATTTTTTACTTTTTAACATTTATCCTCACTTATCGATGAAAATACAAGCTATCGATAAGGGTCGTGGTGCCTTACCTTATCCGGCATCAAAGCTTCCATTATGACCAAGGTGGCAGAGCGCTGAGTACGCTCTGCTAATTGATAATGTCTAGCGAGAAGTTGACGTCGCCTAAGCGCAACCAAAACTTCGACTACATGCTCAAAACTTGCTAAGACATTTATTCTTTTATACAGGGCACTAACAATTTAAATCCTTAGTTTTAGTTTATGTGAATTACAAGAAACGAAGCATGATAATTTATGTATTTAACCCTTATGCTGTTTCCACTCTATATAAATTACAATTATTCTTAGTATATTAGTATTTTGCTAGCCCTTTATCGATATATCGATATTTTTATAATATAAGTAATAATAGCATCCCTGACTGTGTATGCTGAACTAGTTCGGTTCGCTTCTTGCGACAGTTTCTTATATGTGTCGCTGTCGTTTTCTTCGGCTTTTTTTTGCACATTGTGTATTGATTTTGTTGCATTTAATTCATTGATTTTACTAAAATTTACAACCCATAACAGTTAATTATTTGGTAAGAGTGCATAATGCGAAAAAAGTAAAGTTCGTTTTAATTGATTATTTAATATTTGTGATAAAATGGTACTAAAATTTGATATATTTGTAGAGCGTCCATTGGCAGCATTGCCAGGCCAACCTAAATTTGCGAGCATACATGTACATATACAGTGCGCATTAAAAGTTATTTTAGTTTGCCTTCGTTTCATCCCATATTACTTTTGTAATTTAAAAAATTTATGTTTTATTTTCAGATTTTACAAGAAAAGATGCATTCATGTATTGATTGACTCGGCTAGATTGCTTAATGTCAACAAATATATTGAAGCAAACTTCGCAGATTCAGTCGATATTCACATATAAGTGGTATAAAATATAGCTCTGTGATATGGAAAGTACAGAGTTTACTGGATCAAAAAATTCCTTGGGAGTTGCAGTAGCCGACGAGCTCAACTCTGAACAGATTGTACGCTCTGACAACCAAATTTCTGGGGTCAACTGTTTGGCACGCATCGATATGGACTTAGACGCATATCAAACGGAGAGCATACATCATAACTTGACAAACAATCAGTCAGGGTTTCGTTGGAAACGCGTCCTTAACCCAACCGGTCCCCAACCGCGACCGCGACATGGCCACCGTGCAATAAATATAAAGGAACTTATGGTAGTTTTTGGTGGTGGTAATGAAGGAATTGTGGACGAGCTGCACGTTTATAATACAGGTATTCCATATTAGATCTTGAAGGGTATTTAAAATATAGTTTAGTAATTAGTATTAACTTTAATCACGCATCAAAAATATTTAAGGATGCCGAGATTAATCGAAGTGTCATTTTATTTTCCTTTTTACCTTTTTCTTTTAGTTACTAATCAATGGTATGTGCCGGTGCTGAAAGGTGATGTGCCAAACGGATGTGCAGCTTATGGGTTTGTCGTGGAAGGAACACGCATGTTTGTTTTTGGCGGCATGATTGAATATGGGAAATATTCAAATGAGCTCTACGAACTTCAGGCAACCAAGTGGGAGTGGAGAAAAATGTATCCGGAGTCACCAGATAATGGCTTGTCACCATGTCCCCGCTTAGGTCACAGCTTTACAATGGTGGGGGACAAAATATTTCTCTTTGGCGGATTGGCAAATGAATCGGATGACCCAAAAAATAATATTCCAAAGTAGGTATCAACCAAAATGTAATATATATTTGAATGTGTGCTGATGGTAAAATAATTTTGTCAGGAAGTCAGTATATTATTTTGTATTGCTATTTTTATTTAATAATGTCGCAAACGCAGTCGCTGTTGCAACCCAACAAAAAAATTGGTGGTCCGGTTCACGGTTCATATAACAGTAGCGCAAATTTAGTGTCTGCCAAAAATAGTTTAGTGTATTTTGACTGCTATAGATGCTTTAATTACTAAAATTAAAAAAAATACTAAAACACAATTTATATTAATAGATATCTGAATGATTTGTATATATTGGATACTCGTGGGGTACACAGTCACAACGGAAAATGGATAATTCCTAAGACATTTGGAGATAGCCCTCCACCACGCGAGTCTCACACTGGAATATCCTTTACAAGTAAAGATACTGGCAAGTTAAGCTTGCTGGTATACGGAGGAATGAGTGGCTGTCGTTTGGGCGACTTATGGTTACTTGACACTGGTATTCTAATTAAAACTGAATCTTATCTTTGACTTCTAGCTTACCCGTCCATTCGAATTGCAGATTCCATGACATGGGAAAAACCACGTACTAGAGGCCAAGCTCCACTTCCGCGTTCATTACATAGCTCGACAATGATTGCAAACAAGATGTATGTTTTTGGCGGATGGGTGCCATTGGTGATTAATGACTCAAAAGCGACCACTGAGCGGGAATGGAAATGCACAAACACACTGGCCGTTCTCGATTTAGGTACCTATTTTGCAATAAAGATATAAAGCTAAAGCTTTAAACTAGTTTTATCATCTTCACAAAATATATGAGTTCCGTAATTTTTTGACGTTTCAGTCGCATCTCAACATACATATTAATATTTATATTTGCAGATACAATGATTTGGGAGAATGTCACGTTGGACACCGTTGAGGAAAATGTACCAAGGGCACGAGCCGGTCACTGCGCCGTTGGCATTCAAAGTCGTCTGTACGTATGGTCCGGCCGAGACGGTTACCGCAAAGCTTGGAACAACCAGGTTAGGGTGAGATGATTTGCTATCATAGACTGTAAACTTTGTATAGTGTATATATATATACTAAATAGCGGGTATACCTTGGCCTTTTTCACCCAGTTTCCGCCCGAGAAAAATTTAAGTCGAAGTCTTAAGTATTAATCTTCCTTTGTATAGGTCTGTTGTAAGGATTTATGGTACCTGGAGGTGACGAAACCACTCTATGCAGTTAAAGTAGCACTAGTGCGTGCATCCACGCATGCGCTGGAACTTTCTTGGACGGCTACAACCTTTGCCGCTGCCTATGTGCTTCAAATTCAGAAGATTGACCAAGCGCCAGCGATAGGCAGCACAAAGCAGAGCCATAGTCAGAGTCAGACTCTCATTCAACAACCCACGACCACCGCCAATGGATCCGAAAGTACGCCTTTAGTTGCGTCTGCTGCATTAAAATTCGAAAAAAACCCAATTTCAGTGTTGCATCTCACTGGAGCCAAGAGTCCATCAGTGGGTACTGGGCAGCCTATTACGGCTTTAGTCAAGTCATCCGTTGGACAACCTCAGGCTTTGGGCAGCGCTGTTTTCGTAGCCCAGACGCAGTCGCAAACGCAAAGTAGCCCCGTTCAAGTCAAGGCTGCTGGCTCATTAACAGTGTCTGTTTCCTCGGAAACAACCCCCACAATGTCAACGACAGCTAGCGTGCAGCCACAACTATCGATTATTAGCAGCACTGCATCAAGCATCAACTCGGTAAATAGCGGCAGCGCCATTATTCAAAAATTTCGACCCAGTTCGTCCATTTCTAAGACGTCGTTGGCTGCAACCTTATCATCTGCAACGACTTCTGCCACTGCTTCTCAAATAAACGAGGGTAACATTTGTGGTCAAAATGTTGCTGTTCGTGTAGCAAATACTGCAGCGACCAGTGGATTAGTCCTCACCTCCCAGACATCGACAGGAGCGTTGCGCATTCTTCCTGGTGTGTCGACCAGTACTGGCGTGCCCGCTGGCCAAACACTACGCCTAGCCACAACATATAGCAATACTGCAAGTGGCTCAACCACCACAACAATACTAAAAGCGTCCCAGCCCAGTGCCACCGTGCAGCTGTCAAGCGGCGGATCGCAGACAAGCTCCCCGGCAGCAACGGTTACTACGTCCCTTGGCGGCAAGCAGTATTTCATACAAAAACCACTTAACCTGGCTTCAAATGTACAGCTGCAGTTTGTTAAAACAAGCAGTGGTGGTATGACGGTGCAGACGTTACCTAAAGTCAACTTTAATATTGCAAAGAGTGCTACCCAGGGCCAGGCCATCTCCATTTGTAATCAACAGCTGACCCCCGGTTCTACACAAATTCAGGTAAGCCAATTATAAGCCAATACGATTTACAAATGCTTTATTTATTTTTATTTTTCATAACAAGATTACGTCTGGCAGTAGTGTCCAGTCAAAGACAGTAATGGCTACTGGTCAAAATTTAATGTCGACATCTACTGGAGCGACTGGCTCACATCAGCAATCGCCGCTGCAGCAGCACCAGCAAAAACCAATAGTTTCTGGCAATGTTTTAAAGCTAGTATCACCTCATACAGTATCTGGCGGCAAGTTGATCATGAAGAATTCGAACATTCTGCAGATGGGCAAAGGGGGAAAGCCAGCTTTCGTCATAACCAACAAGCACGGCACTCAGATAGGCAACCAGCAAATCATTATTGTTACCACCGGTGCCAGCTTGCGAACAGTGCCGGCTAGTTCTGTGGTGAGCAGTGCTGGTAGTTCGACAGGCGGTACAAGCATAGTGAGCATTGTTGGTTCGACAGGGACAACGGCTACGCCCATTGCCGTTGGCGGACAGCGTGCAGTAATATCCAATCATAGTAACGTTAAGATGGTTCGCAACATACCGGGTGCCCCTGGTGCTGCTGGGCGACCCATCACTCTGACCTTGCCACAAACATCGTCGTCCGCACATATGTCTGGTAGCTCAAGTCATGTAACGTCCCAGAAACTCACCGCCACGTCACTGCCGCAGAAAACTGCCGTGTATATTGGTGGCAAGCCAGTTACAGTAATGAGTGCAAGTTCCGGCATTGGCTCACCAGCTTCCAGTTCCACAAATAAGTTGGTAATGTTGCCAGGCGCAACGGCTGCGAGAAAGGGCTTTGTTAACATTTTTAACACTGGTGGTGCAAGTGGTCCTGGAGGCGGCCAACGCACATTGACATTGGCTACCAGAAGTGCGCCAGTAAAGGCAGCGGCCGTGCAGCTAAAGGAGAAGGACAACAGTGCTGTTGAGTCAGCGGTTACAATTGCCACGATAGCTGATTCAGCTTGCACCGACACCGATCCTATCGATGATATTATTGAGCAACTAGACGGTGCGGACGACTTACTAAAGCCGCTTACAAATGAAGCCCGAGAACCTGAAGATATTGATGATGATAATGCCGCCGCAACTTCAACATCAACACCGACATTAGTTCAGTCGGCAACGCCTACCACTGGACCGTTAACCATAATGTCTGATGCACAGGACACAGTGACAGAAATTAAAATTCCAGAGACTGTTGACGATATTTCCGGTGTTAGTAGTACTACGGATGTGCAGAAAACATCGAATGCAACTAGAGATAGAAATGCCGTAATTGGAGCACGCGCAGCCGACAATATCGACTCGAATGTAAACATAAATATTCTATTATTGTTTTAAAATTAGATAAAAACAATCATTTTCTGTTTTGCAGTCGGGTTTCCCTGCAGCCGTTACAACCACTGCAACGGACTGCAATCAGCCAACGGCATCTGAGACTGAGGCTGCAAATATATTAACTACTATTAAATCAGGTGAGGCCTTGGGCAGTAGCGGTAGTATTTACAAAGATACTGCGATATCAACTACAAGCGAATCCGACTTAGACCAAAACCCTTTATCGATTCCCGTTCTCCGGCAGCATCATCACCAAAACGGTTAGTATAGCTCCCCACTTCCATACAAGATTTTTTTATTTTATTCTTTTATTCAATATTATAGTAGACGGCTCTCATTTGGAGGCCCTTGCTTCTGCAGCTGTAATGCAAGCGGCCACCGCTTCAGCCGATTCAAGTCAGGCAGCCAGGAGCCTACTTGATAACTCGTCAGCCGCCCATCTCAGCAGTATAAGCTACAAATCCACTGAACAACAAAAAAACAGCAATGACAACAATGTAAGTAATTCCAATTTGACTGTTTAGTGGTGAAATTAAGGAGTCCAACACTTTTACGCTTGTCTTTTCGTACCTTAGGTCCCTGTCACCGTTCCTAATACAATTGACGACAATGATAAGTGGCATACGGTGGGCATATTCAAGGAACTGTCACATACTGTAACTAGCTATATTGATTATAAGTACTTTAACGAGGCTCAGCTAGAAAATTTTGACGCCGATAATCTGCCAGACTTAGCTCAATATCCGCGCATCAGTTTGGATCCAGGAACCGCCTATCGTTTTCGTCTAGCTGCCCTTAATACATGTGGTCGTGGCGAATGGGGGGAGGTTTGTTGTTTTTTTTCTCTACGACCACGAGTTAAGCAAGTTCAAAATATTTTTGAATTATTTTTATTTTGTTTGTTAGATCTCGAGCTTTAAGACCTGCCTACCTGGTTTCCCTGGCGCACCGTCGGCCATCAAGATATCCAAGGATGTTAAAGAGGGTGCACACTTAACTTGGGAACCTCCTCCAGCGCAAAAGACAAAGGAAATAGTTGAGTACTCGGTTTACCTTGCCGTAAAGCCCACTACGAAAGACAAGGTGGCATCACCACAGTTGGCTTTTGTTCGCGTTTATGTTGGGGCGGCAAACCAATGTACAGTACCCAATGCATCGCTTTCTAACGCACATGTTGACTGCTCCAATAAACCGGCTATTATCTTCCGAATCGCTGCGCGCAATCAGAAGGGATATGGCCCAGCGACGCAAGTCAGATGGCTACAAGGTAAAATATTGATTTCCAAATTTCTCTCCTGAATCTTTATTCAATATTCAATTCTTAGATCCGACTACAACCAAGCTGCAAGGTGCCGCAAATACGACTAGCTTAAAGCGTACCCAGGAAAAGACTGCCGCATCTCCTGCAAGCAGCTACAGCTCACCGCAAAAACGTGCACGCAGCACTGGTCTGCAGGGCATGGAATGATTATCATCTACATTTCAAAGCTAATTCGAAAATAAATTGTACAGTGTCCTCAGTAGTAACAGGATCCAGTTGGAAATGCTGTTAAAAAGGCTTCCATTAGAAAAGGATTCTCACCACCGTCAATAATAGACAAGAAAGGGCGTGGTAAGACGTATTAGTTTAAAATTATTATATGCCTGCATGCTATATACACATGTTGTTTTAAGTCCGAAAGTCGAAAGTAACACACCAATTGATCCATATTGTGAATAAACATGAATTCTAAACCATAAGCTTGCGTATATATAATGCCCAAATTACTTATAATAAAATTACATAATAAATTACAATAGTAAAAAGTACCGTTGGTTCTTTTTTATAATTAAAATTTACTCAGTAATTACAGAACTTGGTACAAATCTGTTGTTTTCAAGGGTATTTAATTTTCGGCATCAGATGTAAAATAATGAAACAACGAGTGATTTTTTGGCGATTTAATTACATGTTATACTTATAAGTATATACATATTTTAATCTTATTGCATACCTTCTTTATACACGTTCAAAATGAAGATTTATATGTTGTGAATGTTTCTAGTTATGGTTAAGCACAGTCAAGACTTGAATTCTGTTGCACATGGATTGTGAACATAATTCCGGCAATCTGCGATGCAATTTAATTTCAATTACTTAGCTAAAGACTCAAATTCCAACTGGATTTCGGATCGTATCGTAGCAATAATCTTAGTTCACAGAGTATTATTTTAATCTTTTGCAATATACAGACGTACGATTTTATTACATTTACATGCTTTATAGAGAGCTTCACAGGAAAATAATTACGCAAATTTTGTGACATAGTAGCGTCGTACTACTCAAAACTATTTACTTTCCTTTTTATTTCAAAAATATGTAATAAAATCTGAAATATTTAATGAAATTTGCTAGAACTATTGAATACTCTCATATTTTGTAGATTAATGACTAAATAAATGCATAGATTTTCTAAAATTATGGAAAATTATAAATGCTTTTGGAAATCTTATTGAACGTTCTTCTTTTTTTAGTACAATAATATAAAAAAAATGGAAAGCTTCGTAGTGTAAATATAACTTTTTCTGAATACATATACACTCCTTACCTAACTATACGACACCTAAAAAATTGATTTTTAAGTATAACATTAGAAAAATCTGTAAGTACGAATTGAAGGACAAAGCATAACGTCTAGAACTGAGTCGTTGGTGTTTTCGGCGTAATGTTTTCAATTAAATGTGCCCCAAACATTCTCTATTCTTCCAGTCTATTTAATTAACGGAACATATTACTAAGAACGTTTCAGTTTGCCGACTTGAGTCACAGGGCACAGTATCCTGCTTATTACTCCCTATTTTCCTACAAAAATGTTAAGAGGCTATTTTCTAGTACATTTATATACCATGTGCTGTTAATCCTAGTATTTGGAAACGCAAAAAATGCGGGATTAAACTTCATTTCGTCACAAAAGATTACCTAAAGCAAAAGAAAATAATTGAAATGTCGAAGATAAAAGATTTTTACCTCCTTTACCTCATTAAAAAATGATATACCCTTTAAAAAATCAAAATAAAATATGATATATTAATAAAGAACTTTTAAGCGAATGGTGTATATTGCAACTATTCAAAAATATGAGCATATCAAATAAAACTAACGGTAAATTTTCACTTCGTAATCATAGATTTTCCAGCGTTTGAAATGTAAAAAGGTTTCCCTACCCTTTCAGTTCGGAATATCAGAAAATACGTTCTCAGAGAATTTCTAAATTTATATTATGCGCAGATCAATCTTGTTTCCAGTAATCGATAAGTAACAATAAACCCAGAAGTTATTTAAAAATACACTTTCCCTATGGAAAGTATACTATATGGGTCCGGTTTGGGAAATCTAGTCCGGTACCCAGTATAAACTTCTAGAATTACAACTCATTAAAATATAATTGTTCGGTTTTTTATATGTGTGTATTAAACACCGACATTTAGCTCTTAAGTATTTTGTGAACTTTAGTTTAGATTTCACTTAAAATATGCGGTATTTTAAGTACATGCGTACAATAATATATTGTACATGGTGTTTTTGTTGGTATGTAGACTAAAGTATGTTCTATGTATATACAATACATGTGCATTTTTTTACTGACTTGCAGATAAAGCACATAAGCAGATACACATAAAAAAGTACACATATTTTCCCATAGATGAGTAAATTTATGTTTTTACTATTTTTAGTCTCTTTCTGATGTACTTATCTCCCAGAGAGTCATTAGTGGACTCTATACGAAAATCACAGCAACGACACAGATCCGGATTCAGTTCGTTGTACTGGGTGCTGATGATACAGGGAGAAATACGTGACGCCAAAATTAATGCTGGTGTTCCCGTTGAGGATAGCGATGTGTCTTCTGGTACTGTGTAAATTCGCTTAGACTTCATGAGTTGTGTGAATTCGGTTGTTGCTCCTGTAGTGATTGCGGGTGCGGTTGCGGGTGGGGGTGCGGTGTTTGGTTCGCGTTCGATTGGAAACGATGCGGCGATGAGTGCAGTTCACTGCCATTGATCTGCCGCTGTTGATGTGCTGAGGATTCGCTTTTTATTGTGCTGGTAGACGTCGAGTTAGCGTTGCCACCATTCGTAGCGGCCACCGAGGCAGCCAGACGAAAAGCGGCCTCAGTATGGGAGCGCAATATCGCCTCGGCTTGTTGATGCATTCGCAGTGCCGTCTCAGGATGGTGGGTATGTTGAGGATGTGACGAAGCCTGCTGCGAACTGGGTGTCACTGCGTGCTGTGAGTAATTGGACGCTTGGTGGTGTTGATGATGAAGTGCTTCCATTTGATGCATGCCACCCAAACCAGAATCCAAAGAGCCGCGCATCATGCTCATCATGACGGACGATGTGTCTGTCTGCATTTGTATGCTTGGAACGTTTATAGTCGGAGATCGCCGAGTGTTATTATTGCTAGGATGCGTCTGTTGGTTGCCGAGGGGAGACAATAATGGCAGATGGGGCAGCTGTTGTTGATGGTGAGGGTGTTGGTGCTGATGCTGCGCCTGTTGCTGATGGTTTTGCTGGTGCAGCTGGTGCTCGCCAGGCTAAAAGTAGCAAAAGGAGAATTAATTGAAGCTCTGGGTTGTAGCCGATCCGTTTAAAAGTCTTACCTGTTGTTGGTGATTTGTCGGATTGTTCATGCGCATGGCGGCAGCCAGGTTGACAACGGCCGCCTGGACTACCGCGCTGCCCGGTCCGGTAGATGCTGCGTCTATGGTGCCATCGTGTGACCTTGAGCCAGCTGAGGCCGCCACTGCCGCAGCAGCGGCTGATGCAGCTGCCATTAAGGACATTCTGTTAGCATGCAGCTCGGCATCCATACTGTACTGGCTGGAACTGGGCAGTCTCAACTCGTTCAAATTGATTTTATTTGAACTACAGTTGTTATTATTATTGTTAATGATATTATTATTGTTGTTAACGCTGCTATTATTATTGTTGTGACTGCTATTCTCATTTTCACTTAATCCCTGATCCTGTTCCTGATCTGATGCGGATGACGAGGACAGGCGTCCATTCGACGAACACTCCGAGTTCGCTGATGGCGAGGGACACAATGAGTTAGAGCCGCCCGGGTTTACTCCCAACGGTAGCATACTTGCAGTCTCTCTGACCCCGCTACTCGTTGAAGAAGCAGCTAATGTTGCTGCTAATAGGGATTCGCGTTCGCGTTGCTCTGCCGCCGCTCGAGACTGAAACAAAAAATTCAAAATGCGTTGTAATTTAAAATAATTGTATATTTTATTTCATTTCGATTATGATAATTCTAGCTCAATTTGCCATGCCGCCAGTTGTCAAAAATTATTACATTCATATGGATTCAGACGGACCGAGGGCAAGACAGAGATTGCATAAAATCAATATACTCTTATCACTTCGTTGAAGGGTATACACCGTTTGTGTTAGCATTGTGACAATGGACGAGCTATGTGTCAGCCGTCTCCACGTCCATTAGTGTATACGGATATTAATTTTACTACTTCTTTTTTAAGAGCAGAATGTTTGGTATATTCCATACGGCACCATTCAGGCTGTAGAGTGTCAATTAACTGTCAAATAATAACAATTTAGAAATGTATTTATTTTTTAGCCCTGATCTTATCTGTGTGAGTGTGTATGTATGCGGGTGTATGTATGTATGTTTACATATATACAAACAAACATGCATACATATATATGTATACAAACATCCATACATGTTTATGCAGATATGCACACAAACATATATGTATGCATGCATATATTTATATATATAAGAATTCATGCATACATACATGTATGTATTTATGTGTATGTATATGGATAAATGGGTTTGAAAACGATCCAAAAAAATCACATATTTGTAAATTTGTTTGAATAAGGCCGTATGAAAAATTATTATAGGATGGTTCAGCTACCTAGCTCTAACGGTTTGGATTGTCCTTTCATAACCAACCAGTCACTTAGTCACTTAGTTGCGTAAAAACTTTCTTATACATATAGATTAATATCATAAATACTGAAATTAGCCAGCGCGAGTGTACATACCAGAACGTATTGCGCCGCAAACTGATGTTTGGGATCCATGCGCATATGGTCCATATGGGTAAGAAGACCTGAAACACAAAAAATAATCAGATGAATTGTATTGTTAAATAAACTAATCTGAGTAATTTAAGCTCTTGTCATAACTATAAAAGCTTTTTGCTTGAGGTGTTAGACATCAATTTCAAGCCGATCGAACGGTTAACAGTTGAATATAACCGTTTTTCGCCAAAGTTGAGGATGGTACTATTAAAATAGATGTTTTGCCTATTTATTCAGTTTCTATGTAGAGCTTTGAAAATAAGGTCAAGTCCGACCAGGAGAGAGAACAAGAGATGAGAACAACTAATGCCATAATATTTGATAGAAGAAGGTAGAAGAAGGCTAAAGGTATCTTCTAGTTGGGTATTCCAGACTAGAGCACTCTTACTTGCTAGGAATGAGTTTTCCAAAGACGAGTCATTTTCGTTTGAGCTGTACATCAGTTAGTCGGTCACTCAGTCGGACCACACAGCCGTTAACTTACCGTTTTCGTGCGTGAAGACTGCCTGACAGACGGAACATGGCCACATGCGCAGACTGCTTGTCAGCTGGGAGGTTTCGGCATGACAAGCCAAGTGCTTGCGTAAGGATCCCTCGTTGACGTAGTGCTTGCCGCATACGGGGCAAGGGTGGTTCGCAGTTCTACGTTTGCCGAGGTAGCTGTCATTCAGGCTGGATCCGCTGGTTGTCGATGGTTGGGCGCAGCTTAATTCGGACGCGCATTGCGCTGCTAGCGAACCGGGCCCAGCACCACCGTTGCCGCTGCCACTATGGATACTATCACCGAATTGAGCAGCTGTGAAGAGAAAATATGATTGAATGTGATACCTAATGAAATGAAAATCCTTTTATGTGTGATTTCTTACGTGGTTCGCTTGGCGTCGGCGACTTTTCTTTGTGGACATGCTTCATGTGGTCCAATAGCGCCTCGGTGCCGAGAAAGAGCTTGTGGCATACCGGACATGACGTCGCATTGGGCCCACCAATAAGTGCCGCATGCTGCTGCAAGACACCAAGATGCAGCTGTAGCTCCTGAGGTGAGGCGATATGGGTTGTCATGAGATGCCAGTTTGCATTTGGTGCGTGCATTAAAAGAATTGATGGCAATGGAAGTGCGTTTAGCAGAGGGCAGAAACACAAAAGAAATGAGCGATTTGAGTTTGAAGTTCTGTTATTTGTTTGTTTTTTGTGTTTGTATTTTAGGCTTGAAACTAAACAACGGTGCGGGTGCTGGTCGATGCTTAACACGATAGACATCGCTTTAAACTTCCAAACGGTACTCACCTTGGATGTGTGCGTGCGCAGGCTGGACTCTGTCGCGAAGCCCTTGCCGCAAATATTACAATGAAAGGGCCGGTTCTTGGCTCGCTCCACCTGGGCATCGTGGTTTCGCAAGTGCTGCTGCAGGTTGGAAAGCTGTATGAAAGCTCTACCGCAGTCCGGTAAGTGACATTTGTACGGTCGCTCTCCTGCAAATTTTCAACATTTAGTTTGAACTAGAGATATTCATTTAGTTTGAAAATAATCTATACTCCAGTTATAAAAACAATTTAAGATATACATACGTTCCAACTCTCACGCAATTTTTATTTTAAATAAGTTTTGCGAGATTGAGTTCATAATACCCCAAATATAATTAAAACCGTTATGGAAAACTTGGCGAAACATATGAAAGGATAATTCCATTATGCTGCTGGTTGGAGCTGGCGACCGGCTGGCGGTTCACATGCTACAATCTGGCTAGCTAGCGAGTCAGCGCAACTCACGCAATCGATTCCATTTGCTAATTATGCTCGTTAGGAGTTGGAGGAGATGCTGGTGGCTACATGCGTGTTTATATGAAGAGCGTTTCCATAATACAGAATAATATACAATATCCATTTGAAAAGGGTTGCAAAGAAATGATTTAGAAGCATATCTCAATAGATACACACTTCAGTCTTTTGCGTATATCTGAAAAATTTTAAAAGTATAGACATCCAACTGAAACTAAAAGCAATAATGGTCAGCCGAATGTGACAGACTAAAAGGTCTGCTGAATACAGAACCTAAGTGGCCAAATATCATCTAGGCATAGCCCTAAAACAAGGTATAAGATCTTAAATGTTTCCATAATTAAACACTTTGCGTTGGGGATGCGGGTGTTGTAACACTCTCAGACACTTGAATACTTTAACGTCTTAAACGTGCAGTATACGGCACAGAGCTGTAATTGACTGATTGACTTCATTTTAACAAGATTAAAAGAGAGCGCTAGAAAATGATGTCGCAGACAGCGACAGTCAGTGGGAATCCTTTCAGGGTCGCAACGCATCGCGTCGTTGCATCTTTTCGTTGGGCAAGTCTCTTAAATGGTAAGCCTTTCGAAAGTTGGAGCTATGCAGCAATTACGTGTTTCAGATTTGCAAGAAAATTAATTTCATTTGAACGCGCAATTAAAAGAAAAAGTGGAAGGTCAGTAGCGCGGAACGGTCAAAAACGGTGTAGTACGGATAGTTGGCAACGCCAAAAGGACTAAACCATTTAAGCTACTTAGAGTCACTTTGCTTGGAAGCGACACCTACTAGTAAATGCAAATAAATAGCAACAAAGTGCAGTCTTTTAGATGAAACTGCGGTCGCGAGCACACTGAATGCCTTGGAGCCCCCCAACTCCAATAGTAGCGACAATAACCCGTTCGGAATTGCGTTGCCCGATGTCGGCGGCAGTTGCCACAAGTGTTGCCAATACAGCTATTTTCTAGCTAAATTTGACTGTTGAGTGGTCGTTAGCCAGAAAATGTTGATATTATCGAGTGCCTTCTGGATATTTTTTAGCTTTTGCGAAAAATAGTTGACGCCCAATGCAGTGGGACTTATTTGGCAGCATGTATTTTAGCGTTCACTTTATTTTTATTATGTGGCATGTCAATAACTACCCTGTTTGTTGCTAATGGATTCAATCTGTAAAATAGTAGGACACAATATAAACAAGAGCTTCGGGTAATAACCTGAGTGATGCTGACTTCATGCAATGCATTTAAAAAAGTGTGACTAACTATACAAAAACATTTTGTACCTACAAAATTATTTAACCTAAAATCGCACGTATTTACGTAAAAACAGAAGGCAAATTTTGAATGAATTGCCCAAACAAGCAAGTTAACCTGTCGAACTGTTAAAAGCAGCCAGCTCTAATACTACGTACGACCTCGACATTTTTTTTAGCTGCTTTCAAATTGGCTTTAGCTAATTTTTTGCAGCGAACGTTGGCAACACTGGTAGCCACAGCAGCAACTCTTTACACCTAGCAGCACGATGCCGCCCTTTCTATTTGAACAACCACTTAAAGAGCCTTAAAGTATGCAAAGGGCCGCGTGAATACGTGCTTGCAATGGAATTCCGTGACTGCCGCCTAGAAGCTTGCCTTCTGCGGCTTTTGCTTATATAGCGAACGGAGTGGACAAGTGAGAGGGGCCGTGGCCGGCTGCCTAATAGCCTCTTCATTATCTGAGTTGTTGATGTTGACGCTGGTCCTGATGCTGATGCTGATGCTGTTTAGCCTCTTAGATCGCTGCGCGACAACGGGCCGTTAGCATTGCATTGTCTAATTACCAAAGCCCAAACCGAAACCAAAGCCAAATCTAAGCCCAACACCAGGCCCGAACCGGGAATACCAACTCCTCATACATATCTAGCTGAAGGTCGTCGCTTTGCTTTCATTGACGATGCCGTTTTCGGTTGCAGGGTGCAAACTGGTTTTTAATTAAAGCGTATTTGGTTTTTTTTCAGCATTTGAGCATTAAGAAAAGAAGGGAAATGAATGCTAAAAGAAACAAGAAACTAAGCATAAAAACTGAAAAAAAAAAACAACAAAAAAATTGTAATTGTAATGTTTCAATCAGGTGTGAATATAATTTGCTTCAACTAAACGGAAGACGCTGGGAAACAATGTGAGATCTTATGTAAAAAAAAATCATCGCTTTCAATGCGGCTAATGACGTTGAATAATTTCCGACGGCTAGTCCATCCCTATTCCCATTCCGATCCTGAATTATATTGCTATTACTGTTCCCATAGGTATTTTTATTTCACTGTAGTCGCAGCTGGCGTCGACCGAAAAAGTCGCGACGAAAAGCACTCAAAGTTTATTTAATTATCATTGTCATTTTGTCATTTTATCATTTTGTCATTGGAACTCCTAGATTTGACGAGTCTGTATTCAGAAAAGAAAATATTTGCTGTACTCTGGACCATGGTCGCTGGAAATGCAATGCAGAGTAGCCCTCAACTGAGAATGTCGAGTGACGTACAGAAAGAGCGGGTGAAAGAGAAAAAGCTAAATGGGCGATAACAGTGGCTATGAAAGTGCTCTGGGCGTTGTGGCATTCTAGAGCCGATATAGTTGCAGTGTAGAGAAAATATTTGTCGGTATTTTTAATAAAAGATTAAGTAAAATCAAAAAATTATATAGTGTTGTTCGTACAATGTGTAAAAACAGTTAGATATGCTTTATTTGACAGTTAACGACAAAAGGATACTCTGCACCCAGTTTCGTGGTAAACAAAACACAATTAAATTAAATTTTTAAATTGTCTAAATCTTTGTACTATAAGATTATGAAATAATCAAAAATGAGACCCGCTTTAATGCAATGGACAAATATCGATTGGCAGTCTGACTTTTTAGCCAAGCTCGGATATGTTGGGAGGTTAAAAAGCCAAGGCACCTAACAAATATTTGTTTGCCTTAGTAATTGTAATTTTGAATTTCGGTCTAGAATATTAATGTCGCTAAACATGAATTCGTCCCACATTGCAACTGTTTTAGGGGCGTTTAAATTTGTCCAAGAGTACTGAACAATTTCATCAGCTTTGTAATTACGAGGACTAGCAGTGAAGAAAAAATATAAGTAATAAGCACATAATATGAAATCAAGCTTGTACCAGAGAAAGCGCAAATTGTAATTAGAAAAATGTAGAAATTGGTTGGGAATTGTGTATGAGGCGGCTAAATACTTAAGATATGAACACAGACCTTTAATGTCTCAGCTGTGGATGTTCCTTTTAATTTATGTATGCTTTCATTATTGAGGTAGTGGAAAGTATTGGAAGCCAAAAATGAGTATATTTGCTGTATTGCTTAACCAGAAGATGAAGGACCAGAAACAATATCCTATGGTTACTTCTGTTTAACTTTTGGGATCCGAGCTCAACCTATTTCATTTGGTTTTCCTGTTTACAAGCTATTTTAAAATAAAATTAAGCCCTGAATATCTTAAAATCTTGTATTACTTTAATTAAATGTGTAGAGTACAATGTCCGTCGGCCCACCTGTCCGTTCGTCCGTTGTTCGACTGAGTAAACGTGTAGATTTCGGAATCTACAAAAGATAAAGACTTGAAATTCAAAATATATTTTCTTCTTTACATACGTTAAAATAGTTCAATTTATTTGTTTAATATTATGGTTGTTAAGGAATAACTCAGAAACTACTTATAGGCGCTAGATAAAAGGAATTGGCTCCTTTAAAGTATACACCGATAAGGTGTATACCGTTCCCTCCAAAATTTTTAAAACTAAAGTGGGAGCATTGCGAATTCATTGCATTATGATTAGACAATAAACACCAAAGTTAATCACGAACGTATTTCCCATGTGGGGCCTATAAACATAGTGCATATATGTGTGTTTTTGTTAACGTATGTATCGGCGCGGGAATTTGTGTCTTTTAGCCTGGCACTAACGAGGACCCTTTCTTCTTACTCTTGCTTTTCTAATGAGAGTTGTAATGAGGTGACGCGGGAATTCTTATTTTCGCTGCCATTTTAAATCTTCGTCAATTTATTTTATCATCAATTTTATTAGACTTGAGACTCGAGATGAGCAACGCCGCTCAATTTGTTCTAGTATTATATAGCTTGGTATGAGAGCGGCTTATTAAAGAATGGACCCTTTCTTCTTACTCTTGCTTTTCTAATGAGAGTTGTAATGAGGTGACGCGGGAATTCTTATTTTCGCTGCCATTTTAAATCTTCGTCAATTTATTTTATCATCAATTTTATTAGACTTGAGACTCGAGATGAGCAACGCCGCTCAATTTGTTCTAGTATTATATAGCTTGGTATGAGAGCGGCTTATTAAAGAATGGTTAAAAAACATTATATAAGCTTTAGAACGTTGTATTCTGATTGTAAAACATTTGTGCATTTTCCCCTAAACCCCCGAAGATAATTTTTTTAATTGTTGGTACTACTAGTACTTACCGGTGTGCAGTCGCGTGTGCTGCTGTACGTGGGATAGCTGCTTAAATCTACGATCACAGTAGGAGCATTTATAGGGCTTCTCGCCAGTGTGGACGCGTATGTGCTGCACAAGTTGATGGTTGCTGGAAAAGCTCTTCATGCACTGCTGGCACTGGTGTGGCTTTGTTTCTGCGCCAGGCGTTGTACCGCTGCCCATGCTAGCCGTGCTGGCCACGCCGTGCGCTCCCAGTCCGACACGAGGAATCTGTTGTTGGATTTGCTGCATGGCGCTCTTGTGCATGAAAAGCTGGAAAATGAAATTGGACGAACATATCGGTTACAAGCGATCAATCCTGTTTTGCAGCGACTATTGTAGTATACTCATACGCATTGGTATGAAATCGTTTCGTATGTAGGACCTATATGTATTTAAAAAATATGTATATCAAGAGAATGCACATAGTCATGCGTCTGTTTTTACTCTGGACACTTGCGATTGTCACTTTGGTTAACAATATTTCAAAATTTAGATGCATATTTTGCAGAATGTTTTGGGTGTCTACTTAATTTTGTAACTATTGTCAAGGTTAAGCGCTGATTTGTGAGTGTGTATATGTATGTGCACATAATATTTAATTGTGAGTTGGGAAGAATATATCGACTTTCAGCTACTACCTTCACGCACAAACTGCTGTCGCGTCTTTCTTTCTAGGGTCATTTATAGATTGTTAAGAAGCTTTTCCACAACTATTAGCATTCTTTTTTTCTTACTTCTTTTTTTAACCAATTTTTTTGTTGAATCTTATTATAAAAATGTGTATAGTTGCATGTCGTACAAGACGAAAACAAGTCAGCAAAACACTTCTCGATGTTTGTTTTTTTTTTAAATTTTTTGTATAAACAGATAAAAGCCAGAACGAGACATATCTATTATATGAATATTAATTGGACTGTCGAAGATTAAATGCTCTTACAGACATATATAAGATGATCTATTTTTTGTCTTGTCTTGCTCCAATGTAAGCTATATAAAACGGTGATCCGTGTAGGAGCTTACTCAGATGTTTATTTTAATTTTTTGTAAGCAGATAAAAGTCAGAACGAGACATATCTACTATATGGATATTAATTGTACTGCCGAAGATTAAATGCTCTTACAGACATATATGAAATGATCTATTTTTTGTCTTGTGTTGCTCCAATGTAAGCTATATTAAACGGTGATCCGTGTAGGAGCTTACTCAGATGAAGATAATAATAATTAAGTTCATAATTTGTGAATTTCTGCTGCGTATCACATTTTGCGTAAAAATAACAATACCCTATGCAAGCGAATTAATAATTGTGTATAAGTAAATGGGCATTTTGGATCAAGCCAAAAAAAACTTTCTGCTGATTTTTATAAAATTTATTGTGACCGTTTAGTGCTCACAAGCAACAATAATCAAAAAAATTCAAGACTCATAAAGTAACAGAAGACCTTCGGTTTCCTCGGGCGATACTTTTATAGGTTTAGATGGAAACTTTCTGATAAGATGCGTAAAACAACATATACATTTTTTTTCGTATGCTGTCACAGATGTGTTCCAAGTTACAAATCTATAAGGTTCTTAGATAAAATGTTGATACCAAAGCAGTGTTTTACTCAGTTCTTTTGTTTTTTTTTTAACTGAGACCTTTGATTGCAAGTTTTTATGAAGGTTTTAGGTAAAAGGTATATCAGAAATTAATTTTATTAAATGCATTAAATGCAAAATTATTTTAGGCAAATACTAGATATTAAACATGTGTTGCACTTCTTAAACTTCTTTATCTCTATATATACAACTGTTTGTACTGTAACTGTAATAATATGAATGATTATTGAAGAACTTCGACGTTCGAGAAGTTTTAAGGGCATAAATATGTCTTTAAAAATTAGGAAAATTTAGGAGAGTACCCAAGTTTATCTAGTTACGTGTGAGCAACCAACAAAAACTCATACTCCAATACCGATAATACACCTTAAAAATCCACAAGAAATATGGTCGTAGGTGCGACCGGAGTATAAGCAAGAGGACGATGGCGATGGTAAAGCATACACAGGCAACCGGGCAACCAGGCAGGCAGGCAGTCAGACAACCCGCGTGCGGTGTTCTCTGGTTGGTTGGTCGCCAACAGTTTGTTTGCACTCCCGCCGATTCGCTGCTGCCGCTCGTCATTTGTCCGAGACTCTTTGCCACTGCAGTTTTTATTCATTTGGCGAGCGCAGCCATGACACAGGTCCCAGTCCGGCTCCTTCGCTCCTTCGTCCTTTGCATCGCATAAAAATGGCGAGTACTACGGACAGCGCTGTCCAGCCACTAGCCAGCCAACGGCAGTTCTGCGAATCGTCGGCAAATGAGAGTGCGATAATAGGACGGCCGTGTAC
Organism: Drosophila montana; assembly: GCF_035044405.1. Taxonomy (NCBI): domain Eukaryota; kingdom Metazoa; phylum Arthropoda; class Insecta; order Diptera; family Drosophilidae; genus Drosophila; species Drosophila montana. Next base: position 1,195,604 of record NW_026997278.1, read on the forward strand.
AAGTGTGTATGAGTGCGTAGAGGGGTTAAGAGGAATGCGAATATGGAATGTGAAGTGGACGAGGGTCAGTAGATTGTCGTTGTACAGGGGAAGTACGACTAGCCGAACACAGAAACCTTAAAAGTGTACATATACTACATAGATATGTACCAATTATTAAGCATATAAGAATATATTATGTACATAAATATTCATATAAATAAATGCATCAACATTTTGATAAAACATAAACTTTTAAAATAATTACAAGATTTTCGACGTAACCGAATATCTAATCTATCTAGAAAAAGCTCCTCATATCAGGTTTTTGACGATATATTGAAAATACCATGTACATAACTTTATTTCTAATGCTTTTATAATCCCAAATGCGGAAGTTGCTTTGATTAATAGTATACTGCTTGTCTGATACATACAAATCTAAGTAATTCAAGACCGAGTGCTGTGAGTATCTTCAAATTATGAAGTCTAATATTTGAAACTCTTGTAGATCGACCAAGAGATTAGCTGTGGATCAACTAAAACAATTGAAACATGTATATTATTATCTACTACAAAATGTGTACCACCAATTTTAGTTTAATATGTGCATTATATTACTCTGTACTGTGTACTGTGTATGTGCATAAGCATATTTGTACTTAGGTTCTACACTACATACATATGTATGTAAAAACTACATACATATACTTTTTTTAAATTTCTTTTGCACATTTTTAACCGCTCTCTTTCTCTGTTCTGTTTTGCAGTATCGTTTTTTCTAATTCTTCAACACACGCATGAGGGATGGATGGCAGAGGGGTCTCTGCGCCAATGAATATCTACTGTTGGCCTCGTCCTCCTTCTACGGTGTCTGTGTGTGCTGCCTACCAGTGAGCTGTGTGAGTGTGTGAGTAGTTTGAGGGTAAGATATGGTACACCCTATAGGGGAAGAACGACGGCAGGGGGTAACGGTAACCGTATGCCGCTGCTAATAGAAAAAGAACGAACAAAAAAAACGACAGTGGTCGAAGGCGAGCAAAATGAAAATGGTTGCAAAAAATGTTGCTTGGCTGAGGGGGTGAACGAAACAAAATGTGTGTGCATCTACTCTTGTTTTTCTTCGAATTTGTATGAACCGCGAGGGTGGAACAATCCCAGACATACCACACACTTACACACAGACGCACACAGGTTATTCGTTCCTTTAACATGTCTGTGCGTCCTTCGACATCTTCATGAGCTTTACTAAATACACATATAAATACTGTGTGTATGTATGTATGTGTATGTACATATGTATATATATCTCTGTTTGTCTGTAAGTATGTACATATGTCTGTTTATATGCATAAATGTCTGCATGCGTTTCTGTTGGTGTGGCAAAACGGATTTTGTTTTTGCTAAGAATTTTAAATTATCTTGGGATGTCGCCTTAACACCCTTCCCACAACACTCGTCACGTGAGGGTCCGTTTTTATAAAAAAAATGTGGGTGTAATTTGGATTTGATGCAAATTCTGTACACATCAAAGGACAAATTCAAATTCATGTAACAAGCAGAAAAATACAAGTTCGATTTTTTTAAGTAAATACATATCTTATATATATATATATATATATATATATACTAGCCGGGTATAACCCGGCCTTGCCCGTGGCCCGTATATAATAATCGCTTTGAAAATGATTCTGAAACTGATCGGACGGTAAACAAACAACTTACAAACATACAAACGAATTTGAGGGCGAAACGTCACCCACCAAATCTTTGACCCCCATTTCTACCAAGGAGGGATGGATTATCCAATAAGTGCGAAACACCCCTCCAATGAATTTGAACAAATATCTTTGAAAATTAATTTGAGGCCGATCGGATGGTAAACAAAAACGTTTCAAAGAAGCTTTTTTCGCGATTTTTCCTCACTTGCGTGTGGAATTTCCCGAACTGCTTGTATTAACGTATAGATCTCAAAGATATTTAAAGATTTGGGAGCTTCATATACATATCACTGACTCACTGATGTATTTGCACATACATATGTATATAATAAATAACAAATATATCTATGTTGTGTGTGTGTGAAGGAGGCTTGTGTGGCTTGTCTTTTGATTCAAAATACAATCTTACCGCTGATGTATCAAAGATTAAGAAAAACAATAAAAACCAAACAAACCAAATCAAAAAAATTAAATGCATTTACAAAAATTATATTTATTGATCAATAAGTACATTACGCATTAAGAACTTGTCTAAGTCCATCATACAGTGTCTGATGTCCAAATGATAACGGATCAAAGCGTTCGATTAATTCTACGCTAATCGATGACTTAGTATAATGGCATTATGCCTTGATTTAAGAATTGCAACTTAAAATAATTAATAAATAACTTGTTTGTGTATGTATGTGCGGGTGTATAAGGGGTATGTATGTATAAGTCTGAATGTTTTTGTTTTCAATCATCACGTGTAAACACATATATTTTAATATGTATTCACGTCTTCTTCACGAAGTTGCGATGAAATGTTTCCTTGTTAATGGTTTCTAATAAAAAGAAAGCCAACAATTGTCTGTATTATAAAGCTAGAATCCCTAAAATTGTAATATTTATATAGTTGTGCAGGTTCCTTTCAGACAAAGTTCGCCGGTTCAGTCATCGTTTGGAAGTCACCGGTTCAGAGTTGTAGTTTTGGAAACACCAACCCAATTATCAAGAAGACTATTTTCTACTTATTCTATGAATTAAATTTATATTTACAGACGAAATAATAAAAACAAGTACGCTCAGCAAAAAGTTGGAAGTCTTTAGAAATCATGCTCTCGGGTTGATACGTTTTTCAATTTTATCTCATGTGCTTAAAGTAGTTATATATGTATGTAAGTATGTATGTATGGAAAGATGTGCATGTACATGTGATATTTTGTGTCTTCAACGTGGAAGAGTACTATACACAACGGAAGAGATGCCAACTCACTCGTTGCAGGGTTGACCAACATTCTTCAAGGGTACGTTCACTGATCGCTGCTGCGCTACTGGACCTGGAGAGCTGAAGCTGCAATGGTACAATCAGAATGGAATTCAATGAACAAATATTTGTTAGAATAATTTTAATTTCAAACAGATTCATTTTAAAAAAAGAATACTTCAATAATATCATTACTCAATATAAGTAGACCTGTTTCATATTTCATAATCTATAAACATTTTTAATTTTTATCAGCATATGGTAACATATGCTAACATAAAGCATACATAAACAACATTTTCAGTATGCTCTGTAACAATATTTACAATTATCGTAGAGTTGCAAAACTAAAATTAAATTAAAAAATAATAATAATTATTAAATTTATATATATATTGATGATCGAAACAGGTCTGCTTCTTTTTATCTTTCAAGAGTATTCCATAAATCTCCAGCAGACACAGTTGGTGATATGCCAGCAGTTCTGCGCAGTATACTGCGCCAACAGTAGATATTAGAAATATTTCTCTTCAGATTTGTTGAAATTAACGCTACTATATAACGAAGCATAATTAAAAACAACAAAATCGACGAAGATAAGTTTTAAAATTAATTACTTTTTATATAATTGGTTTAAAACAAAAAACATTACGTGCGTTTCTACATTTGCCAGGCGGCAAACGATCGGTTAGTCGGCTTACAAAAATTAGATATGGTACTTTATAATAATTAGTACTATGTGTTTTTTTTGTAATTATTTATTAATCTTTGCTCACACAAAACTAAATCTGAAATAAATAAGGAAATACAAATTCAGATGAATAAGAAAATCCCGCAAATGCTTAAAATCCATTTTTTAATTTATTAATAATTGTTAGTTGATAGATTAGATGCCTTTCAACTGGCATGAAAACTGATAAAGCAGATTATGGGGAAGCTTTAAATCGAATTCTTGAGTTTCATTATAAATATCACTTGCTCCTAACAAATCACATTTAAAGCTTATAAAACTTGATTTAAAAATGTTTTTATCAAGCTATTTAAGCTATCAAGTATTCAAATTACAAGTATATTTGCCAATTATTTGCGATTCTATATATGTAAGGGTCCCAACTGAATAAATATAAGATATATTTATAAGTATATAAGTACAATTTTATTTAAAAAGTTAAATCTGAAATATAAATCAATTAATTTATATACCATGAGGTACCTTAAAAATTTTTTTTTTGATTTAATAAATATTTATGTACAATACATTTTTAAAGGGTTATTAAAAATATCGAAACGTGTTCGACGTTTTAAAAAGTGTTTGAAGTGATATTTGCGTATATTTACTGCAAGCCTAACCAGATACTAGCTACACTCTACCTATCTACATATGTTACACATCTTAATCATTAAAGATGCAAATTTTGTCGATGTTGAGGCAATTTCCATTAGTGAATGTAGGTTATACGTGTTTCCCCCTTAGCTAATGCGAAAGTTAGGTCAATGGGGTGGCACAAACGAAATGAAAGTAAGTGAGAGAAACTTATAAGCAAATCAAAAAAAGCCAAGATCAAGAAAAGAAAAATAATTCGTAGGGTTAGTGAATTTTGACAGATTTTCAATTGAAAATAAAATTACATCGTGCTCCTTTTCACAGTCAAGAGTCATTTTTAAAAGGAGATCAAGTCGGATGAAAATCAAAGAAAACGGAACGAAGAACAGTTATTTTAATAATTCTTTATTAGTTGTTTCGCGCGTTTATTTAAGTTCGCGTTTATTTTAGTTATATAATTTGTGTTGATTGTTCTTAGATATATATATAAAAATATCATACACATGTATGTACACATGCTATAGCCAGACAGTGACAAATTAATATGCGAGTCGGCTCGCATTGGGTTATTATATACGCATGTCGTAGGTAAGTGGAAGTAAAAAAAATACCGAATCCTTAAATGAACCAGCACCAACAGCTCTTGCGGTGTCCTTGTCAAATTATTTGTTTGTTTACTGTTTCTACCGAGATAACGTATGTATCTATGTGGGTGTTTGGGCATATGTGCATGAGTAGATGTTTTTTAATGGATATATATCTCTGTTTATAAACATGCCTGCCCATATGTTTGTGTATGCATGTACGCATATATGAATGTATATGTGTATTTGTATTTGGTATTTGTATCGAATGCACCAAGGCCTAGACCCGGCTAAGGCTGTTGTACGAGTTGCACAATTGACGGCAGCGATTCGTGGAGCACTAAACTTTCCGATTATGGCAACCTACGCCACTTTTTTTTTGGTTTTTAAGATGTGTAGCGTTCAATACCACTTGGGTCGCGTGTGCCTTTTTATTATTAAGTTTCTACATATTACGCTAAGCGTAAATTTAGTATTTCACTGTAGCACGCGGAGTCGCACACAACCTGACGGCCCGATGTCCTTTGAACTTCTGCCGGCAGACGCTTCGCCTTATCTGTAAACGGGATAGCAGCCCAACGTCTTATTCTGTCGTAGTCGTCGACGCCAGCGGCTCTGCTCTGGCTCTGTTTCTAGCGTCAAGTTGTGCTTCTCCTTCTAACTCGTTGGCATCGGCATATGTGTCTGTAGGAGTGTGGCCGTACTATTATTGTTTTCTTCAAGAAATTATGCGCGAGTTACATTCATGAAAAAAAAACACACATAAAGAACGAGAAGAAAACAAAACGCTCTCTCTTTTTCTCACTGAATGCGGCGTGGAAAAGCAACGCAAAAATAGAAGTAGCAGCGGACAGCGTAAACGTCCGAAGCAAGAACAGGAATAACGTTTGTGTTAGTGTGTGCGTTGTATATGTATATTGTGTAGTGGTATAAAACTAAACTAGCACTCACTCACCCACCAAAAACAACCCACAGATTAAATTCCACCCCATCCACATATACACACACATACATACGCATTATACATATATATATTTATTGTATATATACATATATACGGAAACAAAGAAGGGGAAATAGCCAACGCTAACGGGAGTCGAACGCTTACGTTTATGGATTGGGGTTACTTGAGGAAAAAGACACCTAAAAACCTAGCAAGCGATAAGATTTTTTTGTCCCTTTCATTTCTTCTCCCTCTTTTAATATCCCTCTCTCTCCCTCTCTCTCTCTTTAACGCTCTCTTTTACTCTCTCACCCCTCGTTCATCATGTATATGTATTTATGTGTGTGTGAGATTAATTGAAAATTTGTTTAGAAAGGGGAAGTCACCATGAGAATATCCACCTTGGTTGAACCGTTAAAGAAAAAGAAAAATTCTAGACCAATTTCAACTCTCTTCAACCCAACTGACTGAGCCTTACGAATGCCAGCTCCACTCATAATTAAATGTCTGGAAGTTTTTTAATGGAGGGCGAAAATTGACGCACAGGAAAAAAGCTTTATTCCATTCACTTTATATTTAGCAGCAGTTTTGAGACTACCCCTTTGACGTTTTCACTTCAAGCGGAGAACCAGTTTGTTGAGCTTTTAAGTTCTAAACACAAGCGGAAGGGGTAGAATATTTATGTGGATGCATATATATATATATATGAATGGGAAATTTATGAGACTTATTCTCTTTCAAGCTTGCTTTTAACTGTCTCTTTTGCAGTGTGGCATTACCTAAGAGAAATTATACTCTAAACCAACAAAATGCATCGGGGTTCAGTTGTAAGTCGGTCGTGTATTAAAATAGCCAAATAACTCCTAATCACACTATCACAAAATTGATTAGCTCGTGCTTGTTTCTTATTAAGTACCAGGATTTCTTATTAATAGAGGCTCACTTTTTGGACTATGTAAATATTACTTCTACAATTTACTGAAATACGAAAGAAACTATTATAAGAAAGCTCTTTTATTCTACTAGCATAACTTCGACAATGGCTAAAGATCTTTATCCGAGAATTGTGTTTTCCAGTGAGTGTTGTATGCAGCGAGTGGATCGCCGCCTTACTGGAAAGACACCCATCTTTAGAGTCTAGCTAGATAGTATTTTGTAATTGTTACACAACTGGACTCAATCAACATAGACCATTTGCATAGAATAAATAGATTGAGCAATTAAACTAAAAGATAAGCGTAGTATATGTTCTACGCGTATTATTTCATACGGTCCCCAGGATGCGTATAAAGAGAAGATGAAGAAATACCAAAGTCGTTTTGGATGTCAACGTACCAATTTAACTTTAAATCTGATTTAAAAACCTCACAACTTAAATCGACGGCCCAAGGGTGCAATATTGAAACTAATCAAATATTTGTTATATAAATGTGGACATATTGACAAGTGGATTTTACAAGCTGCACGGTTTCATAAAGAAAATAAATACTTTGAAAGGAGATCAACCACCTGGCGAATCTCTAGAAAGGTATAGTCAAAAATGTTCGAGCGTCTAAAAAGTGTCGAATAGACGGGTGGGAACACAAACTCAATAAATTTTGTTATATGTAAGATATTGCTAATTAAATAAATATTCTATGCACTTACAGCTTCCATAAAATAATAAGAAAAATTTATTCAACAATTACTTATTTTTATTTTATTGCACGTACCTGGATTTCGTTGGCCAACTTTTCGTTGTTGTACTTTATATCGGGTGTTGAACTACCGCCAGACGGAGTTATCGAGTGTTGCGGCGATTGCTGACCTTGGGATATCGTTTTGGTGAGCAGTGGGCTGCGTGGCTGGTGTGGTTGCTGCTGCTGCTGCTGCTGGTGAAGTTGTGAACGCTGCTCAGAAGGGCCGGCGTAAAAGCTAGTACTGTATGTCTGCTCGGATTGCTGCGGGCGGGGATCCTCGGAGTGCTGTGGCTGCTGCTGCTGCTGTTGGTCATGCTCTTGCTTGGTTTTAACTGCAAGATTGCCACTGCTGTTAAGATTGTGGTTGCTAAGCGTGGGAATAGGAAGCGGCAGTGGATTGTCCAACTGATCTGTCGAATTAGCATTGCTGCTGGTGCTATTATTTTGAGCATGGTTATTTAATGCCGTTGATTTGAGGTGCGCTGCCGCGGCCGCCGCGGCGGCTGCGTTAAATAACAAATGATGGTTGCTCAGCTGCGTTGACGTTGGTGCCGTAGCCACCGATTGCTGCCCTCCAAATGATTCGTGGCTATAGCACTGTTCGACATGTTGCTGCAGGAGCTGAGTTTCAATGTTCTGCTGTGGCTGTTGCTGCTGTTGTTGCTGCTGCTGCTGATGTGTCTGTTGCTGCTGCGGATGCTCTTGTTGCTGCACCTGGTTCGGCTCCAATTTGCTATTTAATGGCAGGTGGTTATTGTTATTTGTAGGGTTGGCATGCTGCTCCTGCTGGCTGGACAAAGGGTGCGGGTGCTGTTGCGTATGTTGGTGCTGGTGCTGGTGCAATGCCGTCGCAGCAGTGTGCAGTGCAAAGGGCGCTCGGGCCTGCTGCCAAAAGTCAGCCGCATCCATTTTTAAAATATGTAACGGAATCTTGTTTTGTGGGATCAGCTAAAGCTCTGAAGCTTTCAGCTTCGTATCCGGTTGCGCTTACGTTTGAGGTCGGTGTGGCGGCTCTTGATGCTGGTAGGCTTTGCCTATGTACTGCTGGTCGCTGGTGAACTGCAACAGCAGCCACTCGTCGACCTTTGCTTCCGATCGCAGTAGCAATTCTTTCGGACCCAGGGTGATGGATCTGTTCCAAACAACTGGAAAAGTAGGAGGTTTTTTGAAAATAGCTTTTAATCTCAAAAATTTAACTATTTAAATCATGTAAGCCATCGACTTTACATGCGTACTTCCTCCAATACGTATACATTTAAAAATTTTTAGTGTTCTTGCCATTTAAGTTTCAATTTGGTCATCCATGGTTATTTATTAATTTTGACACACAACCTACAGATATTCAAAAATAAACATGTGTGTTGAATATCTGATTTCCAATGGATTAATTCTTTAAATATATTTTTCAGAGTATGTATATTTTAGAAGAGTTGTTAGAACATTTTAACGTGATTGCTTTTTTTAAAGGAAAAATAAATTTTAAAGATAGATTTGATTAATTGATAATAACAATAATTACTAGAAAATAATCTTACATTGTCTTCTATTTAATTTATCTCCATAAAATAGAGCCTAATATCTTAATTTTTTATTTTTTAGCTAAACTTTGAGAAATGTGCATTTGTTGGTCTAAATATTGTATTATATTTTATTTAAATTATTTGCAAACCAATACAAAGTATTAAGAATGTATATATACTAAATAAGTTATAACTTGCATTAACGTTTTTTCTTGAAACATGTACTGCAAGACAAATTATAAAGAGTATTATATACTCTTTATATTTATTATTTTTATTATATTATTATATTTAAAATCTGAATCACTTTTCTACAAATCGCGAAAGAATTATTTTAACAATATATGAAATCGAGTGCGAAGAGTAAGAATAGACCGAATTTTAAACATTATTTTAAACATGATCTGAACATAATATGCTTGGTTTACTATAACACAAGCATTTTGGAGGTCAATAAGTTTATTTGTATTGTTTTTTAAAAGTTAAGTAAATATATATTATTGTTTTATCAAAGGTTTGCTGCTTAGATATTCCATACGGCATTTCAATTACAAGGCATACAGTACGTTACAACTGATCTTGCAAAGTTGGGTAGTTGGGTGCAGAACATACTTGATTTTGTTACATTTAATATTTCCACTTGACCTGAAGATCTATTGATCTTTGTGGCCAACAACTAAAGCAATGTAACATGTTGACACTAAAGTAAGATTTTAGAAACCGCGCACTTGCTCCTTCTAACGTATACACGCGTCGAACTCGTCGTCGCTAGCGGCACCCTAGTTCAGATAAGGATAACCTGGCGGCACGCGAGTCATTGAAAAACTAATTTTGTCGCTGCCTCGAACAAGTATAAATATGAATGTCGCAGAGGGTTCAGGACACATCTCGCGTGCTTAGAAATAGAACTTGGGTAAAAGCAAAAGCAAAAAGCGAGCCGCGTATTCGGCGTTGGCAGCGGCAGAGCAAAGTAAGTCAAACATCTTCGTTGCGAGCTCCGTACATCTTCGGGCAACAGCGAAGCGTCTTCGTGTCAAACGCCAACGCTAACGCCAAAACTTGTCCTGGACTCACGTGCGTCCTCTCTTAAGTTTACTCTTGCAACGCTATTTTCAAGGCAGGTTGCTCATGCTGTCAGTTGGCTCTTGTGGCTCGCCAGTTAGGAGAAAAGTAACAGTAACGGTAACAGTAAGTTTAGCCGTAGCAGCCACCAAGTGCAATGTGATACACAAATCTGTAAATGTTTATCTAGTATTTCTTCAGGGTATGAGTCCATGGTCAAATGACGCTTGATACAATTTTCTCTTTAACATGGTATTGATGAATCCTACATTTTGTTTCAGGCAATTAAAAGCTTCTTTTTGATCCTAAGCATATGAACAATTTTTGTGAAAAAAGAGTTCTTATGGCAAACTCTTTTATTTTTCAAGATATCATGAAATCTGAACAAACGCATCAATTTACAATAATGAGCTTCATAATGATCAATAAACATATTAATATCAGACTACAAAAGTGCGTTGTGAGGCTATAAATAAATATATATTATTCCTATACTTTCCATCAATTCGCAAAGGTATATATATGGTATACCCCGAAAACAATTGATAACATTGTTTTTTTTTTATTTATGAGTTTAATATGGATTAACGAGTACCCTAACCTTAAAAATTATATGAGTTTTTTGCATTTACGTTACTCTTGCTTAAATCTAAAGATATAATAGTATTCTAAAACCCACCATACAATTGTAAGCATTCCTACTCCTTGTCAAGATTCATTGCATTGGGCGTCAGTCATTTGGAATGTACAAAAATGTTGATTGATAACGGAATAGGTTCCACTAACATCCGTTGATTTTATGTTACCACCTTTATTTATAATATCCTATTTTTATGTTTACAGTTTATATATTATTATGCATTATTGAAACTAATTTGAACTTAAGGCCGGAATAAGGCACACGTTGCGTTTTCGAGATATCGTAATTTGATCATTTTTTTTTTATTGTGTCAAGAACTAGTTTATCAAGATTTTTCAAACTTGTGAAACTATAATTTTTAGTTTATTTTCGTTTTCTGCATTAAGCTTTATTTTTCGTGTTTATTTTTGCTTCTTTTTATTTTTTCTTGGTTGCTTTAATAAGTTTATCATCACAATTTGTTTATTCTTTTGGTTAGGGTTCAGGCCAAGAATATCACCCAAATATTTTTATTTTCGTCTTTGTCTCTTGCTCGGTCCCTTCTCATAAATTTTATTAAAAGTACTATATGAATATAGGTTGTATTACACGTCCACTTTTTGTTGAGGTTGGGGACTTTTACTAATTTACTAATTAATTGAATGTTATGTCATTTATTGTTTATGATTCAATGTGTATTTATGTAACCGAAATAAATAGTTTGAAATGAATGTCATAAAATAGGATTCGATAAAATTATAAAATTAATTTTTTCTTATTCTACTAAACACCTGCTCGTGAGTGGGTGTTTCTTAGATCTATGGATATCCAGAGCTTTATGTAAATGTGTCTTTACCAACTGCGCTATTTTCCATATACTATCTGTAAGTGTCTAGTACTATAGTCATCATAATTATAGTTATAGCCTGCTAGAAAATACACAATATTAGGGATAATATCGACTATTTTAAGTATAATAATTTTATTTATTTATTGAATCTTAGGGAACTACACCAATAATTATAATGTTATGTTTGTGTATAACTATATTTGACTTTGCTGTCTGCTAGGAATGGCTGTGTTTGTATATGTTTGTGTGTGAGTAAATACTAGCTATATGGTATGTGGTATTCTAAACTGTCTGTTCCGGTGTCAGTGTGTTTCCGATAAGCATACAATGAAAGTATTTTGATGCTGATCGTTGGGCTTCGAGCAATAATTATGTTGCGATTGGCAGACCTCTTAATCAAATCTTAATTACTTTTATTAAACCTATGTTTGTTTTGCCTAGTTCAATGATCGCCTTCAATTTTGCTCTGCTCTGTTATCTATAAGAGAAGCTGAGAATGGATGATTCTTCTCAAAACGAATACAGAATTAAAATTTAATTATTAAATAAAATAAAAGTAAGTTATAAAAGACTTTATGGATATTACGGGTTTTCTTATTTGGTTGGGTAGGTATTTTAAAAATGGGTTGTTTTTGCGTTAATTGTTGTGTGGTTCATTTAAGTTTTATTCTTTAATATTGTTAAATTTATGTTGCAGTAATTTTCACATTTAATTTGTTTAGCTGGCTCGCAGTCAGATTGATTGATAAAAACACAATAATTTTTTTTTATGTATACCCTTGTTGTGTGAATCGGTTTACTTTTCAGTTTATTTCGTTATCAAAATTGTGAGTTCGTTTCGTTTCGCTTATATACTTTAGCTTTGTACTTTTGATTCCAATTTTGCAATACTTTAATAATTTACTAAACAAGTCATGTTCACATATTTGTTTGTTGGTTTCAATTGGTTAAAGTGACGATTATCGGAGAATTTTAGGCTTGTTGTTTTTTTAATTAAATTATTTTTTATTTTTGTGGTTTACTCAGGTTGAGATTGGTGTTTTATAAATATTAATGTAAGTAAATAAATTGTTTTAACTGTATCCGTTCTATTGCTTTTCAAACTGAATTATGGTTAAGTTGGCATGAAGTTCTATTGTTATTTGCGTCAGGTCAGCAAATTTGGTTTGAAAACGTTTTTGGTCTATTGTTTTTGGTAAAATTATGATGATCTGAAATCAGAGTGAAATGTAAAATGCGATCAGTACTAGAGTGTTTTAAAACGAATACGGATAAAGATTTATTCATGGAAAGGATTTATTTGGTACAATGATGGTTGCTATGTAAATTGAAGTGTGAATTAGTGCGGGTTGTGTTTAAATTGAAATAAAAATAAAATGAAATCCCGGAAAATAAATATTTCCTTTTTCTGAACAACAACAATTTTTTTAGAATTTTTCTTCTTGTTTTTTGCACAAGCACAAGATATTCACGTTTGAGAAATAAAAATGCTCCGCGAGGTCTCGGCGATCCGCAGTCGGCTGTTCTACTCCATAGACTATTGCGTTTTTGAATACGACGACGAAATAATAGAGAATAAAAGTTGGCTGCTGTTACTGAAAAAAGCGGCGTCGATATGGATGTGTCGAAGTGCGTCCAGGTCGAGGAGCGCAGCGGTCGGTAGGCTTATTATAAGATAAAAATGGTGTACGATAAACAAAAACGGCAGCAGCAGCGAGAGCAGCAGCGCCGGCGCCAGCGTCAACATCGGCAGCGCCAACGTATGCGCTGGCAGCAGCCTCATGCGCTTTTTGGATTTAGTCGTAAATGTGGATACCCCTGTAGAATGTAAGTGAATTTCCATTTTGGCTGTAAATTCATCGAAAATGTTCGTTGGTTCAGCTAACGGTTCGAACCATAATATTAAAAAATGCATTGAACCAAACAATTCATTGAATAGTTTGGTAGACAAAAAAAATAGGAGACATACCAGAAGAAATAATTTTACAGGTGAAGATAACCTACGAAACAAAAGATTTATATTTCGTCTTTTTACACAAGTTATTGCCGATAATAACATGGTTATGCCATTTTAGACAAACCTGTTACGCAAGCGCAACTTTGCCATTCAAATTGGCGACCTTCCAAAATATTTAAAACATTTTTATAAAATATCCTAGTCGATTTTAAGCTGTATTTTGGTAGATGCAAAATGTTTTCAGCCCACCATGACTAGTCGACAGACAGTAAAAGCCAGACCAAACGCCAACGCCAACGCTAACGACGACGCCGACATCGACGTTGGCTGATACGTCGGCAGCCACAGTTGCAGTTGCAGTTGCAGTTGCATATTTGGCAGCCGATGTCCAGCCACATGTCTGATGTTATTGTTGTAGTGTCTCTGCTGTTATGGAAGGGAGACACAAAATTTGTCTGCCCCATTCCACTCTCCACGCGCTTGCCAGCTACACACATACACAAACACACACAAACTCACACACACACACACACTCTCATGCACGCACGCACGCACGCACTCGCATATGCAGTGTCAAGTGCAGTTTTCGCCGACGCCAACGCCAACGCCGATGCTCCGACGAGTTGCATTCGAGTGCAGCTCCTGCTGCACTTTCTACAGTAACATCCCTTATTTGGCTCCCACCCTAGCCACTCTCCAGAAAACTGCAACGACTACCCCTAACTCCTTGCTGCTCTGACAAAAACCCCCATCACCCCTTTCCCATCTTCTTCCCCCTTTGTTTTGCTGCTCGCCAGGTCGGTGGCATGCAAATTTGTGCACGATTTAATGTCTACTTCATGGCCTTTGCTGTCCTTGTCTCTCTTGCATTCATGATTTACTCTCTCCATGTCTCCCTCTCTCCTGCTGTCTGGCTGTTTATGTTTATGCAATGCCTGGGCCTTATGAATGCGTGTGTGTGTGTGTATGATTGTATGCCAGGATGCATTTCCGCTTGTTGCTACGGCGCTGCAATTGCACTTCTATGTACATGCATACATATGTATGTACATATTTATATATGTACATGCTTATGCATTCACGTATGAAACTGGGTGTGTGTGTGAGTGTATGGACTATATGCACATACATACATACATAGAAATGCGTGTGCAGCGTGTGCATGTATTTGAATATATAAGGGTGGTGTACATATATTAATTTATATAGCATTCATTTACATACATATGTATGTATGCATACATATACAAATACATACTTAACGTCCATTTTAGTTACCATTTGTCATCGCAGATGCCTCGACATCGATTTTCGGCTAGCCGGCTAGACACCCAACATTATTGATTTGCCCAAATAACTAGACAATCTTGGAGATATATATGAAGGGCTAGTGCTAAAATCAACAAAATGCTTACTCTATATTTAAAAAAAAGTAAAATGAAAGTTTTTCTTCATATTTTTACTTTTTACTTATAACTTTTCTGCTAACTTTTTTGTAATGGTCGGATAGAAATGAATGAGATAATTTATAAAAAAATAATATCAAGCCGCTGCCCAATCCTCAGTTTGCGCATCACAGGAACTTGGATATGGCACAGGGTAACGGCCGGTCTCTTTCTACTCCTTTACGTTATTTGAAATGGTATTCTAAGAATCATAGCAACTAGCCAAATTCCTACATATGGTATAGATTTTATTGAATTAAATAAATTAAGGAGATCTGCGATGTGCGAGAATAATTACTTATTTATTCTAATATTTGTTGGAAAATTGGCGGCGAAATGGCAGAATTCCATCAGCAAATCATTTTGGAAATCTATAGTACGTGGGACAATAGCACGGTTGTAGAAGTGGGGTTAGAAATTGCACGTTTGTTTGTCGAGGGTCCTCCACAACCATGTAGGTCCATATGTACATGCGCATAAGGTGTGAATATATATAGAGATGTGTATATACATATATATAGGAATGTATATATCTAAAAATATTAATATTAATGCCTATGTATAAGCCACACCTCTATAGGAATGGGGGCAAATATGTACACACATATGCATAAGTATTCTTATATGTTGTTTATTTTTTTGTGTGGATGCATTATTTGACGTTTATCCGGTATAAGATGAAACGCTTATGAATCTCACCAAAATCTGGATTAGATTGCAGTGTGGAAGTGTTCTGTGATTCCAATCAATAAAGCTTGCATCATTTTCTTTATATGTAACTAACAACAACTACCACAACTTTAACGTCGACAGCAATAGGAAAAATGACGCTTACGATGACGATGGCGATGGCAACTACCAAGGCCAAACTTATGTCAAGGTTGTCGGCCGGACTGCCGGCACCTGAAAGCCGCCTGTGCAACTATCATCACCAGCTCCAGCTTCTACTTCTATGGTATTGGTATTGCCTCCGCTTGTCGTTCGGGTTGAGATTGGCTCGGAAGTAATTCTGTTTCTGCATCGAGCCGAGCACATCTGACCCGTTTAAGCAGCTGAGCGAGCGTTCCTTTAGGGGAAACTTTTGTGTTTATTGCTAGCCTTTATTTTATTTCACAACTTCAATTAATGAAATAAATAAATGTGTCGCTCGTTCTATGGGAATCAAAACAAATAAGAGTGAACCCACCGTCAAGCCGCCAGTTGTGGGTAAAATTTAAGATATAACTTTTACATTCAATTCCCACGTCTTATGTTTAACTTTACACAGATAAATGAAAATAAGTTTAAAATCCATCAAAGTAAGAACCAAAAGCTGGAATCAATAATTTTCGCAAATTATAGTAAAAACAACAAATATCATAATCATTCTCTCATTAAGTATGTAGATTGAGAAGTACGAATATGAACTTTTCTATACGTATTAAATGCATACCTATTTTATGTATATATAAAATATATTTAGTCAATTATTGTATGTATCTTGATACGGGTGTATAAAGTGGCCATGATTATATAGCTATAATATGGTATATATGGTTCGCGTTTCGCGACTCGAAATTAAAAAAATGCCTGCTGCATGCGTATCTGAAGCCCACTTTCTCCCTTTGGCTTTGGTTCGGATCGGTTCGTATGGGCGTGTTTGAATGCAATTTGTTGTGAATAAATAATAACGTAGACTGAGAACCGATGCCGAGAACAGGCTGCGCTGCTGCAACTATTTACAATACATTTTCATTTCCGACGCGCCGCCATCTTGTATGCGGGTGCAATAGCGAGGGTGCGCAAAGTGGGGTGGAAGTATTGGATGTGAACATTTTGGTCGTACGACCCTTGTGCAAATATCGGTCGGAAGAGTGCGAAACCATTCCGTTTTCAGTTCATCGAAAACAAGTAAAAGAACTCTAGACTTACAAAATTTTGTATATTCCTTGATTCCTCCTAGACTTGATTTGCGGGGAATAGAAGGAACTACTTTTAAAATTTAAAGTTTTAGCTTTTATATTCTCTGTTATCGACGCGTTTATACATACAGATATGCCTAGATCAAATAGGCTGTTGATAATGAGCTAGAATATATATACTTTATGGCTTAAGAGATATGTACCTCCCTCTTATTCGCACAAAACCATTATACCCATTATTGGAGTACTTCCATAAGTCTGGTAAGCATGTGTTTGTAATAATAGTGTAGCTTAGCCATAGATGAGGCGGCCTTGAGCGTCATCGTCTTACTTCTGCAACTTCTTATGTTCCGTATGTAGTTTTTGGTAGCCCGCGCTTCGACTGTGCCCAATCCCTAGCCCAAGTCCATTGATGTTTGTATGTACAATATGCCATATTATTTGCCCACTATGTGGGCATAATTATCCAAAAACTGCGTCAGTCTGAAGGACTTGTGTACCTAAAATGTATTAAAATACACACGCATAGTCACATACGGACATACGCACATGTGTTCTCACACACAAAATTTACATTCGATTTGTATATAACTGCGTACATACGTGTATATGTTAATGTCCGATATATACTACTTGGAGACATACATACATTCTTACATGCGTATGTATGCATGTGTACGCGTATATTTGAAAACGTTAATAGGACTAAAATATGTATACATATATAGAAATAGGCGAATGTATTGCAATTGGTGAGGCGGAAGATGAGAAGAGGGTACGCACAGCGTATATGTACATTAATACGTATATGTACAAATATCTATATACTTTCGTACATACTTATGTAAATATATTTGAATAATGCAGGTGGAGATGCAGGTCGTGAATAAACACACATTTTACATGAATACTGGGTGTGTTAAAGTACACACACACATGCATAAATCTCCAATATCTACATATGTATATATTATATAATATATATAATAATGCAATTTATTGTTAATGCATACCAAATGCCCATTTCATGCTTGGTGCAATAAAATTACCCTCTTAGCGACATCCCGTCTAATGTAGCTGTACAATTATGTATACAATTATGTATGTATGGAAATGTCCACAATATATCTGAATATATAATCTGTATATAAGACACGGATTCAGATTTTCCCGGAACTTGGCTCATTATTGATATAATCACGCAAAAGAAGAGGAAAATCAAGTGGTTATATAATAGTCAACCCATATATAGCTATAATGAAATATGTTCGGTAAACGCTTAGATATCTTAGAAAAACTAAATCTATTTAACTAACAAAGTTTATAAATGCAATTCGCTTTCCTGAAAAAAGAAATGATTTTTAAGAAAAACTTAGCGAGAAAGTGTAATAAATAATTAATGTCGAAAAAATTATTAATCCGTTAGTATAAACGATCTGCTTGATCTCTAAAACTACATAAGCTAGACACTGAGGAGTTAAAATATGTATTATAGATATGTATAGAAGAAAATCGTCTTTTTTTTTAGATTGAACTACTCTCGAAATCATTTAATTCTAATAATCGCACTCTGTACGCATAATTAAATCTTCTATTATGTTTAAACATAATACAATCAATTCAGTGCATTTCTTGCTTTTTAATGGTATTCATTAAAATATACTTACATACATTTTTGACTAGCTGGTAGTTAATATGGAATTGGTAATGGGAATGCAATTTACATTATAGAGGTACAATTGAGATCTGTTTAGGAGGGTCGCATGTAGCCTCAAGTCGCGAACATATCTCCACTTGCGATCGAGCAGATGGCGCACTACTACTCTATTGACCCAGTGGCGTCGAGCTCTCTTCACCTATACATGTAGTTGTAGCGGTATTTGTATCCCGTATCTGTATCTGAATCTTGTACTGAAGGCACAAAACGAGTTTAAGAACTCTGAGACTTGTATTTAGCGACGGCGCATTGCTCTTATATTTACCTTAATGCTGGCCATGCTTGGAATATGAAGTATTGGCACGTGGGTACGTATTTATAAACGCATCGATTTGAGTGCCTATAACAGCTAGTGACTGAATATTAAACGTAGGTCCTGCTAGTGCCCGCGAAGTATCAGTTTCCAAGTAATCGGTATCTGTTTTTATTTTTTTAACCAAACGACCATTAGACGGTTGTGGTCTTTTTGTGAATATACTTATATGCACAATTAGAAATGCGAATTTCTGTGCGCACATACATTCATATTTTTTGTATAAATAGAATTGCAATAGCGATTGTAGTGTATGCTGTTCTGTGGGTATGTGCTGCTATTTAAGTTCTGTTCTCTTCAACCGAGACACTCTTATTTCTCCTTCCATTTTTATAATGTTCTCAAAACTCAATTTAAACACAAGGTTTTTTAATCATAGCACAAAAATGATAAGACCAAGGCAATCCAAACTTGGTATGCTGTTCCTGTATAATATCTACAGATTACTAATGTCTCCCTTTTTGGATACCACCCCCAATCCTTCCAAAAACTTACTTTGCGACTTTGCGGGCCTGAAAAATTCATACAGATCGGACTTTAAGCATCGAAGGTAGCCTCTGAATGTATTTGTGAATATTTGTATGTAGAATATTCGAAAATTTGTAATGGCAGCACGGTGCTAGGCTCAGTACATCTCCTAGTCGTGTACTCCCAACTAGAGCACTCTAACTTTTTGTTGTACATTATAAAAACTGTCCAAGTCCAAGTCCAACTTTTGTTCAAAGCAGATCTATTGGATGTGAATGGTCGATACGCGTATGTGTGCATAGGTAATAAGTTTAACGGTAATGGATTGGATCCGCTGACATACGAACTACTTGTGTGCGATGTGTGACAATGGAAAGGGCATCTGGTAAGCTTTTATTTACTATTGTGTGTTTGTGGGGTTGTGTGTGTATGTGAGGCCAGCGGACTCCAGTAAAAGATTTTCTAGCTGCGGCCACGCATGCGTCCTGCTTTTAGGGGTTTCTTAATACCAGCCACAGCAACCCCTGCGTTGACAGCGGTCAACCCTAAAGCTAAAGGGGCCACAAGCAGCTCCAAGTTATCGTAGACGCAGCCAGCGAACGGTATATTCAAATATCATATTTTTTCATATACATACGAATGTCCCTTGGCAGATGTTGCGTGTGCCGTAGCTGCGATTTGCATACTTTCATAGTTTTCATAGCCCCAGTGCGTAAACGACAACGAGAATGGACCCTACCTGACCGATCTCTGGCAGCAACATAACGGGTAGCGAAAGGGTCAGGGGCGCCTGCTGCCTGCTAATTTATGCATAAAGAGAACAGGACATCAACTGAAATCACATACACACACATGCTTACGGGCAGGTAGTGCCCGAAAAACCATCCGAATGCAAGGGTTCAACATTGATTTGGCTGTTGTGCTTTTCGGTCATCCGGATCGGTACGGAGAGCTGGCAGCTGGTGGCTCTGGGTTGCTCCGGCTGCCCTGTCTATCCCTTGTCTGCACTCTGAAGCCGTGCCTAAGCTCATTTGCATAACGTTTGTCTTGTCCGAACGTTGCGTTCCACGTGTTGTGTGAAACATCGCAGAGTTCATCATCTGACTGTTAGGCGCATTTGTATATTTGTATATTACTGCTTGAAAAAAAATATATGCTTATGAATAACCAGCTGATATTTCCCGGACTTTCCCGGTCCCAATTTTTCGTTTCAGATATTATGCAATAATTTCCAACCCACTTCCCACCCGCGAAAAATTTGAAACTATATTTATTTTATATTAGAATCTAAATTTTTTTCACAAATCTTAGATTGACTATAAACACCACCGTTATTAAAGATTACTATTTCCAAAGTGTGGTGTTAAAGGTGCTAATGCATTTCCAAAGGCATTAGCCTGTGTTATGGTTATGTGCAAATGCATGTGACAGGCATATGGAAGCATCTCCAACCTCATAAAGTGTGTATATTCTTGGCCATATCAGTCTGTCTGTCCGTATGCTGTTCCTGCTATAACTACCTCTGTAATATAATTGTAAAATAATATAACATGTCTTTAAACATAATAAGATGAATAGAATGCATTTCTTACTTTTATTTTAAATTCTTTAAAATGGGAATGCAATTTACATATTAGAGGTACAAGTTTATCCCATTTTGGTCCCGTGGTGTGAAGCCGCAAAATAAGCATTCTCACATAGAATCTTTCACCTGGATAATTTAAGAGGGATAAAATTTGGGAAAAGTGTTAAGTACGTATCAAATCAAACTGGGTTTGCCACTATTGAGACAATACTACAAGCATCCACTAGTCTGGAAATCGAACCCGGAATGGTTTTAACTAAAATTGGGTATTGGCCATACATAACATAAGTATGTATACATAATTCTTACTTGTTATAGCTTTCTATGGAGTAGCTTGCGTCCCATGATTTCAATTGCTTATATTCCTCCAGTGCACAGCGCGTATAATCAATCATCTGGCTGGAAAGAAAATCTATAAAGTTAAGAAAAGATATCTAAGAAATGTGTGTTCTTGGTGGAAGGGTGATGTATGGTGCCGGATGCTTGTTCTCCTTTTCGTGGCTGGGCCTGTCCAACAGGCAAGACGTGGGGTGAAACAATTCGGGCAAGTGCTTTAAAAAACGGGATGGCAGAATCAGAAAAGGCAAGGAGCAAAAAAAAAATAAATAAAAAATTATTGTAGACAACAGGGCAAGAAGTGTGAAAGAAAAGTGAAAGCATTGCCATTTTATTTGTTTGTGTTGGCCGTTGAAGATTCCGGGAACCCGCACCATGTTTTTCATTCTTCTTTATTTCTCGCTTGTAACTCGTTTACCAAGTCGCTGTGAACCAACCCCACCAAGTCGCCATTGGGAGTAATAGTTGCCCATTTTTTGCTAGTCTTTTCGTTTTTTTTTTGTTTCTTCAGTTCGGTATGGCACTTTTTTCCCGCCACAACGAGAACGCAGCAGCGGCAGAGGCAGAGTTCGCGGCAGCGTTGGCGGATGGCGATGGCCACGCTTCGTTTGGGTGATTATGGGAAGGGGCTGTTTGTAGCTGTGGGCTCTGTACGTAACTGGAGAAGAAGTAGAGACAGAAGCACACAAAGATCCTGCGCAAATACAATTTAATTGAGGGGAGAACCGGGTGTGGCACGTCCAGTACCAGGCCTAAGGAGGTGCCGGATGTGCGCTGTGAGGCCGAGGTATGGGCAATGGGATGCTTCTCCGTTCAGTGGCGTTTACAAACTGGACTCGTGTTCTCGGTCTCTTTCGCTCTCTCTGCCTTGGCAGCGCGCACAACAATTTAGAATTTAATTTTCTCGAAAAGAAGCAAATCAACAAAATTTGAAGTGATAAAAAGGAAAACGCAGCCCGGAAAGTGGTGGCGAGCTGATGTTAGAGTTGGAGCATTTCACTTTGTACTCTACCATTAACTGTGGAGACTATTATAGGTGTTATAAGAAATGCAACTGCACAACAGTTAAAATATTATCGATTATCAAAAGTATTGGTAATAAAACTAGCTTGCTCAGCTTTGACAAGCTATCAAAATCTAAATTTTTGTATAGCATTGCAACAGTTTTAGGATCCATATTACATTTAAACAACATTAAACATTAAACATTACATTTAAACAAACGAAAACTCGCATCATCACAAGAAACATATTATACGTATCTTATAGGAAAATGTACGATATCATTGCAATATTAACATTAATCTGAAAGTGATTGCAGGGTATCTTTATGTACAAGGTAACTTTTGATTTATTTCAACAGAAATGGTATTAGTATTGGTAGAAATTTGGATTCAGGCGTTTGTTTCTTGTTTTCTTTTTCGTTCGTTTCCCATAATTTCCTTTCGTTTCGACTTATTTTTCTTTTTTCTCTTGGCTACTATGTTTAATTGCCCGAAAGTGGCGCAGCGCGCCCGACGTTAACAGGAGTAGGGGTTCAAGTGGCTTATAATAACTGCTGTGAAGAAGAAAAGAAACAGTAAAAACTCACATCAGCACCAGCAGCAGGGAACAAGTTAGAGTGGTCTATCAAAAAGTTTTCATCTAGGAGGTACCCTGCACTCTGACTTACATTTTATTATGATAATATATGACCAGTGAGAGTGCTCTAGTCGGAAATGCCCGACTACAGGATACCCTGAACTTTCTTCTATAAAACACCTCATGCAGCTCGATCTACGGACACACTTGCATTTTTAATTTTTTCTTTTAAATATTTAATGGTTAATGGAATATACTACGAGCGTACAATACAATCGTAATTGCAATTATTTTTAAAGCATTCAAAAAAGACACACATAAAAACGTTTTCCCTAATAACTTCTGTGGTATCCAAAAATGTTACAATTGGTGACTCTATCTCTTTTAATCTAAGAGATATGCTAAGAAATAGAATTTCGAAATCGATTGCTTGTTAAGTTGTTGATAGTCGGAAAAAAAATCTTACAGCGCGGGATAATTACCGGAGGACCTGCATTCAAATTTTAAAGCTATGGCTCATATAAGGTTTGAGATCGATTCGTTCATACAAAAGTTCAGAGGGACGTGTATGGCTAAATCAACTCAAGTATTGATGCTGACCAATAATTTATACTTCACGAGTTCAGTAATGCTTCCTCCTCCTTCCTGTTACATACATTTGCTTAAAGCCAGTATACCCTTACTATCCATATTTAAGCGGTTCAGCGTATATAAATAATACAAAATTAAAAAGTCATATTTTTACAAAACTCTGTCTTACTGTCCGGCCGTCCATCACTTGTTGACCCATCTTTTTGACGATCTATTTCAAACATAGTGTCCAGATTCCTGAACATACAGTGCGCATAAATAAATATAAATGTCTATTTATTAAATGCGGTCAAAGACGTTTTCATATATCTATTGTACAAATTCACAAAGCTTTTTTAAATAAGTACATAATCGTCATATTTTGACATTTTAGTTGACAGCACTACTGTTTTGTTGTATGTTTACGATTGTGAGTGTACAATGTACGGAGCGTGGTTGAAGCGGGATGCAAAGAAAACAGAATTTAAAACGCACCAAGCCACTTAACTATCTTTTTTAAATTTCTTTTTTGATAGCTTGCTTGAAATAATAATATAAATTACAATGCGAAACCCTTCCTTTCAGTAAGTGGATGGCAATGCCAGTTTTTATGCCCTCGCATTGTAACCCTTTCACGCACTTTTTCCATTACAAACGCGCAAGCACACGAATTTACACACATATCTCCGGTGCACATGCAATTGTATGTGTGTGTATATGTATGCATGATATAATGTTAATTACAGAGCTTGGAACGTTTACGCGGTCGCGTCGTGCATTCTACCGTAAAAACGTCTGCTGACCGCCGCGTCGGCTGCTGTTACCGCCGATTGACTTTTGTTTTGTCCCGGTTCCTCTCCCTATTTCTGTTCCAGCTCTGTCTCACATATATAACACCCCTCCTCTGAGTAAGGTAACGGTAACGGCAACGGCAATCGGTGTGCTTGTTGCAGGAACTTCTGTTAACAACAGTTGTAGAATTATCATGACCGCAGCCCAATTTTATACTTATTTTTTCAATTCATCCTCCACCTTGCCAATAAGATTCAGTTTAGCAACAAAAACATTAAATACAGAGAAATAGTCTAGTTTTTAAGCAATTATGGACTACGAATGTACTTTATTTAGTTTTTTGTTTTTAATTATTTACATTGTTTTGTATTGTATATTTATGTGTATTTATTAAATAAAGCCGCAAAATTAACTCCTCAAATGATTACAGTGCCTTCCCGATTACCTCTGCCCTTAATATACAGATGTCATTTAATTCAATAATTTGTAAGCATTTTAACCTTCGATACACATACATATCTTATATTTGTTATGTAGTTTTTCTTAACTTAATTAATGAAAGTATTAGGTGTGTTGACATTTGTGCATTTCGATACTCTCTCGTCTATTCCTCGGACTCTTTTGATTGCTTGGTATAAAAATCGCTCAAAAAGTAATCAAAACTTTTATAACTGTGACCAGACAATTACAAAGGTTGTCGAAAGTTGAGTAAAACGCGTCTTTTCCAATGGCCAATGACTCAAGCGCTTGATAAGCCAAGCACTCGTTAAAGTAAAAAAGGAAAAAGGGCAAAACAAATCAAACAAATTTTATTTTTTAATTTTTATGCATCAGCTAATTACCTTTATTACACAATCAAAAGTATATGCATATCACATATATATGTATATCTCCATATTAAAAACTTTTTGTCCTGACCGACTGACTTATTGGAGAACAACGCGCAGCCCAATCCTAGAATCCCAAGAGCTAGAATTGTGTCACTTGTTCCACTAGACAATTATAATAGTTTTATTTGCGGCCAATAGGAGACCATCCCTGGGAGTGAGCATATTACAATGCATGCGATATTTAGATATTGACGATGGGTGCGTCGGACCAACAAAGGGTTTGAGGTTTGATGTGCCTTCCGATTAATAAGGCAAGGAAAATTTACTACACTTAATTAAAAATTGAATAAATATAAATTAAGGTGCGGCCGTTCATTTACGCACCCTCACATACAAACACACATGTACACCCCAAAAATTGCAAAATCTATAGCTTAAGAGATAGAGTAACATTTTGAGGTTTTTGGGATTACAGATGATTTTTTTCAAGATCAAGTCGCGCCCACAGACGACTATCGTCACAGTTTGAAATACAAAGTTGCAGTGGATTAAACTCTTATTGTGTGAGATATTGAAGTACAGCAATCTCCTCTGTTTTTAAATGTGTAAACATGGTTGAATAAAATGTATCAATTTAAATTTAACTATGCAACTATAGTTTTATATTAAGCAGTTCGAGTCCCTGCTAGGGGGTAATCAACAGCGTTGAGTTGAAACTCTGCTAAAAGAGCGCAAGCGAGAGAGTTTTACCTAAAATATCCCTTGGTACTTTCCAACAGCGACATCTACGAGCCAGCAGCTACACTACGACGGAGCCATATTTGCAGCAATATATGTTGGTTTTTAATTCAGTGGGTTTTCTGTCCTGATCAGCGCCTTGGACACCCAATAAGTGCTCAATATGCCACATATCCATATTTAACCCATAACAATATTCATCATCTAATCTTTATTTGCCAATCACATGCCTACAAAATTGATTTAAAAAGTTGAAAAGCCGCAAGGCAATTAATTAACTTTTTACTGCACGGATTGTGGCATCCTGAGGGTTGCCCAACGGAATCCGCTTTACGTTAGTATTTAAAAAAAAAAAAATTAAAAACGATTTGAGAGTAACGAGAAAAAAGAGTTACATTAAAAGTAAATGCCGAAAAAACGTCCAGCATATGCGCATAAAAAATGTTCGTGAAAATTCCCAGGGGATCAGGACACATAATTGCCGCGATTTGCCGCCTTTTAACTTGTTTTTATTCTCACATTGTACTGCGTCCGGAATGGGATTGGCCACTTTGGCATTTAAACAAACACATTATGTTGTTGGACAAATATTGTGCGGCACCGCGGACCAGCACTGGTCACGGTTACTACGTCCATGGCACTCGACCACAAAGTCATGTTAATTAACATGCGGCCAGAAGCGATTTTTGGTCGTACCCGGGCCCGATCTCAGTCCCAGCGCCGGGGAAGCAGACATTGGCAAATGGCGAAAGTGAATTTGAATATAGCTCTGCTCTTTCCCATGCCTGTTGCCCAAATTCGCAAGTGCGAAAACGGCAGAACTTAAAAAAAAATACACGAAGCAACCATCAAAATAAAAAAATAAAAAACAGGCAAAAAATCCGTTGAAATAATTTCGTTGGCTTCTTTTTCTCAACATACCCCAATTGCAATTTACTCTGACTCACATAGCCAGTTGCAAGGAAAAAGGAAAGATACGCCTTGTATACAGCGGGAGCATAACCAAAGAAGATTAGCTCCTGATTTTTATGTTTGACCCTTCGATTAATTGATTTGGCTCGTTAACATGTCCCCCTTGTGTACAGTCATTCCTATTTTTCCCTTTTAAGTGAGTTGTCAGATTTAAAGAGCAGAGTGAAAATGGCTCAGAATGATTTAGAGGGATTCAATAAAAAGATGTAAAGTAACGAACCTCTATTAGGAATACTTCAGTCAGATTTACTTTCCGCTCATAAGGATTTATTGTGATTTTTAAATAAACATGTCGTAAATTTAAATTTAAATTCGGTCCAAAAATAAAATTAATTAGGAAAAACCATCAATAATGATGATCGCTTTCAGTATGATCATATATATATATATATATTTATACATATATATATATTGTATTGCCCGGCATTGCTCGTGGAACGATCTTCTTGATCTTCACTTCTATTTAAACATATGTTTTAGCTGAAGAATAAACTTTGGTTTACCTTTGACCCGCACTTGCCACCCAAGAACGTATCAAATAAATTCTCACAAAGATCTTTGAAAATAAGTTTAAGGCGAATGGTAAAAAAACTTTCATACACCCATTTCCAATTTACCACTGTTGCGGGTGTAATTTCCCAAATCGCTAAAACACGTATAATTGAGGTTCTTATGTAGAGCTTTCAAAATAAGTTTGAAGCAAATCGGACAAAACTTAAAAACTTCACCCATAAAATGTTTGAATAGCATTTCTATCCGGAATCCGGAGAAGTTTGGATTTTTATACGTACGTATATATGTACATACATATTTGTTTGTGTGGAGGACTAAGATGCTGCTGACCTCATCTTTACCCTCCCTACCTACTGATCCCATACTACGTCATGGTTCCGGCTAATCGATGCGCTGAAAAACTTGCTTAAGAAGTCCTGTAAAGGTCTTTAATTCAAATAAAAAATGGTGTCGTAGTAAGGTAGCTTATTTACTTTAATTTAGTAGAAAGAATGTCTCTGGTTTATCCAAAGACGAATCACAATAGACACAATTTAAATGCACTTAACGAAAGGCCGCTGTTAACTCCATTACAGACGCGGCAAAAACAATAGGCACACATGATAAAGTCTATTACTAAATTCTAAAATCACAATTTATCACATTTTTCCAAACTATAATTATTTTAATAAATATATATTTGTTTTACCCCTTTTAAGTTTAAGCAATGACCTCCTGTGGCTTCTGCAGAAGTAAGTGGTGTGTTAAAAAAACGCAACTCCCCTTCGCTCAAAAAACTGTTTCATTTATATTCACCACAAGAGTCACAGGCGTCCTCCACGAACATATGAGTCGAATGTGTCTCTCATACAATGCAAGCACATGTGTGAATGTTCTCATTAGCAGACACTGAATTTAAGAGCGTAAGAGTGAGTAACTTGCAATTATTTCTCTTTGGAAATACTCCGCTCTTAGAAAAGTTTCAGAGACGGTTAATGGTTAATAAACAATAAGTGCATTCAATTGATATCGTTATTAGTAAGGATTTTCTCTCAAGCACAACTCGAATACATTCTAATGTTTTTTAAAAGCGCAAAAACCAAAAATAAAAAAATGTGTTATATTGGTATTTTTTTAAATTAGTGTTTAGCATAATTTAACTATTCGATAAATCTGAAGCAGCATTCGGCTGATAACCAATTTTTTTAACATTTTGGCAGCATTTGTCAAACACAATCATGCATTAGGTTCTTATGTAGTACTGTAAATCGAACTAAATTTTAAACTTTGCTTAAAAAAGAGTATTTCTATATAGAGTTTTATCGATTGCTTGAAACGGGGAAAGTTATCCCTGATTGGACACCATTATACCCTTTAGCATAATTTAACTATTCGATAAAGCTGAAGCAGCATTCGGCTGATAACCAATTTTTTTAACGTTTTGGCGGCATTTGTCAAACACAATCATGCGTTAGGTTCTTATGTAGTACTGTAAATCGAACTAAATTTTAAACTTTGCTTAAAAAAGAGTATTTCTATATAGAGTTTTATCGATTGCTTGAAACGGGGAAAGTTATCCCTGATTGGACACCATTATACCCTTTTAACTAATGAGAGATTAATATTTCAAGTTTCTGGCATTCGTAGTTTTCGAGATTGTCACGTACATATATACAGAAAGACAGGCGAAGTGGCGACATAGTCGTTCTGATCCAGAATATAAATACTTTATGAAGATGGAGAAGCTGCGTTCAGCCTGTTACATACATGTGCTCAGAACCATTATACCCTTCTTATCTATATTCAATGGGTTCAGGATATAAAAAGAAAACAATGACCAAAGCATAACCACGACTTTTGCCATGACAGAGCAGGCCCCCAAAGCTATGAAGTGGTAATCAACAGGTAGTTGGCGTCACGTACCCATGTCCAGTGCGTTTCCTAAATAGACGCGTGTTTTTTTTCATTACTTTGGTTGCTTTTTTTGTCGAACACTTTGTATCCATTATCGCATTTTTTCCACGGTTTTGCCAACGTTTTTTTTACCGCCGGGCACTTCCCCAAAGGGGTTCGCATGCCGTAATGTAGATTTACCCGCAGCCCCAGTTCCAGCCACAGCCGCAGCCGCACATCTGGTCAACAATTATCTCATAAACTGCACGTCGACATTGGCACACGTCCATTTGACGGTTCGTTGTAGGCCTGAGTTAGAAGGAGCGCTCAGCGTTTCGACACTCGGTCGCGAATGTGGCACAGGTTTAACAGTAATTGACGAGAGCAAATTGGAAAAAATTAAACGCTTGTTGCGGATACGTTATAGGTAATTTGGTAATCCAATTTATAATCAACGGCTAATTTAATTAATCGCTCGATAATGTAGATGTTTTGAATCCCAAGTGAATTTCTCACCAAAGGTGAATATGGATATCTACTTTTTTTAAAAGGTGTTTATCAATACTCTGAACTTTTTAATTATCTTAAAACTCTGTACTTGTTAAATATGTTAATAATGTAAATACATATTTGCAGAATTCATTGCAGTAGGGAGACAGACGGTCAAACAAGCATGGCTGTATCAATTCAACTCGTCGTGTTAATCAATATATAACTCTATCCGTTTATCCGTCAATGCGTGCATATTTCATGGCATAACAGGTGAGAGTATTCTATTCGGAAGTGCACGGCATCTAACATCTAAGCAGCTTGGGTAGACCAAATTATTGGTGTTGGTAGAAGAGGGTTCAGGGTATCCCATAGTCGGGAACTGCCGACTATAGCCTCTTGCTCGTTTGTATATACATATGTAGGTTTAACAGCTTTGATTGGGAATTGATAATGTATCATTAAGTGACCGGGACATTCTTCAAGGCGAATTGTAAATCACGAAACAGGCTTTAAGACTGTGGTGGGGTTTTTATGCGTGTTTAGACTGAGGAAACAGGCAGAAAGGTCACACACCACGAAAGGGGTTGTTCTGCAAAGGTTGATTTTAAGCATGAGTATTTCGTTCGGAACCTGGCCCAGTTGACCAACGGTCAGTGTCCGTTTGCTTCTGTGCCTTCCTGCTGAGTGCTTGCCCAGAAGGTTTTACATGCGACAAGACGTAGATGCCAATGTACCCAAGTCTTTTTGCTTCTTTGGTCAACGACACAATTGTACCATTGGTCTGAGACTATGAAATGACCAACTGGTTTCATTCGAAACGAGCTGGGAAAGAAAACTTGTTTTTTATAATTCGTCACTGGACAATCCATAAAAAAAACTAAAATCAGACGCGGAATCGCAGCCGGCGTTGCGCGCGGTCAAACATATTTTTCCAACTTCCTGCCCTTTTTTTTGGTGCTTTAGATTTAAACTTGTCTAGCAACCCTTTGCATTTTCATATATTTCCTGCACTTTAATGCAATTTTGAATGGATTTTTTGTATGATTTTCTTCATTTGCATATTTGTTTTGTGTAACACGAGACTGGTCAACAATTGGGTTGGCTGTAGGCTTTAGCTGGACATCTGCTCTGGCCATGCCGTAGCAAACACGTATACATATTTATATCCAAACCTTGAAACTTTTTTTAGCTTTTTCCAGTGCGAAAATATTTTCCGAAATCCAGTCTTCATATTGATGGCAACTACTTTAAAAAATGTAATGACCCACCGTTTACTGTAGTCGCTCAGTATAAACAGTGTTATATAAGTAGAAGCAGTATTTTTAGTCTACAGGATTAAAAGATTTATATATACAAGCGGTCTTTCCCCGGCCTTACCCGTGGGAAGTCTTCTGCTTAACATTTTTTTATAGTATTTCGAAATTAGGTTTGATGGATGGTACACATTTCTCTCCCTCTATTACATAAGGTCACTAGTGTGAAAATGTCAGCTTCCTAGCTCTTACGGTTTGGGCTGTGCGTTGATCTGCAATCAGTCGGTCAGTCAGTCTGAACAAACAGTTTTCTATAGAGATATGCATCTAAGATCCCTTAACCCATTAAAAATGGGTAAAAAGAGTAAAGTATTTGTGCAAATATATGTAACAGGCAGAAAGAAGCATCCGACCCCATAAAGCATATATACTCTTGAGCAGCATCAATAGCCGAGTCGATCTAGCCATGTCCGTCTGTCTGTCCGTCCGTCCGTCGGAATGTTTGAACACAAGGACCTCAGAATCTATAAGTGCTAGAGACTTGAAATGGAATGTAGGTCCTCCTAGTGGCCGCGCAGTAATCGATAAAAATCGATATCCTGTTTTTTGAGAAAATCCTATAAGTTATAAGAGCTAGAGTCACCAAACATGTAGCTTGTAAGCTAAGTAAACGAATTTCAACTACCTACCAATTTAAACCACAATTTTAAAATCTAAATTTCATCAAGATCGGTTAAGAAACACAGAAGTTATTAAAGAAAACGTATTTTGGCTGACCACGTGTGTGCGGCAGCAAGTGCAAATTTCAAGAATTTCTGTATACATGTACATTCACACGCGCATCTTAATTGAATTCTATCAACAGCATTACAATTGCGATTGTATTGTATTCTGTGCTGTGTACTGCTATTTTAATTCGGTTTTTTATAAAGTAAGGTATAATACGTTTAGTACCAAGAATAAATATCAAAAGCCTACTTGAACACGCCGATCTTTGAAAATCGAATTTAGTGTTGAATTATCTATTTTATTGGTAGAGTTTTACTTTCGTCAACTCTGTTTCTGACTGATAGTCCAATGACAGCTGTATTGATAAATAAAACGTTTTAAGAAAAAAACTTGTTTGATTTAAACAGGTAGGCAACAAACAGAAATGTCTATACCGACTTGGCGGTCGATATTTTACAAAAATATACATACATAAAATTATAAGATGCCGCGCAAAGAAAGGTTTATAACGAATATATAACACCACGAAAGTACTGAACTTGTTACAATGGGGGTGGATTTTTATAGCTCTCCCACTTGGAACAACAAAAGGTCGCCCTGCCTTAGAAAAAGTGTATGTTATTGAAGGGTTGCTCTTGCGAGCACGTTTTTCAAAAGTAAACTAGTGTTTTCTTCCTTATTTTTAGTTTTCAGATCACTGCCCGCAACCCACCCCTCATTATGAAACTTGCGTTGCTTCCGCCATTTTTTTTTAAGTTGGAGTGTCACCACCAACATAACCCCAACCACCACCAGCACCACTGCCATTTGTATTAATTTTTTTTTGAAAAAGATAAGAATTAGTACAGTACTTTTAATCGTATAGGGAAAAGTAGTCAGCATCATGTGTCTGCGCACTTACTTGCTGTAGCCACTAATCGGTATACTTACTTTTGATTTAATTGAAAAGGTGTGCGCCAAAAATGAGTCGAAAAGAATCTTTTTGATTATTGGTTATAAATTAAACTCCCAACCAGTGCTTGTGGCCGCAATTTGTGACTCTAGCTCTAAAGCTGACGGAGATATACCAAAATTAAAAAACTTTATTATAAATCGGCATTCACTGGTATATTTTAAGGTTTTAAGTAACAGGTCTTAAATACAGACGGACAAAAGATTGCACAGTACCCATATATTTCTTTGTGAACAAAGGGAGAACAACAATATACCAAGCAGTGGAAACGATCGTTTTCGTTATTTCTTATTTCTTATCTCTTATCTCTTCTCTATCAAAGCTGTTTTGGAATTTTGACTATTAAGAATATAACATTCATATATATCATTCTTGTATTTTAATTTTAAAGATAATGAACACGTTTTATATTTTGATTTCAAATAGATAAAAATAGAATAAGTGCTCTAGTCGGCAGTGACTGATAGAGAATCCCTGAACGTTCTACCAAGTACAAAATTTAATGTGTAAAATGTGTAAAAAAAAAAAACAAATAAGAATGCTGAAGTTAATTATGCTCGTCTACAAAATTCCCTGTGCTTCTTAGTTAATCAAATAGTTGGGTGTTTAGCTTCACGCATTGACTATTTCTGAATGCTTATGCAGGTATTGTAGATTCATTTATGCTTCTGCTCCTATCGCCTTTAACCCGATGTATCAAAAAAAAAACAAAGGATAATAAAGCAATTCTGCATTCTTTCTTTTATGAGCTTTGCGTAATATTTAAAGAACCTAGTCCAAAAATCGATTTTTACCGATATTTTAAAAATGGGACAAGACATCCCAAAAAATATATATTGTATTGTTTTGCGTTTAACGTATCCCCAAGTCGAAAACGCTCAACTATCGTAAAATATTCTGTTTTACAATATATTTTTAGCAAACTCAACATATGCGAGCTTTTTTTTCTGAGATGTCTGCAAAACCGTAAGACAAATATCTTCAAGAATATTACATTTTCGGTGCCAAAGATAATAATACTTTAAAGATTTAAAAAATGTTGTTATTTTTTATGAATAGCAGTCGCTTTGCTAAGAAATCAAAACAGTTTAACACATTCTAATCACCGCCATTTTAAAAATATGGTAAGCATAACTTTAAGGTTTTTTTTGGTTGTAAGCCCATATGGGGGACCCTAATTGGAAGCACTGCTCCTTTCGAATCCATACCCTTCCGTCTTTGTATACTTCGTACAAGCACCATCCCAATTCTGTTTTACAATATATTTTTAGCAAACTCAACATATGCGAGCTTTTTTTTCTGAGATGTCTGCAAAACCGTAAGACAAATATCTTCAAGAATATTACATTTTCGGTGCCAAAGATAATAATACTTTAAAGATTTAAAAAATGTTGTTATTTTTTATGAATAGCAGTCGCTTTGCTAAGAAATCAAAACAGTTTAACACATTCTAATCACCGCCATTTTAAAAATATGGTAAGCATAACTTTAAGGTTTTTTTTGGTTGTAAGCCCATATGGGGGACCCTAATTGGAAGCACTGCTCCTTTCGAATCCATACCCTTCCGTCTTTGTATACTTCGTACAAGCACCATCCCAACGATGCGTTGTCTTGAAAAGCCAAAAATGGTAAAAGAGCTGAGGTACAAGAACCCCCTACCTACCTTTATATACAGATCCCCACCCGTTAACACACATACACAGATACACATGGAATAGTACATAGAAGTTTAAAGTTTTGGTAAATAGACAAGTGGTAAATTTGACTATTAACATTCGAAAATCTAAACGTTGAATTCCTTAGAACTTTGTAAAATAAATAGGCGCGTCTAGATAAATAAATTATTTAAAAAAATAGCTCAAATTATTTATTTTTTCCACATTTTATTATTATTTATTTTTATTATTTATTTAAGGTGGGCAGAAGTATTAACAGTTACAGATTAAATTGTAAATTGAAATTGTACGATTAGTTATTGTTTGATGCAACTTTCTTGTTGTTAATAAAATAAATTTATTTTAGTATATTGTATATATTTAGATAATAGAAAAAACGTGGTATTAAATTTTGTTAATATTGACTTTTACCCTAGAAATACCTATATATCGTTGCAATGACATAACCTTTTGAAAACGGAAGGAGCTTTTTTTCTATCGGGTGGCCTGTTTTAAGCAGCATCCAACTAGATGTTCGTGTCCCGGCAACTACATTTTCGCGCAAAAACGGAAATGGTGACGGTGCTTACACAAAGGCACGCACACTGCGCATACCCCAGGAACAAGCATCGCCGGAGCCAACCACCAGCTCCTTCGCCAAGCCCTTATGCATCCCATTTAACCACGCTACAGATGCCGTAGCTAAATTTTTGTTGAATATTTTTGAGCAACTTTTCTTCAATTTCTCCGCCAGCTAGAGTTTTTTCCTCATTCTTCATGCTCCTTCCAGGATTCTGTTTATGTATGCACATCTCGTATACATATTTGTCTGTGTGTGTGTGTGTGTGTGTGAGTGTGAATGCGACTGTATGTGTATGTATTTTCCAGAAAGGCTGTTATACTCTCGCATAAGATACCACAATTTTTTCAGGTAATGCGTACAAAGAGACTTTTTCGAAAACAAAATATATTTTTTTAATTTAGACAACAAGACGATCAGCTTCTGTTTAAATTATTCCCGAGACTCTTAAGCCTTACAGATTAAAAATTATGTAAATATATCACTTAATTCTTAATCAGTGTTAGTACACGTTAATGATATTGAAACTTGTACAGTTGCCCATTTTGGAAAGCTTTCTTCATCTAATCAAGGGAGCAGTGACCTAACTTGACATTATATGACGGCGTAGTTATTTAACAGGTTTATTGATAGATTTTTAACTAAACTCGGCCAATGTTAAAAATGTCCGAAAGGGTATAAAGCCTTTGTCACTTTTTATTTAACTATTCTTTCTTGTTTTTTAATGAAACACAACCCACTCAAGTGGCAGCTTAAGTTTCAAAATGCCAAAAGTAAAATGGGCGATGCGAAGCGGAGACGCTGATGGTGTCGTCGAAAATGAGGGTAGTAAGGTATGGCGGGTGGAATAGGAATGGAACGGGATGGGGCTCTCAGCAGAGGCGTATGCGTATCCCGGTCCTGGCTGTGGCATTGCTGTCATTTGGGATATGGAGTGTGAAAGAGAGCGACCTATTGCGAGGACTGAAGGCAACGACAAAGGCAACACAACTACAGGCAAAGGAACTTTAGAAAAATTAACGGAAGCATTGGGGATAAGAAAAAGGATAATGTTACACATATATACATAAATATACATACATACACACGTATGTACATACACATATGAGTAGGTTTTTGTACGAGTACATATGTATTAGGTGTTTGCACGTACCATGCGATATTTTTACATACACGCGTATCAGAATGTGTTTCTACAGACGTACTTAAAAAAAGGACATAAAAAATTATTGAAAAAATAATTAAAAAAGTTATTTTAAGGCACAGACTGTTACCATCAGATGGTTTTAAGGAAGGAACTCATCCAGGTTGAGTGGAAAAGAATGAAGACGAAGACGCCTGTCCTTTCGATTTAAGCAACCATGAATAAATGCGATTTTATTTTTCGTGCGAATTATTATTCATGCGATATAAAGTATTTGAATTTATATAATATTTACTGTCGGAGATGTAGTTGCCTTAAATGGAAATATTTTTCATGAATGCTTTTCGAGAACCTATATTATCAACAATTTGTATCAAATTAAAAAAAATACAATTATGAAAAAATGTTTTTGAAAAATTAAGGTTGATTCCTGGATATGACAGTAAAGTTTTGTAGCAACTGATTGCTGAAACCATCGTAAATATACAATTGTTCTATATGTGACGCAGCGGTGTCAAAAAATGTATTTTATTTTTTGCCCAAGTTTTGGGAAAAATATAATGAGAATTTAATTATATTTTTCTTAACGGTAAAGTAAAGTTAACAAAAAATAGCAACAATGTGAAATTTATTTTTTTCTTTTTTAATTGAAAAACGAGAAAGATGTGATATCTTCGGCACACCGAAGATTTAATACCCTTGCAGACCCAACCTTTTCAAAATGCTCATAGTGCTTTGCCCGTATCTAAGAAGCACAGGGAAAGTAGTTAATGCCGAGTATGGTTAAGATATCTTGAAAAACAAAACAGGTTTCCATACAACAACTTAATTTTCGACCGATCGTTCCTATGGCAGCTATATGATATAGTAGCCCGATGTGAATAAGATTTTGAATAAGTGGAGGGAGCATAGTAAAACTAATAAATGCCGAGTTTGGTCAAGATATCTTGGAAAACAAAAAAAATTCCATACAACAGCATAATTTTCGACCGATCGTTCCTATGGCAGCTATATGATATAGTTGTCCGATCTTAATAGGATTTTGCATATACATATATGGGGAGCGTACTAAAACTAATAAATACCGAGTTTGGTCAAGATATCTTGAAACACATAAAAATTTTCCATACAAAAACTTAATTTTCGACCGATCGTTCCTATGGCAGCTATATGATATAGTGGTCCAATCCAGCTGCTTTTGACATATGAACTGAAAGAGGGAATTCTGCAAAGTTTCATAAAGATAGCTTTAAAACTGAGAGACTAGTTCGCATAGAAACAGACAGACGGACAGACGGGCATGGCTATATCAACTCGGCTGTTGATACTGATCAAGAATATATATACTTTATGGGGTCGGAGATGTCTCCTTCTATGCGTTACACATTTCACGACAAAATTATAATACCCTCTGCAAGGGTATAATAACAGAAGTGACAAATTGAGATTCGAAACAAAACTGAGATCTACAAAAACAGGTCCACGAATTAAGGCAAAGCTCCTGCAACAATTTCTCTAAGGTTTGTAGCCATGATTTTAGTAAAATAGCGACGGTGAACTTCTATGTAATGACCGACGGCATTTTAGGAGCTCCAAATTCGTGGTAAAAAGGTAGAGCATAGTCAAATATGAATTGAATTTGATTTGAAATAGTGAAAAAAATTAAGAGTTGAATTAGTTTTAATTGTATGTGTTGTATGTTTTCGCTAAGGCGGGGTTGAGTTTTCGAAAAGTGTGAAATACGTATCAAATAAATTGTCTTTAATCTTTCCAAATGAATCCTCGCCAACTAAAACGCTAACCCGCATCTATCACAAAAATTAAAGTTATAAATACAACTTTTTCATCCAGATCCCGCAAGTGAAAAAATCTAGCCCAAACTATCGTGACTTCCATGGCAATTTGAAAGTATATTTAAAGTCCATAGAAAAAAGATCCAAAAGTTGGAATCAACGGTTTCCAAGTATTTCCCGAAAGGTAAACTGTCGTTCACCAAACCTTTGACCCGCATTTTCCATCCAATATCGGTGAATTTCCCGAAAAGCGATTAATTCTCACAAAGGTATTTGAAAATGAGTTTAAAAACAATAATAAACAAAAAAGTTGAAAATGTTTCGCCAATTCTCACAGTTGCGGCTGGAATTTCCACACCAACACCTTTCACCTGCATTTATCATACAAGAGGGGCGTATTCTGCGAAATATGTGAAACACGTCTCAAATTTATTTTGATAAAGATTCAAAGAAATGAATTTAACCCGAAACATAACCCACCAAATCATTTACCCCCATTTCCATTAATGAGAGATATATTTTCCAAAAAGTTTGAGGCACCCCTCAAATGAAGGGTTTTCTGTTTATAGACTTTAAATTATATTTTTTTCTAATAATGGAAATAATAACATTAGTTTAAATAAATCATTTACCCCAAATCATTTACCCCCATTTCCATTAATGAGAGATATATTTTCCAAAAAGTTTGAGGCACCCCTCAAATGAAGGGTTTTCTGTTTAGAGACTTTAAATTATATTTTATTCTAATAATGGAAATAATAACATTAGTTTAAATAAATCGAGAATTAAGGGCTATCTTCGGCAAGATCTAAGATCTAAACCCAACCTTTCTTAATGCTCATTGTGCTTTGCCCCTATCTAAGAAGCACAGGTAAAATAGTTAATGCCGTGTATTGTTAAGATCAAGTATATATTTACTTAATGGGGTCGGAGATATTTCCTTCTATGCGTTACACATTTCACAACGAAATTATAATACCCTCTGCAACGGTATAAAAAAACTAATGCGGCGTCTTACTATATTTCTCCTGTATACCTATATCTCCTAACGCCTATAAAAGGATAAGAGAATTCTATGGTAATGATTGAGGGAACTAATATTTGTGTATACGGCAACCAATAATAATAAATTTGCTTTTACTGCTACACAAATAGCAACAAATTGCGACAGCCAATTTCGCGCACTGAAAGGTGCTTTACCACAGACCCCAATGCTACGTTACAATAAATTTCTTTCAGTTCTCGTTGCCATCTGTACTTTTTATTCGCAGCCTCTGACCTCACCGTGCATGTTTGAGATTGCCTTTGCCTCTGCATTAGCATTGCTTGCGAGAAGTTCCGTCAAATCCTCCAGCCTGGTTCGAAACCACCACATTCGCCACACGCTGCAGGTACATGGGGACTTGGGCCACTGCCCCCTTCCCCGCCTCGTCCATCACTGCTTCCATCAATGTCCTACTCCCACTCCAACCTCTTGTGACGACAGCAAAACCAACGATATTATTTCAAAAGCTCCGTCTTCGAGTTGTATATGTATAAAGAAATATGTATATATGTGCTACGCAAATATGTGTATATATGTTGTATGTATTAATAAGTATGTACGCAAGCAGCTGGCAACAATCACAGATGCAAACGCACACGCACACATACATGCTGAGAAAAACTGCAAAAATAGTCACGCATTGAAAAGGAACGGCAAATCCAAGTGCAAAGAAAGCTTAAGAGGAACTTGTGCGCAAAGGCAACGTGCCGCAAAAAATGTGTGCGCCAAGAAAAAGGTTTGAGTTGAATAAAGGCAGAAATTGTTGGGCGGAGCCACGTGCTCTACTTGGTCTGAGCTCCACGCCAAGCCAATCCCAGTCCGAATCGAGCTCAAGTGGCAAGGGCATAGGCAGAGGGACGCGCTTTGCATTCGCTCTGCGCGCAACTTTTTATTTTCTCAATACCCAAGGACTCCAACACTTTCCATTTTCATTTTTCGTTTATTTTCGCATAGCATTGACGCCCACGTACTCCCCGCATACACCTACCAGCAGGCGTTTCCCCACACGCTCTCTACGTCGCTGTATTTGAAAGTACTTTTGGGTAGCGGGCATTAGAAAAATAGCTTGGGAACGTAATGAAAGATGCCTTGCTCACTACCAAAATAACGAAGTTATTAATAAAATAATAAATGTAAAAAATGTACATTTATAAAAATACTACCTCATAAACTCATATTATTTGATTCCGTTAGTTTTGAATATATTTTGTGATTTATAAGATTTTAATTTAATCAAAATAATAATAGTTTCAGAATATATATAAATAATACCTTTGTTTATTAAATAGGTACGGGATTATTTAAATTTCGTTTGGTATTAATCATTAGATTCATTTACAATTTTTTTTTATTTTACATCCAAAAAGTATGCTTTAATAATTTCAGATGCACAGACTCTCACTGCTATGTAACCATGAAGTAATTTTACTGGGATATTTTTGGAAATTTCCCTTCGCAACATTCAGCCCTTAACAGAGAGCAATTTACCCTATACTTTTTCTGCTTCCAGTTCTGCCACCTATAATTTTCACCAAAAACATATTTGAAATTGATGAAACAACATTAACTTTTAAGTTAATTAAAAAACTCGGGAGCCGGCCGGATCTTAGGCATATACATAATTAATTAATATTACCGGCCTTACCCCATCCAGCTTTTTTTCTGAAAATTGTATACACAAATTTTTCTGTGATTTTCCGCCCATGTTACATTTTAAACAAAACAAAAAAACGACTTTGCGAAAGGTGTGAAGCTCGTATCAAATTACTTTTACAAAGATCTTTTTGAATGATTGAAAGCGATCGCCGACAATTCAGCGCAGTTGACGGTGGAATTTGCTTAATCGCTCTAGCAAGTATATTTATTATATTCTTATGTAAGTCATTGAAAATAAGTTCAAAACCGATCAGGCGATGCTTAAAACGTCGTCCCAAGAAATGTTTGCTCCGCAATTTCCACTGAAAAGTGTGAAATGCGTCTGAATTGAGCCGTCGCTCATGTCACCTTTGATCCGAATTTATCATGTAAGTTTTTGTGGATTTTGCGAACAGCGTCAAATAAATTTTCTCAAAAACCTTTCATACAACTGGTATCGCCAATTTAATCAGTTCAAGGTGGAATTTTCAAAACCGTTTTCTGCAACCAATGTTGCAGGTGGCATTTTCAAAATCATTCAAGCACGTTAGTTTGTAGCCAATCGAACAAAACTTTAAACTTCGTTTAAAAATTCGTTGATCCAAATTTTTCGTCTGGGAGCGTTACTCGCTTGTCGTGATTTTTCCACACTTGCGGGTGGAATTTCCCAAAACGTCTTAGCGTACACCTCCATCACAGCTAAAGTAGCCACAAAAATTACAGCTTCCTAGCTTTTACGGTTTGCGCTGTGTATTGATAACCAAGGAGTCAGTTAAAACTAACAGGTTTTTATATAGAGATAGAAATACCACCCATCGTTTTACAACATTTTATTATTATATGTTTTATTGATCAGGAGAACTTATATTTCTTAAATCACACACTTTTCCAGCATTAAAACTTGGAAAAGTTTATAATGAAAGTCATATTATAATAGAACCAAAGCTATTGTAAAATATTTTTTGCAGAATGTATGTGTTTTATGTATGCTAATGTATTAACAAGACCCGCCTTGATTTCGTCTTACGATATGCTGTGGCAGCAGAACCCACCACCAAGGAAAGATATGGGGGTGAGATTTCTAGCTGTCAATTCCTTTAACGTTGTCTTTTGCCTCTTAACGGAGTCCACAGCTCCATTTCTATCTCCATCTTCATCTCCATGCAATGGCGTCTGTTTACACTCTGGCTGCGCCATTGCCATTTTCCTTGCTTGCGTCTTTTTCATCGTGTTTACCCCAAGTCTCTCGCTGCGCTGCTTAACATAATGAGGCAGCATCAGGCACCGTTGGGGTGTGTAGCACTCAGAAACACAAACACACATACACGTAAACACACACACACACGCACAGACAGAGAGGCACAGATATCTTACACACAAATACAAATGCACAAATACATTACACATACACTGACGTATGACTAAGAAATAATACAGTCGGGTTTGCCCGACTAAAAAAAATTCTCTACACGAGCACGGGGTTGAATGCACGCTATGGGTAAAGTATCTCTATAAATGCTGCGCCTTATGAACCAACATACAAGCGCAGACTATACCTGATTTTAACTTTTATATACCCTGCACCAATGTTAAAGACTTGAAATTTGTATTATAAATTCTCCCATACCATACATAAAACGAATCTATTAGTTTTTATTGATTTCTCGTCCCATTTCCAAAATATTAATACAAATCGATTTTGAGACGTGTTCAGAAGTGCCCGAAATTTTAGCTTGCATCTACAAGCATACAAAATAACACACACACACGCCCCCACGCCGCTTGCTG
Organism: Drosophila montana; assembly: GCF_035044405.1. Lineage (NCBI taxonomy): Eukaryota > Metazoa > Arthropoda > Insecta > Diptera > Drosophilidae > Drosophila > Drosophila montana. The sequence continues at coordinate 1,237,787 of NW_026997278.1, forward strand.
CGTAGATTTCGTTGCGGATGCTCTGCTTCTTCTACTAGCCGCACACCTCGGTTTATGCTGGCTGATCTTTACGAAAGACACCAATGAGTGTGTAAATACTAAAGCCTAAAACTAAACCTTTAAAAAGGCGTTTATTTTATTGAAACACTGCAAGTTATCAATTATTAAAAGTAAATCTACATGCCAATTTGTGGTCAACCTGAATTTAAATTCAATATAAATATATAAAGACATACTGGATGTCTATTACTGCCTGCTATATACATCTTCACCATTTTATTTAACCTTTATTCTATAATTGGGTACAGGGTATCATTAGACTCTATACTTATAATATTCAAAATAAAGTCAGTACTATTAACGGTAAATTTCTAACTTAGACTTGTAAATAATCAATATTTCTTCAAGACTTTCACGCAAAATATTATAATTATATTTTCAATCAGTGAAATGAAGAGCAATATCACGGCACAATTTTGCGACAGCCATATTAGCAAATCCAGCTCACCCTTCAGCACCCGACCCCGCCCCTGAACAAAGACCAGTCACATTCGCGCGCATTCTGTGTATGTGTGCCTGTGTGTATGCATGTGTGGCGTATGCCCGTGTATGTGTGGGTATGAAAGTCTGCGTAAGGTTTTTATAACATCTGTGCGCGACAGCCACGCCCTCTCAGCGTGAAAATTTTGTTAGCGCGTTTTCGTTGGCGAAAAAATCATAGGAAATGGATACGCCTTTTCTTAGAAAGCTTAAATTTGAATATACATTCACATATTCACGCATACACATACATATACATACAGCCTTTGACGGAGGGATAAAAACCGTATATAAGTTTTGAGAAGTAAGGATGAGTAGGCGATGGATGCAGGCTTCTGGCTAAGAAATTTATAGAAGAGGAATACTAAAAGTTAGAGTTTTAATTTAATTCATTTGTTATCTCCTTAAAGATTTGGCCAGTTTAATAAAAATACATAAATTGTATGCTATCCGTTATAAAATTCTATTCGTTAAAAATTATCCGGATTGGTCACAATGTTATATAGCTGTATTAGACAAAATATGAGTCTTAAGCAATTTATAGAAAATGTACATTGTATTAAAAACCAGTTTTTAACATTTATGCGCTATATTAATATATCGACGAACATCACAATTTTCATTTTATTATCGAAATATTTAAAATTGTCTATTAATAACGTCCTTTAAAACTTTTTCTAACAAAATGTTCATAAATAGTTTTCTATATGGTATATATATATAAATATATATGTCGCAAAATATAACAGGACTTAATAATATTTAGTTTAGTGAACATTAACTTTCAAACGACAGTTTCTATTGTTCACCCGTTGTTTGATGTTAATAAAAAAATATTAAGTGAAACTCGATAATTCTATATTCAAAGCGATTGGCCAAGACATATTAATACAACAATTTTTTACCACGGTTCGATTTATTATGTATAATATATAGCGATTAACCAAACTAAAATTTCTTAACTCAATACACAAATAACGTGTTTTAAACAAAACTCAGCTTTCGAATGGACCTAAATACATGGAATAATCTCAATTTACTCTTCCAATGTGATAGACAATATGTAAAAATATTTTTATGATATTATATATCCATTATGCGCTATCGTAAAATACATAATCATCTATGCAGTAAGGTTCGGAAACAGCTTAGTAATTTATTATATTCGATTTATTTGAAAACACGTGTACGGTGCCCTTCGACGCAAACACAATATTTAGTTTTTACTTACATATAATGGTTGATAGCTTGCAAAATAGAGCATGTTAACTGGGCAGAGCCCTGATTTGTCAATTAAATGGAGTCTCTTAAAATCTCTTAAGATGCTGAAAGAGCGCATAGGCCTCTCCAACATACGTGATGACCACAGGTCAACATTTTGAAGCGCGCATGCTCTATGGGTGGGTTCCTGTCGTATTTCCCTCAATTATTCTAGATTTAAAACTGGACACTAGCCCCACACGTTTCAGGATAGGATTTGAAGGTGGAGTGAAAATTAGCTGAGATGAGCCAAGCTGGGTCATTATGCACTCTCTTGCATAGAGATTAGAGATTGGTCAGTAAAGATAGCAATGTTTTGGTAAGCAATTTCCGTTAGGGGGCCACGTGACCTTGGCCTTGGCCTCGACTATTGAGCCTATAGCCAGACATATCCGAGTAATGCAACTGCGCTTCCAAGCCATTGCCTAAACACCAGTCTGTATGTCAAATTGATATGCGAATATGTGCACCATTTTATCGTGTCTGAGAAAACTTTTCAGAAACATATTGTAAGTTTCAAATGTTGACATATGGCATAAGCGATATATATATCAACTCATTTTTTGCCAATTGATCCTACAGAGTTCCTTTATAATATACTGACCGGTACTAGTCCAATTTTTTTTATTTTAATTCGCCTGTTGGTTACACATATATTTACTTGTTTAACTATCAGTGATACATATCAGAATAACATAATATTTAAATATAGATATTTTTATACCCTGAACTCATTAAAAATGGGTAAAAAGGGTATAATGTATTTGTGCAAATGTATGTAACAGGCAGAAGGAAGCATCTCCTATCCCATAAAGTATATATATTCTTGATCAGCATCAACAGCCGAGTCGATTTAGCCATGTCCGTCTATCTGTCCGTCCGTCCGCCTGTCCGTCCGTCTGTCCGGCCGTCCGTCCGTCCGTCTGTCCGTCCGTCCGTCTGGCCGGCCGTCCGTCCGTCCGTCCGTCTGTTCGGCCGTCCGTCCGTCCGTCCGTCTGTCCGTATGTATGAACGCAAGGATCTCAGAACCTATAAGAGCTAGAGACTTGAAATTTAAGCTGTAGGTCCTCCTAGTCCATGCGCAGATCGAGTTTTCTAGTCGAGACCTCCCGACTAGGGGCTACCCTGAACCCTCTTCTTCCAAAAGGCGATAGGTATAAAATAAAATATACTTGATATATATATACTATTCTAGAAGCTACATGTCAAGTTTGGTGGCACAAATACCCTTTTTACCCATTTTTAATGGGTTCAGGGTATAAAAATAAGGACGTATTCTTGATGAGGAACAAGGGAAAAACACGTCTTCAATGAATTTCTCAGAGATACTAAAAAATTTGAGACAAGCCGGTCGGATAAAAAACAAGGACAGTTTCAAACAATTGTTTTATTTTTATCAATTTTTTTATATCGCGGGAGAAGTTTCCCAAGTTTGCCCAGCTCTCACATATATGCGGCTTGCTATAAGATGGCGGACCTATGCTAAATCCTATGAGAGGAGCATCAAGGAAGCTTTTAATATGAGCGACTAGTTCAGATAAAAACAGACAGACATTAAGAATATGTACACTTCTTATAGCACTCATATTTGGTATGTTCACACATTTGAATGTCATCTTGATGACCTGAAAATGTCATGTAGATCGAACCATACACCAAAGGTTTTTAAAATTACAAATTGGAACGCTGTAACCGACTGCATAATATTCTGTCCACAATGTATTTGAAACAGCGGCTGATTTTTAAATATTTTAAAAATATTTAAATATGCATTTGATCTGTAAACAGGAGAAGCTACATTCAAGTTATTATCTCTAGTTTTCAAAATCAATTTACGCTTCGTAGTTTGCATTAAAAATAACGATTTTGTGAAAACGAAAGATTTGTAAGTTAAAAAGAATCTTCTTTTTAATTTTGGTATCCATTATTATGGTTTTGGAGTATAAGCCAACTTGTGGGAATCATCAAAAAATAACCGAAAAAAAAGGTAAAGATGCCATCAAAGGGCGCACAGACAGGGGTTGGTCAAGCACCCCTTAACGGGCGCAAAACAGGACAGAGGTCAGTGGTTTTCTGCAGTTAGTTGTTATTTTGTGCCCAAGAAAATCGTTTGAATTGTGAGAAAATTATGTGGACAGACTGGTTTGATCATCTTCTTAACGAATATAGTGTAATGAAATTTTTTAAACTGGCTTATTTTCTCACAGTTTTTGCAAGAATAATTGCTGTGCCTTTTAATGGTGAACGTGAGTTTGGGGGAAAGAGGTTCATTACAATAAGAAAGAGCTCTTATTGTTAAGTTCCTTCTTTTCTTATAAGGAGAAAACAATTTTCTAAAATATAATACGGTTTTTTCTGTAAACAGAGCTTTGCTCGTCCTATATTCTTGCTTTTTTTAAATGCTTGGCAATTACTTACAACGTTCAAAAGATGTTCCTCTGCTTATTTCTTTATTGAAAGATTGTCATCGATTAAATATCTGACCGCATTTGTAGTTGCATTTTTAAGAATACCAGCGGGAATTCCTCGGCTTTGCCCGTTGCAAATTTTGTGATTAATATTTTAAATATGACTCTTTTCCTAGTTCCCACATGTGAAAAAATTTAAAACTGCCCGTACTACCTTGAACTTCACGTCTATTTGAAAATATGTATACATACATACTACTAGAGGTGCGTGGAAAATTGCAGCAATTGGAATAAGAGTGAAGACGATGGAGCTTAAGGTAAACACGAAACGAAGGCGGGAGCAAGTTTTCTGCGACCGCGTCGTACTCGTATCGAGTCGCGTGAAGAAGGCAAAATCGCATCATTCGAAAATGTATTCGTTGCGAGCCGCCAATAGGCGCATGGCGCTGCGTTTCGCGGGTTCTCGCCATTGGTGCACTTTATTTTCAGTATCACATTATTCCTTTTTCCAGTGACTATTTTACACATAAATTACCTTCCTACATGTGTGTTAGTGTGCAGAATCTGACATCTTTTGTGTATAACATTGAGTGTCGTGGTGAACTTGTTCAATTTTTATTTCTTTGGTAATCGTTACATATATGCATATGTGTATATGTAAATATATCATATATATATATATATATATATATATATATGTATGTATGTATATATGTATATTTTTGTATCCATATGTGTGCTTTATTTCTTTTAAATAAGCTTAGAAATAATCTATTATAAATAAAATAAATATAATTTAACTTACTAAACTTTATTTGTTGGCCTATTCAGATTAGAATTTTTTTTAGTTATTTCCAATATAATTTAGACATATTGTGCCGCCATAGCTTTTCTAGACTGATTAATCAACATTAATCATCATCATTATAATCTACCATACAGTCCGCTTATTAAGTATATGAATCTTTAATTACATATTAATATGTTTGCAAATTAGTACTTGCTTCCTAGAAACAACAAAATCAAGTTAAGCAGCATAAAGAATTGGTTTTGATGTTGTCAAGTTTGATATTTTAGATAAATGTAGGTAATGTAAAGGAATTGAATTAAAGTTATATTTAGTATCTCTATTTACATATATATTTTTACAGTTAAATATAATAGGGAATATTCCCTGGCGTTGCCCATTACATTTTTTTCTTACATTTTAGATTTCTCTTCTTCACTTATTTAAATTCATCCTTGGTGGATTTAGTGGGGAAAGTTTCGGTTTCATTTCATTTCGAAGGATTTTTTTGAAAATTCATTGCAGACGTGTTTTAAACTTTTCATAGAGTCCAAGCTAACTCGATGGGAAATGCTGATCAAAGCTTTTGTGCCAAGTGTTAAGTTTGAGAAGTCTCTCACACTGTTTCACACTCGGAATATAATCTAATGGTGCCCCATCGGTAGTTTAATACCTCTAGTACAGAGTATATTCTAGCGGTAAATTTTGACTACAGCACTCTTATAAGTTAGTATTACATTTTCTAAGAAAAGCCTTTATGCATTTCTTAATTAAATAAATAATCGTATTCATCTTTTCGCTACTGCCTAAGTACAAACTGTGGCCGTGGTTGCTATGTACGAGTTTCGTTACGTATACGTAACAGTCGGTACAGTCTCGCACCAGAAGCTAATATTAAAGGCAGCAGCTCTTGCCTTGTTCTCGCTCGCACTTTTGTTTATACGCTTGATTCGTCTCTTAAAAATGTTAGCAAAAGTTTCCTTCGTTCGTCTTGTTTCATTTTAGAGACCCACGCATACATTTAAGCTATTTAATTAATTCCCTTTTCTGTGTATACTCGTATTTGCTCATATTTATGTATACATTTTCTTTACTCTTCCTTGACGGCACGACAGCGGCGTAGCCACAGTCACAATCTTGGCGTCAGCCTCGCGGGTTTTCGCTCATTATGTTCTACAAAATGTACCAACACAGATGCAGACCCGACACAAACTTCCGTACACACACATGCACACGCGCATATATACACACAGACACCCCCATACATATATAGCATGAACATCTTAAGGCAGCGGTAGCAGCATCGGCTGCCTACATTGTCGACAGCGCAGTCTGATTGGTCGTTCTAGTTCGCGCTGCTTTTGCGCCGCGCCTAGAGGCCACGAGAAACCCGTTTTAAGATGAAGATGCCACAGACAAGCGCGCAGCAGAGCGGCTGCGAGTATGATGGGCGAGTGCACCCTCTGCTTGTGTTAGGGTGTAATTGCCAGAGCAACAAAGCACATAGCAGCGTTTTTTTCAAGCTCGCGAAAAAGTTTACAAACTTTAGTTTAAAATGAATTTCTACACAGTATATATACATACTCACATGCTTGAGCGCTATCCCACTTTTTTATACCCTGTACCCATTTCAATCAGTGCAAAGTAAGATTAGATTCCCTGAACCACGCGCCGAGATGCCGTCCCGAACTTTCTAACCATAGTTAGTTATGCAAGTTATAACTTGTCACACACATACATAAAATCACACATATTCATACACACTCACGCGCTTGGTGCGCAGCTTACGTTGCGGCTGCGCTACTTTTTTAATGCATAAATATGGCATCCACATGACGGGCGAGTCATCATCGATATCATGGAAACAGGGCAAGCTATTAATGTTTTGAAATAAACTAGAAGAACGGTCAAAGTTTCTAGCTCTTATAGTTTCCGAGAACCACGCGTTCTTTCAGACAATGCCAGAGCGAGAAATGCTGAGTAAGAATAAATAAACTTTATTGGGTCAGAGATGCTTCCTTTCTCCCTGTTACATATATCATTATACACCCTATATCATTTATAATATACCCTTTTTAACCATTTTCAATGGGATAATAGTATGAAAATATGAAAAGAGTGCTCTAATCGCGAGTGTCCTGAAGTCAGCGGTAAGCTGTCGTTGCAATAATACTAGCTTGCTTATAAACATGCATACGCGAAAAAAGACATATACACACAAACGCACGCCGAAAGCAGCGCACTGTATGTGCTTCCCTTTGCCCCACACTCTGCATGAGAAATGCATTCTTGATTAATATTCATGTTTATATTCTGATCTTTATGAAATTTACAGGGTTTGAAGCCAACCAAAGCGCAAGGCTCTAACTTAATCATTTTTGAGTTATACTTAGAAAACCATATCTTAAAATTTACAAATATCGATATTATGAAAATGTTTGGCATATGTAAAAATATATTTAAAACTTAAGACTCTAAATTTAGAATATAGTATTGGGGTTAAAAGACCACATCTTAAAATCTATATATATCGATATTATGAAAAGGTTTGGCATATGCAAAAATATATTTAAAACTTAAAACTCTAAATTTAGAAAATAGTTTGGGGAGTCAGAGATACTTTCTTCTGCACATTACATTACCTTAGCCATTTTCAATGGATTAAGAATATATAAAAGGCTCTAGGTAACAAAAAGTCAGAACCATCCCCGACACTATAGGTAAATTCATGCATTTTTGAAAAGCTTCGGAATTCATTCCTCTCTAAGCCAGTTAATTTGTTATTTCAATTGTATACGAATCTTTATTTCAAATTTAGCCCCTTATCAATTTTAGCATAAAGACATATTAGAATACCACCTTCGAGCGCACTAGAATGAAATTTAAATATGTCAAATAGAATATTTTTGTCTGTATAAAATTAAAATAAAACAGCAATGATAATAATATTTGCACATGTTAATACAAAACTAGATGATGTAATATATTATAGATATTATTGAATATAAATATTGTTAATGTGGTACCGAAATCATAGAACGTTCGGTTATTCACATCGAGAGGTCCTAGCCCATTGAACGGCCGCATTGTGCCTTTTGCGTCGCCTGGCTAAAAAAGCCATTTCTGCTCTCCATTAATGTTTTCGTTACCATATTAATTTCCAATGTGGTACCGAAATCATAGAACGTTCGGTTATTCACATCGAGAGGTCCTAGCCCATTGAACGGCCGCATTGTGCCTTTTGCGTCGCCTGGCTAAAAAAGCCATTTCTGCTCTCCATTAATGTTTTCGTTACCATATTAATTTCCTTCATATATATTGCCTCGCCTCAATTGTTTTAATATATTAATAATCAGAAAGTATGACTATTTTCGGCACGCCGGTGCAAATATCATGATAAACCGAATTTTTTGTCATACCAACCTTTAACCTATTAGAGAAATAAAAAGTAGTCCGATCTTGATTACAATGTCCTCATATGCAAGCATTATAGTGAAACTGATAAATGGCAGCTATAGGATGAAGATCTCCGATGTTGATCAAATTATGCACATATAAGAGGAACAAAGCATAACTAATGCATCCCAAGTTTGGTCAAGATATCTTAAAAAACAAAACAGTTTTCCACACAAAAACCTTCATTTTGACCGATTTTTCCTTTGGCAGCTGTATGATATAGCTGTCCGATATTGCTAGCTTAGTGAAACAAAAAAATTACCAAGATATCTTGAAAAAAACATGTTTCTCTTACCAGAACTTAGCTTGCGGCCGATCGTTCCTATTACTGCTAAATGATAAACGATGTCGATAATATATTTTATTTATCTAATAGCCTGTTTCCACTATGCTCCACATTTGCTACTCCCACAAACTTTACATTCTGCGATTCCATTAGCAAGTGTCAGTTGTCACAGTTGTTCACATTCGCAAAAAAATGTTAGAAACGTTGATACAGGAATTAGGCTATAAGGAGCATAGTGAAAATTCAAAACTGAGAGATTACCAGAGAAACAAACAGACGGACATGGCAACATAGCCTTTGCTGTTGATGCTGATCAAGAATATATATATTAGTAGGTTCTGCTGGCTTTTATGTTCTGAATTTTTTCTTTTTAATAAAGTTTTAATTATATTATGTGGTAAGTCGTTTTTCATCTAAAGATTTTTCACTGGGTGCCCAATTTCTTTGTGGTATACTATGTCCAAAATTTATTATTATACTTCTTGGCTGGTTTGAGTTAAATTAAAGTATTCATCCATATTTGAGTTTTTTATACAACTTGATTTTGCGTGAGTTGTCAAGTCTGTTAACTATAGAGTCTAAAAATTGAAATTAACTTTGTTTGCTAGTTTGGAGTGTTCTTCTGTTTTGACCGTTACGGAAAAATGGTCATATACATATTTCGTGAATTGATAAATGGCAGCTATAGGATGAAGATCTCCGATGTTGATCAAATTATGCACATATAAGAGGAACAAAGCATAACTAATGCATCCCAAGTTTGGTCAAGATATCTTAAAAAACAAAACAGTTTTCCACACAAAAACCTTCATTTCGACCGATTTTTCCTTTGGCAGCTATATGATATAGTTGTCCGATGTTGCTAGCTTAGTGAAACAAAAAAATTATCAAGATATCTTGAAAAAAACATGTTTCTCTTACCAGAACTTAGCTTGCGGCCGATCGTTCCTATTACTGCTAAATGATAAACGATGTCGATAATATATTTTATTTATCTAATAGCCTGTTTCCACTATGCTCCACATTTGCTACTCCCACAAACTTTACATTCTGCGATTCCATTAGCAAGTGTCAGTTGTCACAGTTGTTCACATTCGCAAAAAAATGTTAGAAACGTTGATACAGGAATTAGGCTATAAGGAGCATAGTGAAAATTCAAAACTGAGAGATTACCAGAGAAACAAACAGACGGACATGGCAACATAACCTTTGCTGTTGATGCTGATCAAGAATATATATATGAGTAGGTTCTGCTGGCTTTTATGTTCTAAATTTTTTCTTTTTAATAAAGTTTTAATTATATTATGTGGTAAGTCGTTTTTCATCGAAAGATTTTTTACTGCGTGCCCAATTTCTTTGTGGTATACTAGTCCAAAATTTATTATTATACTTCTTGGCTGGTTTGAGTTAAATTAAAGTATTGATCCATATTTGAGTTTTTTATACAACTTGATTTTGCGTGAGTTGTCAAGTCTGTTAACTATAGAGTCTAAAAATTGAAATTAACTTTGTTTGCTAGTTTGGAGTGTTCTTCTGTTTTGACCGTTACGGAAAAATGGTCATCTACATATTTTGTGAATTGATAAATGGCAGCTATAGGATGAAGATCTCCGATGTTGATCAAATTATGCACATATAAGAGGAACAAAGCATAACTAATGCATCCCAAGTTTGGTCAAGATATCTTAAAAAACAAAACAGTTTTCCACACAAAAACCTTCATTTTGACCGATTTTTCCTTTGGCAGCTATATGATATAGTTGTCCGATATTGCTAGCTTAGTGAAACAAAAAAATTACCAAGATATCTTGAAAAAAACATGTTTCTCTTACCAGAACTTAGCTTGCGGGCGATCGTTCCTATTACTGCTAAATGATAAACGATGTCGATAATATATTTTATTTATCTAATAGCCTGTTTCCACTATGCTCCACATTTGCTACTCCCACAAACTTTACATTCTGCGATTCCATTAGCAAGTGTCAGTTGTCACAGTTGTTCACATTCGCAAAAAAAATGTTAGAAACGTTGATACAGGAATTAGGCTATAAGGAGCATAGTGAAAATTCAAAACTGAGAGATTACCAGAGAAACAAACAGACGGACATGGCAACATAACCTTTGCTGTTGATGCTGATCAAGAATATATATATTAGTAGGTTCTGCTGGCTTTTATGTTCTAAATTTTTTCTTTTTAATAAAGTTTTAATTATATTATGGGTTAGTCGTTTTTCATCTAAAGATTTTTCACTGCGTGCCCAATTTCTTTGTGGTATACTAGTCCAAAATTTATTATTATACTTCTTGGCTGGTTTGAGTTAAATTAAAGTATTCATCCATATTTGAGTTTTTTATACAACTTTATTTTGCGTGAGTTATCAAGTCTGTTAACTATAGAGTCTAAAAATTGAAATTAACTTTGTTTGCTAGTTTGGAGTGTTCTTCTGTTTTGACCGTTACGGAAAAATGGTCATCTACATATTTCGTGAATTGACCAGAGACCTGCGTCAACTGAGTAATAATTTGTTGCGCACCGATGTGTTTTTAGAGTTCAATCCCTTTTAAGATAATTTTTAAATTTTTTCTAACTCTAGATCTATTATGCTTTTTTTTTCCAAGCTTAAAGGTATGCTTTAATATTTTGTGCACCATTCCAATCATCGACGGACATTTGGGACAACTGCTGTCTCTCTTTCTCAGATGTCAGATGCCAGGTGGCGCCACTGTTTACGATTTTAACGCTGCTCCTGCCATCTACCGGTATATGTTTGCAGAAAGGGATATATTTAGGTATTTATATGAAAGGGTAGTTTTCTCGTTATTGAGAGTAAGTATCTTAGGTACTTTACATTATATATTCTCTTTTTCTGATTTACTAATGTCCAAGGAAATTTTCTCTTTTCCCCTCATTGACAATCCGTGATTTGCAGGAGAAGATGGGGAAATCTGAAAGCTCACGAAAAAATGTATGTTAATATTGGGCGACACCGAGAGTTACAAACAAGTATGTAACTGTAACACGGCAATGGATAATTTACTATACTCTTCCAGAGGTTATTGTAGTTTTATCATGAAATTTGTAACGAGTTGAAAGCACATAAACGAAACGTCAAAAATGTATTACTTTTCAAAATTGAAGCGCTTAATGAAGTTAAAGAGTTAAAAGGAATGCGTAATGGGTTTCTGAAAAAATAGAGCAAGTAACGGATTCGCCATACTCTGTTCCTGCTGCAATAACAGCTTCATATACGAGGGGAAAAGCCTATAGGGACAGAAAAAAGAATGCCAGCCGTAATCCAAAAAACCAAAAGATCTGACTCAAAAACTGTGACTTAGAAGTATGACATTTAAACTGTGAAATTTTGATAGTGTTTACAATGGCGAGAGGGACTTGGCAGTAGAATCTTAAAATGATATTCTTATGTAAACATACGCGAAAAAAATACAAAACCAAGCTTAGTATCAAATGTTTTAATTGTTAGGTTAACAGCCTAAAACACATATACCCTAAATTTTCCCAGTTCGAAATATTTTTCAAACATAGTCTGCAACCAATTCCGTTTAAAATATAATGGTTAACCGTTTTAACAATACTATACAAATTTTAATACATATAGTATTCATTTGTATTTATTATTATTAATTAAATAGTTTAATTTCAATACGTCACATTTTTAATTAAAGTTGAATCAGGTATTAGATGTAGTCATAAATAAGTTTCAAAACGCGAGTTCCCGACTAGGGGATATCCTGAACCGTCTTCTAACAACACATAAACGTTGGATAGAAAACAATACAATAATAATGCTGTTTATCGAATTCAATAATGAGGTGTGTGAAAGCATGTGTGTACATATGTATATACAGAAATTCTCACAGAAATTCTTGCAATTTATGCTATTCGTATTCGTATAATCTCAAAAATTGTATTGCGATAAAATTGTGACTTCAATTGGTGGGTAGTTCCAATTGGTTTATTTGTTTGAGTTATAGTCATGGGCTGGAGGCGGTGTGGTGGCGATAGTATTTATATATACTTGCTATATATATAATATTCAAGAAGCTACATGTCAAATTTAGTTCCTCTAGCTTTTAAAACCTACGAGTTATGCTTAAAAACATACGTTCCAAATTTAAAGTATCTAGTTCCTTTGGGTTCTAAGATCGACGTGTTTATACATACGGACAGAGTGACCGACAGACGGACGGCATACATACGGTCAAGAATATAAATATTTTATCAATCATACATTTGAACAACAACAGTACACCCCTTCTTACCCAAATTCAATGGGTTTAGGGTATAAATATTAAAAATGTCTCAAAAAAGGCTTACAGCCTTGCTGCTAACAGGATCGCAGGATCGTACTTTACGGACGAAAAGACTGGCCATGCTATAATTATCTACTTAAGTCGACACCCAGATCAATAGCATGTGTTTGTACTAGGGTCCGTAACTGTTAAAAGTTTTAAAATACATTTTCCACTTTTCTAATTATTTATTAATTTTTTATGTTGCCCAGAGAAACTTCCTTAAATTTTAACTTTTATTTGAGTTATGTATTTTTATTATTAAGTCATTATATTTTTTAAGTTATGAACCTATATTTTTGATTTCTTTAATTCACAAATATCGAGTAAAAGTAATTCGAAAACTCTTATTTTAAAAAAAAGCTCACTTCACATATATATATAAATATATCTATATATGTTATATAATTATATATATATGTTAAACTATATAAATATATATATATACATTTTGCGTGAGTTGTCAAGTCTGTTAACTATAGAATCTAAAAATTGAAATTCCCTTTGTTTGCTAGTTCAATTGTAAATTTGATGTGTTGTGTTCTATAAACATAGCTTATAGATTAATTTTACACATTTTTCCATATATTATAGATTAATTTTACACCTATTTCCCGCTCGTGGAAAATGTAACCTTACCTGTTCTATCTTAAACTCAACGTCTAACGTTGTATTTTATATTACATAGCTATTAAAAAATGTGAAATTCCAAGGCCGACAATGTGACACATGACGATATCGATTTTCCTGATTCAGTAAAGATTTTTAAATATTATCTTATATAACACACAAATACGCATTTGGAATAAAAACTCAAATGAATTATTTCTGTTTCTTGTACTGTCAAGAAATTTTTTCCTATTAATTCTGTGTATTGACCCGGCTTCGGTCTCGACCTCCTCCTCGTGTAGATTGTAAAAAAAGAGAAAAAGAATTTAAATAAATAAGAAAACCAACCACCAGCGACGACAGCCCCATTGCTAGGTTAGATACAAAGCACAATCCGCATCGTAAGGAGAGCAATTCAACATCTTCCTACCGCCCAACCCACTCTGTCAGGACTCAATCCAGGACGGCCGACAGTGGTTCAGAGTCAACTGACTCCATACCGTCAACAGCGCAAAAAACGCAGGGGCCAGCTTGGAAGCCAAAGAAAAATTGGTGTTTCACTGCCTTATGGCCGAACGCCATCGACGAGTTGCTCTGAACTGCGCCGAAAGGATCTTAGGCTGGGCGTCAACGATAGTGGGTTTAAGAGAAGGAGGTACACAATAAGGCGTCGTTCGTAGTCACAGGCGTCATCATCATCATCATCATCATCAATATTTGAATTTAAAATTTCTTATTTTGCAAAAGCGCGCCATATTTATTTCTTCTTTTGATTTTTCTTGCTTCCCTTCTTGTCACTTTTTGTGCGTTCCAGTTTTAGGCGGTCGGTCGGTTTTTAGATGGCGCTGCGTCTTGCATCCCGCGTCCTGCGCATACCGACCACTACCACCCACCACCTACACCGTCGTTTTGTTTTATTACGCAAGCATTTTCAACCATTAATAGCCGCGGGGCATTAAATTTTTAAATCACCCGCTTCGGCCGGGCCAGGGTGGTGGTACGATGGCAATGACTATGGCGATGGCGATGGCAGTGCTGAAATTGATGGTGTGGGTTGGAACAAAGAGTTGTGGAATGGGGTATGGGGCAGCGGCCCGCACAAATTCAATGGCAATGGTGTAGCAAGTACAGTCACGCAGAAAAACTAAGCTTTATGTTTGTCACTCTGTGAAAAGAAAGCTAAATTTGGGGAAAACTTTATGTGTAATCATAAAATGGATAACACAGTCATGAAATAAAATTCCCTGTTCAAAAATTGTTCAACGCACATACTTAGTTTCATACGCTACTTACGATAATACACAACGGATATCACTAGTAAGCCTCTTGACCTGTTTTTTTTATAAATTTAATAGCGCTGTCGACTGTGACCTTCAGCTTAGTAGTTAAACCCGAATGAATGCTATTATTTATATGTAAAGGCAACACACATTTAAGCAAGCTACAAAATTCTTCGACTGAGGTCCAATATTCCAATCAAGCTAAACATTTTTATTTTTACATATTGGTTAAATATTTAGTTTTACTTAAACATAACCCAAACATCAGGTTTCTTGAAAAAACGTATTGAGTATCCTGAAAATTAACATTTTAAATTCAGGTTCATACCCTGAACCTTCTGCTACCAAAACCAAAGGCCGCTCGCGTTATGCGCTAAATTAAATACAAGAAATTAAAAAAGATACGACTGCTGTGCTTAAATTTGCACTGAACAGGAGATCACACAATATTTATTACAATTAATACAATTGCAGTTCTATTAATGCACCAAACAGGAAATCACACAAAATTTATTACAACTAATACAATTGCAGTTCTATAGTAAAATTTGAACGCATGCATAAATGTTTGCAACTGGGTTAATTCATATTACCACACGATTTTTTCAAAAAATTTATGTTCGACTGAGGTCTAATATTCCATTCAAGCTAAATATTTTTATTTTTACATATTGGTTAAATATTTAGTTTTACTTAAACATAACCCAAACATCAGGTTTCTTGAAAAAACGTATTGTGTATCCTGAAAATTAACATTTTAAACTCAGGTTCATACCCTGAACCTTCTGCTACCAAAACCAAAGGCCGCTCGCGTTATGCGCTAAATTAAATACAAGAAATTAAAAAAGATACGACTGCTGTGCTTAAATTTGCACTGAACAGGAGATCACACAATATTTATTACAATTAATACAATTGCAGTTCTATAGTAAAATTTGAACGCATGCATAAATGTTTGCAACTGGGTTAATTCATATTACCACACGATTTTTTCAAAAAATTTATGTAAAACATGTAAAATATGTAAAACATTAGAAATGTGCCCAAATACGACGCAGACGGACCTCTGCAAAGTTTTGAAATAAAAATGCTTTTAAATTGAAAGACGAGTTTGCACAAAACACTAGCTATAACTAACATAACTATCTTTGCTACGCAATATTTGCCTGCCTCACCAAATAACCACATATCTATACATGCACACATTTATGTAAATCAATATTAGCTGAGGTACTGGGCACCCTTCAAGACATTCAAACCCCTCGGTTAACCCTTCATATAAGCAAGCAAATGGATTGCATTGCAATTTAAGCAAGATGTGAGGAGGTCTTTGAAGTAGCTGCGTTGCCTGTTAAGTTGGTGTTGGTGACCGACCGGACATTTCTGGCCCACTGGGCGGCCAACGGCAACGGCAAGGCAAGGGCACACCTGGAAAACTGGTTTTCTCACGATTTCCTATGGTAACTGTCATCGCCGTCATAGTTGGACCGGTATCTGGCAGGGGTTGGGGTAGGGTATGCTTACGCGCAGGACAATGACAGGACATTGGGTTCCGATCCGGAAAAAACTGCCGCGGCGAGTATTCAAATTAGTTTTGCCACATTACATATCAGTAGAGCTAACGGCCACTGCACTAATGTTTAAGCGCTGCAGACTATTGGGAAGTACGATCGAAGGGGGTTGGCATTGGAGTTGTCCTTTTCTGCCCTGCATAGGTCAGTTGTAGGGAGTCATTTAAATTTGCATACTATCGGCCTTCAGTAATATGGAAGAGAGCCGTGGCCGAGGACGAGGCCGATTGCTGATTGCCGAAAACAAACTGGTCAAACCGGTCGGATCAAGTCCTGCATATGTGTATTCAAGTAAATTGAGTGCCGGCCACTGGTTCTCAAAGTAATTCACTTTTAGAGACCCTTTCCATTTAAATGTTTCATTGTTGTGACTCCCCAGTAACCCTCACAAGCCCATACATAACACAGTTGAGAGTGCGAGAGCGCTTTCTCGTCTCATCATCCTCGCATGGCACACATGCGACGTCGGTTGAGCATGTGAAAGCGAATGTAAGCATAAATGTGGATTTTGACTGAAAGCAAAAACATTGTGTAACCGCTATGTGACCAAGCGACTCATTCTGATTTCAACACTGAAGTCGAACATATGGGAAAAGTTAAAGCTCTGAGCTTAACCAAGTAAACGCAAAAAAAAAACGAAAAACACTGTGCAACAACTGGATGTTAATAGAAAATACAAACTGTTAAAGTATAAATATATATTTATAAATAAACATAAACATAAATTTCTATATGGATATAAATAATTTTGATTCGTTTGTGCATACATATATAATAAGATAAAAACTCGAAAAGAAGTAAAAAGTAAGACATAATATTTTCGAATATATTGTGCTTTATAACACGCATGGGAGGAAATATCTCCTAACCCTCTAATTTTTCATAAATATTCAACATTCGATTAACACGTTTCGGGAAAATATATAAAAATGGTTAATAAACAGTCTTTTCTTTCTGAACAAGACAAAAATTTTATTTTGTTGAGAACATTTTTAATTTAAATGTGGAACAATTTTTATTTAATAGCGATTTTCTTAGTTAGGAAAAGAATTTTTTAAGTGAATTTTAATGATATTATGCAAAGATCCCTCTCTTTGTTGCATTCGGTAATTTTTTGCGTGAATTTTGATGATATTATGCAGAGTCCCTCTCTTTGTTGCAGTCGGTAAATATTTCGAAATCTTCGGGATCAGTCAAACTAATTATATCTTCGGAATCAGTCAAACTAATTATAAGGCTTTAATAGAAGCAGTTAAATAGATTAATACCGGTAAAGCTAGATTGCAAGTATCTTTATAAAAGCTTAATGGTGATAATTGGCTTGTGGTTTAAAGGCAAAGATTTGAACATTATCATAAATTAACTTTTTTATTACTTTTACATATTTTTCTGTAATACAATTTAATATTGACCATCCATCATAATTTAATTGGACTAATATTTAAAAAATAAAAATTGAAGAAAAATTAAGATTTATTTAAATTTTAAATCAAGTACCTTAAATAAGCAGTGCAAACAGTCGTGAATGCCTGGCCGGGAGATGCAATTGGTAAAACTTTCGTCATTTACTTTGGTTGTTTATCCGAACTATATAAAATTTGTAGGGTATAAATATGGCATCTAAGTGTGTGTAAATACCAAAGCCCAAGACTAATGTCTAATTTGTTTTTTTAAAAATTTGGCGATAACGGACGATGAATCCAAAAAGTGAGAAGATCAAGATGTGTGTATACTATACGACAGACTACATTAAAAATGTGGTGTGCCTAGCCCTTATAAGCTCCGAAAATGTTAAATGAACAAAATTTGGATCTATGTCGATTTAATGGAAATGTTGCAAGTTATGAGAATTAAACTCATACAGCACAGGTACTATGCATTCAGTCATACGGACAGGCAGACGGACATGGCTTGATTTCGGGTAAGAAGTACTCCCTTCTGCCTGTTACATGCATTTGCACAAGACTTTTGAACCCAATTTACCATTTGATATTGGTTCAGGATATACAAATATTCTTTTCTACTAACTTAAAGTAATTTATTATACCCAATTTTTACCATTTGATACTGGTTCAGGGTATACAAATATTCTTTTTTACTAACTTAAACTACTTTATAAAAGCCCTTCCATATGATTAGTCGTAAAAAATTGTCCATTGAGAGGAAGCTTATGAAGAATAACAATAGAACTATCATATTTACTTGCGATATTTTAAGAAGTTTAATTAGGATATTATTTAAACAAAGCTGATAATTTAAAGGTACTAAGGCACATTTGTCTACTTGTTTTAATCACATACAATTAAACACATTAGAAAGCATTATTCATGAAAAGCAATCGCAAAGGTTTTATTTACGCAACTTTCTTTTGGTAGGACTTTTTAATATAAAAAAACGACTAGCATACATTTTCTTTTACGATTTCTACCATTTTTATAGAAACTTCTCTACATCAAAATGCTTGTGTAGCTATAGCTATTGGGTAAGCAATTCCACCGATTGTTTCATTTTTCTTGTTGCTTGTTTTTTTTCCTTTTTCAAATCACCAAACTCGGGTGAATGAAGAGGGTGCACAGCGAAATGGACGCTTCACAATTATATTTGTGTGCATGCTTATGTATGTTTTTGCGAGTCCTACGCTCGGCCAACCATCTTGTTTCTTCCAGAGTACGAATACTCACCACCAGAAGAAGAGGCAGGCAGAAGCAGCAACAAAAGGAACACCATTCCAACGCCCCTGCCAAGGCCACCGCCCGAGTCCGAGTCCGAGTCAACGTCTGATAGCTGCGCACGACCATTCGGTTGCTCGTAAACCATTAACAAAAGAGTGAGGGTGGCAGATACAGAAGCAATGGCGGGGGTGCGGAATAGAAACAGGGACTGGGCCGTCATGTTGATGCCCGCACAGACATGACTACTTTGAGGAATCTGAATACTGCTTTTAAAATTATCGACCCACAGTCACTTGCTTACATATGCACACACAATTGTGAATAAAATAATGAAATTTCTTCCTTATTAAACTGACTATTCCTTTAACCTAGTGTTATGAGAAAAAATAATTATAAAGATTTGCACATGTATAAAACAGTATATATATATATATATAAGCGGCATAATATACCCAAACTGATAAATCAATAAATCCAGGACTGTACGTTTGTCTATCTTTCTGTCGGTCCATCTGTATGAAAGCGCGATCTCAGAAACTATGAGAATTAGATGCATCAAGTTTGGTATAATATACAATATATATATATTATATATATATATGTATATAGCATATCTCGGATATTTAGGTATATTCGTTCATATATGGCATGCTTCGATTAAGGAAACTTATAATTTTCAAGATCTGTTATTTTTGGTCCACCAAAGATTGTTTTTCAATTACTTACACTTACACTTTGAAATTCTATGTTGAATTTATATACATAAAAGCAGTTTGGCTCACATTTATGTTTGTATGCATAAATGCATTTTTAAATACCTGGGGCGTATTTATGGTTTAGGAATTCAAGGCGTGGTAACAAAAAAAAATATTATATTAACTTCTACAGGAGCTTTTGTAATTAAGTACACCTGACTTCTGTGTTTCTAATTGCTTGTATTCCCTTTGTATATAGTTAGCATATAACTACAGCTTAATGTTAATAAGCAAATTTATTTTTTTCAGCGTGTGATCCAGTAGTGCCTAACACGGATTACGCATATAGTCCTGTCTTTGCACATATGGTGCCGGTGAAAGCGGCTTAATATGTAGGTGACTATAAATGAAATATATTAAAACTAAGCTTACTCTTATCATATTGCAGATGCACTGCACCATAATAAAAATAAAAACCATGCTAACTGGCTTGTCTCCACAGCATCACGAGCTCGTAATAATTTCACAAAATAGGAAGCATGAAATGTATTTCTTGTGCACTGTTTGTAACAGTAAATAATATATATTGTAAAACCATTTTAATGCCGGATAATCGTTAAAGAAGGAACTTGAAAACGTAAAGATTATATTTAATAATTGTTTCAAAGGAATATACTTATATACCAATATGTACCAGTATTTAAATGTATTTATTTGATAACAAGCAATAAAAAGGGCAATCGGGCTGATAAGAATCTAATAGTCTGACATCAGATTAAACATTTTTTTATTTAATTATTTATGCATTTAAATCAACGAGTAAAATTTTCAAGAGTTGCATTTAAATATTTCAATGAACAGCGAACGATACTTTAAGAAGACTTGATATTAGTAAGAACATTTAAAAAAACGGGAGGTCCTTTTTCGATTTATAATATGAAAAAACTTTGTGTTTTGTAGTACACCTTTTTATATTATTTGTAAGGCGGGTTTGTATGCCTTTTCCAAAAAATAGCTTGTTTAAAACTTATTAAATATACCTTTATGAGTCAGGTGTTAATCTTTAAACCGGTTTTAAAACTTTCAAAGGTGCAGCGTACCTGTCCGATTTATTGACCATCCAACTATCAATAGATCTGTATATAGTATTCTAGAAAATACATTTGAAATTTTGTGACTCTAGCTCTTAAATCCTAAGAGATTTGCTCTAAATGCATTACTGATTATCAGAAACAAATTCTTACTGCGCGGCACTCTTACTGCGGCACATATGTTCAAAATTTTAAGTTTCTAGCTGTTATCGATTTTGAAATTGATGCGTTTATACATACGACGGACGGACATCACTTGATCTACTTGGCTATTTATACTGATCAAGAATATGCATACATATATACTTAATTAGGTCAGAAATGCGTCCTTCTGCCTGTAACTTTCGCACAAAATCATTATACCCTTGTTAACCAGTTTTACTTATGTTAAGGTATAAAAACGGACAGCCAATTCATCGTACTTTGAGATAGAAATTCTATAATAAAGTATAATGCATGCTTCATTTCAGAAAAGGTTTAAAAGCTTACGATTCAAACAATTGTTGGCCAGTTGCAGGCTGGCTTGCAAATTAGCACTCATGCGCATAACTGAACTGTATTTTTAGTGCAGCAACTATTTTCAAAATATCAGATCTCTAGCTCTTATAGATTCTGAAAACTATGCGTTCAAACATGCGGACAGACGGACACGACTAGATCGACTTGGCTATTTATGTTTATCAAGAATATACATATATAATTAATGGGGTCAGAAATAAGTGCTTCTGCCTGTAACTCTCACACAAAAAACATTATACCTTGCTTGTTTTATTTCAGAAAAAGTTAAAAAGCTTACGATACAAACAATTGTTGGCCAGTAGCAGGCTGGTTTGCAAAGTAACACTCATGAGTACAACAGAACTGTATTTTTGCTCAAAATACATTATTGATTATCGGAAACAAACTTTTACTGCGCGGCACTCTTACTGCAGCACCTATTTTTAAAATATGAAGTCTCTAGCTTTTATTTATTCTGAAATCGGTGCGTTTATACATACGGACAGACGGGCGTGACTAGATTGACTTGGCTATTTATGTTGATCAAGAATATACATATATAATTAAAAGGGTCATAAATGCGTCCTTCTGTCTGTAACTTTCGCACAAAAACATTATACCTTGCATGTTTAATTTCAGATAAGTTTTAAAAGCTTACGATGCAAACAATTGTTGGCCAGGAGCAGCCTGGTTTACAAATTAGCACTCGTGCGTATAACTAATCTATATTTTTGAATGTTAAATATGGGCTAGCAGAAGGCTAACAAATGAATAAAAGGATGCAGATACTAAGACCAGAACACAATATGTAGCTGAATGAATGTGTTAATAACACTTAGAATTGTACATGTATACGGTGAGAGATCAGTTTGATCGTTAACCTAGTGTAGGCAATGTAATGATAAAGTTGCTGCTAATATTGGCGGGAGGAGAGGCAGTATTGATCAATTGGATAAAGAGAAAAAAGGATATATAATTGTTTTTAATATAGAAGAGAAAAATTAATTAGTTTCGGTAAAGAGTGATTAGCAGTCGTATTTTATTGTATTTTCATTGCTTATAACTAGTTCATAATACAATATAAGAAACATAACTGGAACAAAAATAGGTCCGACTGTGATACGCACTAGATGACAATAACTGGCATGTACAAAAACAATTTTTAAAAAACATGCAAATCTCAATGTTTAACAATTATGTGAGGTTTATACAAAAACATAATAATATTTTACAAATAATTCTTAATTCAACATGGTAACTTAGTGCTTGGCGGGCTTATTTGAATTTTTTAACAGATTCCAGAGTTGATTCACAAATTAACAGCTGCTATCTGGTATTAACGGAGCATATGATGACTTTAACAGTGCCTCTGTTATCGTTAACAGACCCTTCTAACAGAGCCTCTTTTTTGCGTTCGTACTGCAAAAAAGCTGCTGTTATTTACAGTTCATATGGTTTTAGCAGTGCCTCTGTTATCGTTAACAGACTTGCAAGTGCATTCCAGCAGAGCATCTGTTATCGTTAACGGACTCACAAGTTCGTTCTAACAGAGCCGCTTTTTTGCGTTCGTACTGCAAAATATCTGCTGTTCTTTACATTGTCAACCGTTGAGTGAAACAATTCAACAGTAGATAAAAAAAATGCAACAGTCGAAAGTAAACATTGTTTGCCAATAATAAGAATTAAACAATTTTGTTAAAACTTAAGTATTGAATTTCTACTTCAATGCTCTACTTTCATTTAATATTCAATTTCAATAATAAAAAACCGGGAAGGAAAATTGCCTACAACTATTTTTAGGCATATCGGCATCAAGAGAATGTGCGAAAAAGATATAAGGGGCTTTTCACTAAATATATTTTGATTAAAAGGAAAAAAGGAAAAAACAACTCAATTCAATTTATATATATTAAGAGAAGAAGGAAGCTAATTATTTTATGAAAAAAGAGAACGATTCAAATTCAATTATCTCTAAAAAACTAGTCATAATTGGCTAAGAAAATTTCCTATTTCGATTTTCACCCATATTTCGATCAATATAAAGCAAGAAAAAGAAAAAAGGGGCTTTTCACTAAATATATTTTGATTAAAAGGAAAAAAGGAAAAAACAACTAAATTCAATTTATATATATTAAGAGAAGAAGGAAGCTAATTATTTTATGAAAAAAGAGAACGATTCAAATTCAATTATCTCTAAAAAACTAGTCATAATTGGCTAAGAAAATTTCCTATTTCGATTTTCACCCATATTTCGATCAATATAAAGCAAGAAAAAGAAAAAAGGGGCTTTTCACTAAATATATTTTGATTAAAAGGAAAAAAGGAAAAAACAACTAAATTCAATTTATATATATTAAGAGAAGAAGGAAGCTAATTATTTTATGAAAAAAGAGAACGATTCAAATTCAATTATCTCTAAAAAACTAGTCATAATTGGCTAAGAAAATTTCCTATTTCGATTTTCACCCATATTTCGATCAATATAAAGCAAGAAAAAGAAAAAAGGGGCTTTTCACTAAATATATTTTGATTAAAAGGAAAAAAGGAAAAAACAACTAAATTCAATTTATATATATTAAGAGAAGAAGGACGCTAATTATTTTATGAAAAAAGAGAACGATTCAAATTCAATTATCTCTAAAAAACTAGTCATAATTGGCTAAGAAAATTTCCTATTTCGATTTTCACCCATATTTCGATCAATATAAAGCAAGAAAAAGAAAAAAGGGGCTTTTCACTAAATATATTTTGATTAAAAGGAAAAAAGGAAAAAACAACTAAATTCAATTTATATATATTAAGAGAAGAAGGAAGCTAATTATTTTATGAAAAAAGAGAACGATTCAAATTCAATTATCTCTAAAAAACTAGTCATAATTGGCTAAGAAAATTTCCTATTTCGATTTTCACCCATATTTCGATTAATATAAAGCAAGAAAAAGAAAAAAGGGGCTTTTCACTAAATATATTTTGAATAAAAGGAAAAAAGGAAAAAACAACTAAATTCAATTTATATATATTAAGAGAAGAAGGAAGCTAATTATTTTATGAAAAAAGAGAACGATTCAAATTCAATTATCTCTAAAAAACTAGTCATAATTGGCCCGCCTCCAACGACGCCTCCGCTGGCTTATTGAATTGTGCTGCCGCTTCTCATGGACACCACTATGGATACAGGAGTCACTGCATATAGGAGCGCCATGCACATAGTGTGCATTTTGGATTCCATAGAGGCCACGCTCGGGCAGCCAATTTGGACATCTTCGAGGCCGGAGCATGGCCGTTGACCATTGCAGTTCCGTCTGCAGGGGCGCCCGCACTTGTTCCGCGTGTGCTGGGAGGCAGGTACGTACTCTTTTTACTCCTTGCAGAGCCCGTCTAATTTGCCTTTTTCGTTTTCCAGGTATGGCTGCTGTACCAAACATCAGATGCCCATATAGCCCGGCCATTGCCAGTGCCTCCTGGCCGATACGCTGCTGCTGCCACTGCCACTTGTCAGGCAGCAGCTCATCTTGGAGCGGCCCTTGCAGTCGCCTCCGAATTGACGCCATTCGGTAAGTACATCTACGTTTTGCAGACAGTATTGAATTCTCACTCTTTCGTTTTGCAGGCGTCGATTGTTGTTGCTGCTGCTCATGCTCATCCATCAATGGCGGCCCAGATGGCCAAGGCTGCCCCTGCACAGGCACCAGCTGCATTTGCAGCTCCTCAGGGGGGCCAGGCTCCATCTGCTGCTGCATCGTTGGACATCTATCAACCTGGCGCTCCACAATGAGCCCAGGCATATCCAGTGGCAACTGCTCGGAATTTGCCATTAATATATTTTGCCGCCGCCCAGGAAGCGGGTCAGGCTGCAGTTGCTGCTGCATCGTTGGACAAGCATTATTATTATGCCGCCGCAAGGAAAGCGGGCCAGGCTCAGTCTCAGGCTGCACCGATGGATAAATTTCATTTTGCCGCCGCAAGGAAAGCGGGCCAGGCTGTACTAAATGTACCAACGAGGGAGTCATTTCCGCCTTCTTCTGCAGGTAAGTTGACAAAAACAATTCATATTCATCATTATCAATATCGCTATCATTATTATTATATATATTGTTGTTATTGTTAGTATTAGTAGCATGTATATTGTTAGTGCTGCTGCCGCATAGCCGTTGGGCATGCTGCATTTGCAACTCATTTGTATTCAGCTGCACTGACTCATTGTCTGCGAGCCGCTGCTGTATTTCAATTTCATTCCCTGCAGCGTGCAGCGCATCATCCATCTCTTGCCCCAATGCCTGCTCCAACATATCAAGGCTGCGCTCTAGCTGCAATTCATCGGCATTAATAGCCGATTGTATTATACCCTCTGAGGCCGGCAATGCCGTCCGTATTGATAACTGATCTGAGGCCAGCGCTGCTGCCCGAAATAGTTCCTGTTGCTGCCGCTGCATGTGCTCTAATTGCAGCTCAGGTATAATTAGCCATTGTATTTGTATAGGCTGATCACTAATTAGCGGCTCTAAGATTTCGCGAGTTGTTAAGCCATTTTTTAGTTTACGATGAAACGTGTTTATTGTAGACTCGCTTAAACGTTTTGGAGGCCCCATTGATCGCCTTCGTTCCGCCTGAGCAAGCATATCCGCTCTCCTTATAGCCTCTTGCTCATCCTCCTCAAGCTGTAGCAGCGTTGGCAGCCTCTCCTCAATCACCTCTGTCTGCTGTATCAACTGCTGCTGCCGGAGTGGCGTCATGCATTTGTCCAATTGTTCCGTATACCTGGGCCTCTGTAGGCGCACAGGTATAAATGGCTCTAGCAACAATTTCCGAGCTTCAATATTCGGATGACAACTTAGTGACTTTGCAAATCTATCACTTGCCAACTGATATACTTCATCTACACTTTTTATCCCATACGTATTCCTCAACGTCTGGTTCCTAGTATACCAGCCAGCATTCATGCATGTCCGCAAAATTTTATTCTGCATTGTTTCTATCCTTTTTATTTGCGTGTTCGAGACCAATGCTCCCCACACAGGAAGCGCATATTGCCATATAGGTGCAATCAGCTGTTTATATACAACAGCCTTGCAGTTTTTGGCTAGCCTACTATTATTCCCCAATAGCCAATCCAGCTTTTTGTATACACCACGCAGCCTTATGCAAAGCTGAGTTATGTGTACATTCATTGTCAGCTTTCTATCCAACAGTAAGCCCAAATATCGGTGCTTCACATTATTTTCGATCATTTGACCATCTATCTTTGGACAAAGCCCTGCTTGTGACGCATCCAGCCTACGCGTGCTAAACATTACATGCGCTGTTTTGCTACTATTTATCTTTATGCACCATTTCTCTGCCCATCGCATCAAACAACTCAAATATCTTTGATTTGTTTTCACTGCCTCCAATATATTTTGAGACGCACACATAACTATTGTGTCATCAGCATACGTTGATAGCTGCATCCTATTGGCTTCATCGTCTCTCATTACAAGTCTAGGTAGTGGCATGTCTGAAGAAAATATTGTATACAATATAGGCCCAAGCACGCTGCCCTGGGGTACACCTGCATACACTTTTCCAGCCCTTGACTTTATGCCATCATTGCATTTTACAATAAATGTTCGCTCTGCCAAATAGCTTTCCAATACATTATACAGTGCAAGTGGCAATAATTTTATCAATTTAACCAACAGACCAGCGTGCCATACGCGATCGAACGCTTCACTGATATCAATAAATACAGCCGAGCAATATTGTCGCTTCTCATAAGCATTCAATATATATTGAGTCACCCGAGCCAGCTGCTGCTCAGTCCCATGATCTTTTCTAAACCCAAATTGATGGCTTGGTATAGCATTTGCAAACTCTTTGCATTCAAATAGCCTATGCATCAGAAGTTTCTCAAACAATTTAGAGAACCCTGCTAGCAAACTAATTGGCCTATATGACGATATCTCTGCTGTACTTTTACCAGGCTTCAATATCATACTGATCTCTGCGCTTTTCCATTGCAGATGAAAGTGCCCATACCTTAATATACAATTGAATATGAGCACCAGGTATATAATCGCCTTCTCTGGCAATGACTTAATAACCCTATTATCTATATTGTCCATGCCCGGAGACTTGTTTAGTTCTAGCATATCTATCTCTAGCATAGTCTCGCTAAGACTTATCGGACGAAATGGCAGCACAGACACACTGTCTATATTCTCTTCGAATTGTTCTAGCTTTTTTCGCTTCTGTTCTAGCAGCTCGTCTGCAATTAAATTACGCACATTTTTCTGGTTGACAATTGTTGAGTGGGAGGCTGGGTCGTGGATGGGACGAGATGGGAAACGGGACGGACAAATTGGGCACTCCCGCCCATCGGCCTGCAAGCGTGAGCGAGCTAGCTAGATGAGAGGGCGTGTATATGTGTGAAAGTGAGTGAGAGAGAGATATAATCGACCGTATGGGTGTATGGTACAAGGGTGAGCGTGTGTGTGAGTGCAGGAGCAAGCGAGTCGTAGTGGGGCGGCTTTATTGGCGCCCACTCAATTTTAATTCTAACTACTCTCATAGAACCATGCTCCCTATCACACACACTGGTCTCACGCAAGACACCAAAACATCCATTATATCTAACTACAAACACGACCATAGACCCAACAATCCGGACACCTGCAATCCATCTCAGATCCGTACATCCAGACTCAAGCAACCCATTCCAGAAAGTTTATTGATATACATTCATATTCTCTTTCTCTCTGTTTTTGTTTTTGGATTAACAAATATTTCTCCTTAAATATATATACTTATTTGATATAACAAATGTGTTACAAAATTAATTTTCTTAAATTTAAATTGTGTTTTATCTTTAGCTTAATTACTAAATGACAACTTTTTAAATAGAATTAATTTTGTGTTTTATGATATAGTGTGTGTGTGTTTGTACATATGTACATTGTATGATATAGTGTGTGTGTATTGGCTAAATTATAATTAACTATAATTTTAATTATTAATTTTTAATTTTATTATTATTATTATTATTATTTCTAGCATGTATGAGTTTTGCCAAATATTTCATACATTATTTTTAGAAAATTGATTAATAATAAACATTTTTTTGGCATGATTTAATGTGATTTTCATTTCCTTTTGTTTTAATTGATGTTTTTTGTCTCAATAGAAAATGAATTTTTTGATGAAATTGTAATTTTAGTTGTAATTGAGGATGGAGTGTGGAGTGTAGAGTGTGGAGAGAAAATATTTAAAGGAATGTACAGTTGGAGTGTGTGCGGCATCAGCATTTATATATGCCATAAGCCAGCAGATATTGATAAGTGCCATGCAGAAAAATAAAAAATTGAAAAAAAGAAATTGAAAAAAATTGTATGAGAGAATTTGCTTTTGAACGTTAATGAATTTATGGATAATTTTTGAATTCAGTTATGATAATTGATTTGAGTTTGATTTATCCGGCTAATTTAGTCGGATATTGTTTTGTCAAATATGCTGTTGGACTAGGTCATGGTTAAATATCGGTACAGCGTGTGTGTGTGTTCCCGTACGATTGTGTGCGTGTGTGTGTGTGTGTGTTATTTTGGTGGCTCGAGACAACAGAGCTGACCAACACACACACATGCACGACACACCAGGGCCACTCCACAATTGCACAACAAAGACCGTCCAATGCCTATCCAATGTATTTGATTACCCAATGTTTGTTTGTTGGGTGTCTTGTGAATTTTATTTTTCAATTTTTTGTTGTTTTCCCAATTGGAACTTTTTCTTCTCCAAACATTCTCTCCTTTTTTCCTTTGCTCCTCTGTGAAGCAAATGAAGGAAGGAGAGTATTCTACCCATCCTTTGAGCAGTTTTCAAGGCCACATCAAATCAATTATATGTGATTTTTAAATAGAGACATTACTTTCCTCTGACAATTATAAATTTGTCGCCAAGTGCCATTCTCTCAGTTGGAGCACTGGCTAAATTGTCAGAAAAAAGTCATTTGGCAATAGTATCTATTTGGCAATATGGGATTGAAAATAGGATAGGGTGGAAAAAGAAATAAAAAAATTGGGATGAAAATTCATTTGTTGTGATAAGAGTAAATTTGGTTTTTGTTTATGTGTATGAATGTGTGTGTGTGTATATGCATATGTGTGCATGTGTAAGTGATAATTGTATTTAATAGTAAATATTATTGTTTTTGTGATTGTTTGTGATATGTATGCTCAATGTGTGTATGATAGTGAGTGTGTATTTGTGTGTATGTGTGTGTATTGTATTGAATTAATGAATTAAATTAATTAATCTAGGATGCTGATGACTATGGTGTTGATGATGATGATGATGATGTTGTTTGTTGTTATTTGTTGTTGCTGTTGTTGTTGATGTCGTCGTCGTCGCCCCGCCACAGAGAGGAGGGGTGAAGGGAGACGTGTCGATGTTGAGAGTGTGCGCGCCCAGTTGGGCAGCGTTGATGATGATTGTTGTTGTTTGCGCGCAAGTGTGTGTATGCATGCGAGCATGTGTGTGTACATGCGCACATAGATGTTTTGCATGCGCGCATATGTATGTGTTGCTGTGCGTATGTTTTGTGCACCAGCACATGGGCGAGCGGAGTGAGGCAGCTTTCCTGTCTGGTGGCGCACCATTTGTGAGCGAGCATGTGTATGTGCATGCGTACAAGTGTGTGTACATGCGCACATAGATGTTTTGCATGCGCGCATATGTATGTGTTGTTGTGCGTTTGTTTTGTGCACCAGCACATGGGCGAGCGGAGTGAGGCAGCTTTCCTGTCTGGTGGCGCACAATTTGTGAGCGAGCATGTGTATGTGCATGCGTACAAGTGTGTGTACATGCGCGCATAGATGTTTTGCATGCGCGCATATGTATGTGTTGTTGTGTGTTTGTTTTGCGCACCAGCACATGGGCGAGCGGAGTGAGGCAGCTTTCCTGTCTGGTGGCGCACAATTTGTGAGCGAGCATGTGTATGTGCGTGTGCATGTGCGCATATATTGGCGTCATGATGTCTAGCATTTAAAAATGCTAGGAGACACGCTAGACTGGCAGGCGCTGGCAAGCGCGCACACATTTGATGATTGATTGTTTGTTGTTGTTGTTGTTAATGTTGTGATTATACTGATTAGTAATTGCAATGAAAGTTGCAGATATTGATAAAGTTAATAAGGGAAAAAAGTATTATGATCCGAGACTGGGTTGAGAGATGGAGAGAAAAGGTGAGTAGACAAAGGTAAGTAAAAATTTTAAATAAATATTAAAAGAAAAATAAAAAAGGATAATGTGGGAGAGAAAATGAAAGAAGAGAGAGGTAAGTGTCTCGATCATGATTATTTATATTTTAATCCCATAAACAATTTTCCCATTTTTGCTTTGATTAATTTGAGCATGAGCAGCGATATATGAAACAATGGGACCGGGCACAATTGATCCACATTCAATTCATTATTTTTTGATTTGCAATTGTATCAATTTGAATTGGATGTGGATGCAGCAGGCAGTGTGGAGTCATCACCGTGGCGAAGCACTCCCTGCATTTGTTGCTGCATTATGGACATCCAGCCCATCATCTTATCTAACTGTTCTTGTTGTTTTTGCGCCATTTCAAGGAGCATTCGATTGTTTTGATCGTTTACGGACTGCTGTTGTTGCGGATGTTGTTCTAGTTGTTCTAGCTGTTGTTGTTGTTGTTGCCGCTGCCCATCATCCACCTGCATAGGCACAGGCTGTTGATGTTGTTGTTGTTGGACAGTGGCAGTGGCAACTTGACGCCGTTTAGACAAATTTTCTAGCATTTGACATTGAGTCGAAACTATTTGTTCGCGACTCAATATCAAGCCAGTTTGATTAAGTTGGCGCTGTTGTTGTTGTTGATGCTGGAGTTTTTGGATCTGTGCCCATCTGGCTCGCGGATCCAAAGTATTGATAGTGGGGATTGTGTGAGTGGGTTTAGATTTTTTGGCATTTTTTGCCATATTGACAATGTTGTTGCTGTTAATAGCGAACGCAGCTGATGTGCTTGCAACCGGCTGTTGTTGCTGTAGCAGTTGTTGTTGTTGTTGTTGTTGCCGTTGTTGTTGCTGTTGCTGTTGCATCGGCTGTAGCTGTTGCATCGGCTGTAACAACAACAATTGTCCATCAGTGCGTTTGCGTTTTTTGATTAGCTTTTTCTTTTTGTTCTTATTAAGATTAGGATTGATATTATTTGCATTGCTAGGGATTGCTTGCATTTGCATTTGCATTGGCATTGGCATTGGCATTGGCTGTTGTTGCTGCTGTTGTTGTTGTGCCAGCAACGGTTGTAATTGTTGCTGTTGTTGTGCAAGCGTTTGTAACTGTACCGATTGCTGGCGCTGCTTTGGCTGCCTCTGCTTCTGCTTCCGCTGTATATTCGGCTGTTGAGGCTGCCGAATTTTTGGATTTTTATTATTGGCCATGGCCAATAGTTTTGTATATAATAAATCCAAATACAATGGACAACCCTTGTAGTTGGCGGTATGGTTCATGCCACAATTGGCACATTTTGCTGGCAGATTTGCCAATTTGATGCAGGCTTGTGTTAGGTGGTCTTCACCACACTTAACACAGCGCGCTGAGTGTCGGCAATAGCGTGAGGTATGATTGAAGCGTTGACAACGATGGCATTGCGGCAATCTGTTGTCATTGCTTTTGGGCCATTCGAAACGTACAATAAATTTGTATTGTTTGTATTTGTATTGTGGGTTGTATACGCTTCGTATCGTATAACCCATACAAGATCCGGAACGAGCGCTCCTCACGTCTCTGATATGTATTATATTGGTAAGTATTGTCATTATTTAGGACATTTATGATATTTTGATAAGTACCTAATTTGAGCCCATAATCAATTATGGGCGGATTGTGGTCATTTAGTTTGGCGATTAGTGCGTCTATACCGTTTTGATTCGATTGCGTAATATAATCAATGTATATTTGGGGTGGCTTAAAGTTTTTGCTCTTTGGAGCCAAAACTTTGCCATCAGCAATCGGTTGTTGTTGTTGTTGTTGTTGCAGCAGATTTGATTGCAATTGTGATTGCAGAAGAGGGGTGGGGGGCGGACGAAAATCAAAGGTAGGATTGGCTGCAATGGAAGCCGTAGAAGTAGCATTGGCTGCTGAAATATTTGCTGCTTCTATTTGATTTTCGATCGGATTGAGTATGTTATTATTGTTGTTGTTGTTGTTGCTGATGTTTGACATTATTATTGGCCGATTGGCAGAAGCTAAAGCAGCTTGAACTGCGTCAGCCAAACTGTTGGTCGTCACTATTGATGGTGTTGTTGCTGCTGCAGCTGCTGCTGCTGTTGCTGCAGATGGTTGTGATGGATGGACTGAGTGTTTCTGTGAACGTTGAGGTTGAGGTTGTGACAATTCGGACAATGCAGGAGCCTCAAAATCGGATTCAGATAGGATACTGAACCGATTTGCAATTTGCTTGCTTCGAGATGCATCCTGTTGTATGGATCGAGAAGTTGACGAAGTTTGGCGATTGATTTTACGCGTATTTTTACGACGAATTGTTTTAGCATTTTTGCCTGATTGATGGAGCAATTTATAGTGCATAGCGCCAGTTGTTGAGGTAGTAGCAATATTGCTGTCTAAACAACCATTACTGGATGTGTTACCAGTCGAACTGGAATCACTGCTTATGCATATAATTTTATTAGGTGGATCTATTGTTGTTGCTGTTGCTGCTGTAGTTGGGACAGGATGTAAGGATGCAGTCATTAGAAGCTGTTGGGCTGCATCCATTGTTGATGATATACCATCGCTGCCCTCAATGTCAACGAATAGCTCACTAGAAGAGTGATTCGGATTGTAATTATTGAGTTTTTGTGAAGTTGTTTCATTCACTTGATCGGACTCAAGCTGGGCAATTAAACGCTTGTAATGCGCTAATTGAGCTTGTGCATCAGTTGGCATTTTAGCCGGTGTTGAGCATGTTGCCTTTGTTTCAATTGTTGATGTTCCAATTGGAACACCCAATTGGATATTAAGCTGCTGCTGCTGTTGCTCTTGTTGCTGTTGTCCCTCTTGCACAGGCATTGCGGGTGCAAGGGGAGATGATGAAAACATAGCCGCTGCCGGCACCATGGTGTCTGCTAAGGTGGACGACACATTGTTTGATGGTGCTGGCATTGGTGACATCGGCGACAGCGAGAGGTCCGACAAATCGGACAAAAGGCCAGGCGATAGCGCCGATACAGCTAGCAGCTGAGCAGAGGACGGAATTTTTTTATTCTACATATTTGTGGTAAGTGATAAAAAATTTTCAGATTTTTTTTCCAGGTTTAATGATTTTTCTCGAATTTTTCCGAGATTTTTTAGTGCATTTTTAATATTTTTGTTTAATATTATGTTTTCTTAAATTTTTTCAGATTTATTTTAGTGAATTTTCTCGAATTTTTCCGAGATTTTTTGTTCAATTTTAATATTTTTATGATTTCTCGAATTTTTCCGAGATTTTTTAATGTATTTTTTATATTTATATTTATATTTTCTCAAATTGTAGGTACTTTCAAATGGTAAGTAATTTAAATGGTAAGTATGTGTATTTAATATATATTTTTAAATGGTAAGTATATATATATATTGGTATGCTATAGATATGTATTAGTATTTAATGTGTATTATTATTGTCTGATATATATATTAAGGGCGGCGGCACGCCCGAAAAAACAATAATATTTTTATAAGAAATTTTAAAGGTAGCGGCGGCACGCTATGTTAAAGTTTCTATGTTTTGATATAGTAAATTGCCGACGGCACGGCAATAGTTGAAAATTTATTATATTATAATATGATATATATATATATAAATATCAATGTTAATTGATTATCTGGAGACGACACACCAGAATATCAATATTTCTATAATAAAAGGATTTTGTTTTTAAATGGATATTGATTTGCCGACGGCACGGCAATTATTTGCTGACAATGTATTCGAGTTAGCGAAAAAACGGCGCGCTCAAAAGAGGACAGAGAGAGCAAAACAAAAGAATTTCTCAAATGGAGCAAGGCCGTGCTAAGGAGAGAGCAAATAGAAACAATGATGGCCGCTGTGAAATGAGCGAGATTTCACGCGCGTTTGTTTTGATTCTGCTGATCGGCCAGCCACTTGTTTTTGTTTTGATTCTCTCGCACGCTCTCGCGCGCTCTCTGTTTACGATGCAGAGCGGCAAGAGAATAAGCAAGCAAGCAGGCAAGCTGGCTTGGCGCGATTTTGATTCTCTCGGTGGCTCGGTGGAATTTATTATTATTGTTTTTATTGTTATACCCTTGCAGAGGGTATTATAATTTTGTCGTGAAATGTGTAACGCATAGAAGGAGACATCTCCGACCCCATAAAGTATATATATTCTTGATCAGTATCAACAGCCGAGTTGATATAGCCATGTCCGTCTGTCCGTCTGTCCGTCTGTCCGTCTGTCTGTTTCTATGCGAACTAGTCTCTCAGTTTTAAAGCTATCTTTATGAAACTTTGCAGAATTCCCTCTTTCTGTTGCACGCAGCTCATATGTCAAAACCAGCTGGATCGGACCACTATATCATATAGCTGCCAAAGGAACGATCGGTCGAAAAGTAGGTTCTTGTATGAAAAACATTTTTGTTTATAAAGTTATCTTGACTAAACTTTGTATTTATTAGTTTTACTACGCTCCCCATATATATGCAAAATCCTATTAAGATCGGGCAACTATATCATATAGCTGCCATAGGAACGATCGGTCGAAAATTAAGTTTTTGTATGGAACATTTTTATGTTTTTCAAGATATCTTGACCAAACTCGGTATTTATTAGTTTTACTAGGCTCCCCATATATATGCAAAATCCTATTAAGATCGGACCACTATATCATATAGCTGCCATAGGAAAGATCGGTCGAAAATTAAGTTTTTGTATAGAAAATTTTTATGTGTTTCAAGATATCTTAACCAAACTCGGTATTTATTAGTTTTACTACGGTCCCCATATATATGCAAAATTCTATTAAGATCGGACAACTATATCATATAGCTGCCATAGGAACGATCAGTCGAAAATTATGCTGTTGTATGGAATTTTTTTGTTTTTCAAGATATCTTGACCAAACTCGGCATTTATTAGTTTTACTATGCTCCCTCCACTTATGCAAAATCTTATTCACATCGGGCAACTATATCATATAGCTGCCATAGGAACGATCGGTCGAAAATTAAGTTGTTGTATGGAAACCTGTTTTGTTTTTCAAGATATCTTAACCATACTCGGCATTAACTATTTTCCCTGTGCTTCTTAGATACGGGCAAAGCACTATGAGCATTTTGAAAAGGTTGGGTCTGCAAGGGTATTAAATCTTCGGTGTGCCGAAGATAGCACTTCTTTCTCGTTTTTATTATATTATTGTTTAATTGGTGGCGACACACCGTATTATTTGTTTAAACAATTCGGTGGCGACACACCATATATTTATTTGAGAAAAAATATATATGAAAAGTTGGCGACGACACGCCTGTGTATTTCTTCGATATATATTTGTTTGTTTTGGTTATTGTTGTTTTTAGCGGCGACACGCTATGTTTTGATTAGGATGTACAAATTATATACATATATATTTGTGAATGAAGTCCTGAGAGTAATTCAGACACTTGTCGCTCTCTCTCTTTCTATGAAGAGATCAATGGCAAATAATTATGTTTTGATTTTGTATATTTCTGTACAGTACGCTTGCAATTTTCACACACACACACACACACATAAATCGTCTGCCTGTAGCAATTTGAGCGATTGTTGTTGTGTGTTTGTATATGTGTGCGCGCGTGACTATATCACGAGATATGCAAGCTTGCAAGTTTTCGTGAAATGCGTGAGCCTATGGGCGTGTGGGCGTGTAAGCGTATATGTGTGCGTATATATATGCGTGTGAATGAGTTTTTTTTTTTCCTTTATATTGACAGAGCATTTACAGATACCATACATCCAAATGGAAGCGAGTGTGTGAATGGAATATGAGTGAAAACACAGGAGGAATTGGTTCCCACTTGACCATGGTGCAGAAACACATTCCAAACAAACACGCTCCACATTCATATGTAGGCAGCCAAGCTTTGTCCGGATTTATTTAGGATAGATGTTTACAAATTCCAGTTACAAAATTTGAAGCTTAATATAATCACAATACTTTTGATTTGATATAGTTTAGGGTTTTATCCCGGTATGATATAGCAAGTGTAATTATGTTTGTCTCATTTCTTCTTTGTAATTGATTGTGATTAATTGAGCATAACATCTTTAGACTGAAAGCGGCGACAGCATTACTAGTATTTTGAATGCCATAAGCCGGCTGTTCTGATAATGTGCTGTTAGGGAGAGGAGGTGACGTAAAAATGGCAAGCGTGCAGGGCAACTTGGATGAAAAAACTGCTGCTTGAGACAAAAGGCAGGACTAAAAAACATCTTAGAATACCCTGCTGCTGCAATGCCAGGTATGACAAAGTATTTTAACTGGTTACCATGCGTTGTCGTTTGTGCGTCTCCCCTCTCATAGAGACTGACGTGCGATGGATTTTCAATGTATAGAGTAAGTTTATTTATGGGTGATGTTGTGTGACTGTGGAACTGGATAAATGACAAAGACATCAAATGAATGATGCAAAAGTTTATTAGGAGTGGATGGTTGTAATATGAACAAGCTGCCGACAGCATAACTAGAACATACACGGTTGCGGTCTTGGCATTGTCTCTATTCTAGTATGCAGAGCGGAATGCATGTGCATATTGAATAATTATAATGCTCCAGAAAGTTGATAGAGAATGGTTAATTTGGAAATTAGTTTGTTAATAGAGATCGTATAGATAATTATGAAGAGTATCCTAGACGGAGAGTATATATTGGAAGACCTTTACAAAAAGCATGCAGTACTTTTAGTCATCATCTGCATGATAATCATACCAAGATAGAGTCGAGTCTGTTTGCTCACCTAGGCTGCTCATGGTTTTTAAACAGGGCCCCCGGTATACGAGACAAACATGTCCTGTTCGTTGTTTTGGATAGTATAGTCAGTTTGCTCACCTAGGCTGCACATGATTTTAAGCAGGGCTCCTGGTATACGAGACAAACTTGTTCTGTTCGTTGAATTGGGAGAAATGCATATCAGCAGAGATGCGCATGACAGAGTTGTATTACTTGAAGTGAAGATTAGGAGAAAGGCTAACAGTTGATAAAGTAGCTTGCCGAAGAACCAGTGCATAATGTGTGGGTGAATTAGTGTGGGGCTGGGCACGATACAACCGGCCAGGTGATCGCGCACAAGGGGCACGAAAGGCTTGGCTGGGGGCTGTATGACCGGCCAGGTGATCGTGCACAGGGGGCACGAAAAGCTTGGCTGGGGGCAGTATAAACTGGCCAGGTGGTCGTGCTCAGGGACACGAAGGCTTGGAAGCAGCTGGACATCAAGAGGAGTATCAAGTACATCGTAGGACGGTTGATGTAAGCATCGTGGATGGTGTAGTGGCAGAGAGAAATTTTTGAGTATCAAGCATAAGGGCATCAGTTAACAGGATTCGCTCAATTGACGTCATAATGGGTATTATTGTGGTTTTTTTAGCAGTCGCATTTTATTGTCTTCTCATTGCTTACATCTAGTTCACAATACAATATAAGAGACAGAATTGGTACAAAAAAGGTCTGAATGTGAAACGGACTAGTTGACAAATTACTGGCATGTACAAAACAATCTTAAAAATTACATGCATATCACAACATTGGACAATTATGTGAGAAATTACGAAAAATAAATATTTTACAAGTATTTTTCCATTTAACAGACTTAATATTATGTTTGGCGGGCTAATTTGAATTTTTTTAACATTTTACAGCGCTATTTCTGTTATTAACAGTGCCTCTGTTAACGTTATCAGGGCTGATTTCGATAGCGTTGAGAACAGCTGACTGGACATACTCAGCTGTTGAATTTATGTAAATGTTATTAAAAACGTAAACAATGTTTGCCAGAGGGGCCAATTTGAAAGATTTGTTGAAATTAATGATTTAAAAGGTGCATATTAACTTATTTATTCTATATTCCAGGTTGCATGGAGTAATATGTTGTACGGCCTGGCATTCCTGTGTATTTGTCGCCCGCTGTCGGACCATCGACGTTGGAGTCTCTGCCAGGAGTGCCACGGCCGCCTTCTGGCAATTTGGAGATGCCTGCCGTTCGTCGAGGATTCGCTGTGTGCTGTTGGAGGTGCCTGTTGAAGCATCTGTGGCACCTTCAGACGTGTTTGCAGGCCAAAGCAAGAGAGTAGAAGCCATACTCCCAGCCTGTGGGGCATTTGCAGCTGCCATATGCCTGGCCGTGTTCGTCTCAGGCACACTTGACGCTGCTGCTGCCGCTGTTGCACCAGTCTCTGGCGCTTTGGAGGCCAGCGGTTGTGTTGAGCTGCACCCGTGGAGTGCCTTTTACCTAGTAAGGTAAGAAGTTGCCGCTGTTGCTGATTTTCATAGGCTGCAGGTAAGCGTCTTTTAGGTTCAATATAGGATACTGAACCACTTCTTTGCCTTTTAGCTGCCTGTGGTGGTGACTGCGTGTTGTTGCTGCTGAGTGCCTCAACTACCTCCCGCTGTTGCTGCTGGGGCTGCTGGCGACTATTTGGATGCTGTTGGTGAAGCTGTTGTGTAGCCACCTGCTGACTATGGTGCCGAGAAGCATCTGTGTCGCTGCCTGTACGACTGTGTGGGACTAATATGCTCTGTGGAATATAAGAATCGGTTTTAGTGGCACAATCTATATTGCATGTATTATTATTTGTAGTGTTTGTTTCAGTTGAAGCTATTGTATGTTGTAACTGTTTTTGTTGCTGCTGCTCTGGTGGTCGCTGCTGCTGACTTGGCTCATTATTAGAAGCCTCATCAATATCACGCTCGAGTTGGCGACTGATTATTTCCAGTCGCTGCTCAAGCTGCTGTTCATCCTCAGTTAGCCGCTGTTGCTGCAAGTGGGCGTGCTGGGGTTGCGAGAGTGACCGTTCTGGTTGTTGTTCTGTGTGCTGCAGTGCTGTAGCTAGCACTATTTCAACATCAGGCGTTTGATTTTGCTGTTGCTGGTGTACTTCGAGCTGCTGCTCCTGTTCTTCAGGATGTTGTTGCTGTTGTTGTTGCTGCTGTTGCTGTTGCTGCCGGTATATTTCTATAGCCAGCTCACGAGGCAATACTAGTTGCTGGATTATCAATGGCTGGTCCCTAATAGCAAGCTTTAGTTCCTCAAGCGACATTCGTCCTTCCCTATATTGCCGTCTGAGTGAGTTTATTCTCATCTCACTGAATCTGACTGGTGCTTGTTGTCTAGCCTGTTGTTGCTGTTCCTGTTGCCTTCTGAGCGTATTGGCTTCGTCTTCTTCTTGTTCCATGCGTAGAAGAGTTGGCAGCTGTTGTTGCTCTTGGGATTGCTGCAATAATTGCTGTAGTGGGCGAACGTGTTGTTGGAGTTGCTGGTTATATCTTTGCCGTTCGAGACGAATTGGCACATACGGACTTGCGATGAGTTTACGAGCATTGGCATTTGGATGGATAACAAGTGAATTGGCAAATCTTTTACTTGTGATATTGAATATCTCATCCACTGTGCCTATGTCGTATGTTTCGCGAATGTCTTGGTTCCTTATCCACCAAGAGGCCTTTACTATTTTCCTTAGAATCCAATTCTGTGTGGATTCTATTCGGCGCAGCTGTGTGTCGGAAATCATGGCACCCCAAATCGGCAAAGCATATCTCCATATTGGTGCAACAAGTTGCTTGTAGATGGTGATTTTGCAGTCTACAGACAACATGCTCTTTTTGCCTATGAGCCATTCTAATTTCTTGTAGAGTGCTTTAAGTCTGCAGTTTTTTAAATTGCTGCGCATGCTTGCGCTACGACGAACTGCTAACGATTAAGTTAGCAGTCGCATTTTATTGTCTTCTCATTGCTTACATCTAGTTCACAATACAATATAAGAGACAGAATTGGTACAAAAAAGGTCTGAATGTGAAACGGACTAGTTGACAAATTACTGGCATGTACAAAACAATCTTAAAAATTACATGCATATCACAACATTGGACAATTATGTGAGAAATTACGAAAAATAAATATTTTACAAGTATTTTTACATTTAACAGACTTAATATTATGTTTGGCGGGCTAATTTGAATTTTTTTAACATTTTACAGCGCTATTTCTGTTATTAACAGTGCCTCTGTTAACGTTATCAGGGCTGATTTCGATAGCGTTGAGAACAGCTGACTGGACATACTCAGCTGTTGAATTTATGTAAATGTTATTAAAAACGTAAACAATGTTTGCCAGAGGGGCCAATTTGAAAGATTTGTTGAAATTAATGATTTAAAAGGTGCTTTTTCCTTTATATTGACAGAGCATTTACAGATACCATACATCCAAATGGAAGCGAGTGTGTGAATGGAAAATGAGAGAACACACAGGAGGAATTGGTTCCCACTTGACCATGGTGCAGAAACACATTCCAAACAAACACGCTCCACATTCATATGTAGGCAGCCAAGCTTTGTCCGGATTTATTTAGGATAGATGTTTACAAATTCCAGTTACAAAATTTGAAGCTTAATATAATCACAATACTTTTGATTTGATATAGTTTAGGGTTTTATCCCGGTATGATATAGCAAGTTTTTTTCTGGTTCGAGAATCGAATGGGAAGCCGGGTCGGATGGGACGAACTGAGAGGCGGCACATGCTTGGGACGCCGAGCACCCGCATCGCCAACAGACAGAGAGAGAGAGAGAGTGGGAGAGTGAGAGTGCTCGCAATGTGGACGGAGGGGGGGCGGCGAGGTATGGCGAGGCAGCATTGTGATGGGTGCCTGCTAGCAGCATACTTCGCTACCTGCTCCAACCAATCGCGACAAAGGGCACACACTCCCATTTGATCTCACTTACATCTGTTTCAGCGTTGCGCATGTAACCGACTCGATTACAGTCCGTTCCATCAAACTTCGACTTACCATCCCAGAAATTTTATTGATATACGTATGTATATATTTATAAAAAACATTATTCTTAAATTTTCAGCTTACATATGATAAACAATTTTGTATGTGTATGATTAGTGTGTGTGTGTGTGTGTGTGTGTTTAACATGTATGAGTAG
Source organism: Drosophila montana (assembly GCF_035044405.1). Taxonomy (NCBI): domain Eukaryota; kingdom Metazoa; phylum Arthropoda; class Insecta; order Diptera; family Drosophilidae; genus Drosophila; species Drosophila montana. Next base: position 1,279,419 of record NW_026997278.1, read on the forward strand.
TTTGTGCTTAGATTAATTTTACAATTATAAATATATATAAATTTGTATGCGTTTTTGCCAAATTAAAGCATACTTTAGTAATTTATTATTTAAATTGTACAATATATATGCACTTGTATGATAGATGTATTTGTTTTTCTTATGATTAGTATTTGTCTGTTATTAATGAATTGTAGAGTAATTAAATTGTTTTTTTTTTATATGTACAAGTTGTAGGCCAAAAAGATTAGAATTAGTTATTTATTTTTATATATTAAAAGATACGTACAATTTGAGTTTGTGCGGCATCAGCATTTATATGTATATGCCATAAGCCAGCATTAATTGACGAGGGCCGTGCAAAAAGAAAATTTGATGAGAGAATTTAATTTATTGAATATTTAACTTATTAGTCTGTTTTGAATTGATTTTGAAGCGAATCAAGGTGAGGAGTATATTTTTTCTATTTATGATTGATATTTTGTTTTTCTATAGATAGTTTTTTGGCAAATGTTTCCAACTTCTGGGATTGGACATGAGCAGCGACACGAAGTGTGTGTGTGTTCCCGTTTATAAGTGAGCGTGCTTGCTGTTGAAACAATTGTTTTAAGCAGAGTCACGCAGCACTGGGCCACTCCACAAGTGCACAACATCGGACGAGCATGCCAATCTATTGGTATTTGCTATCCTGTGTAAAATTGGGTGTCTGTAATAAATGTGTTTTCCCAATACAAGGATTTTTGTATCTCCCATTTTTTGGGAAAAAAGATTCACCCCATCTTGATAATCTTAATCCTACATCAGACTAATACAGCTTTTTTGATAGCTAATTGGATGTTATTTGTCGCCTAGTGCCTTCTCTCTTTTTATATTTGATAGAATGTATCAAATATATTTTAGCACCGGCTGCCTATCAATTAAAGCCGATTGGCAATATTAGCTATTTTTATTGAATGCAGAGTTAGATTGATGGATGATTGAGTAGCAATATGTGTATGTATAATTATGCTTGCATGCGTGCATGTATGCTAGTTTAGCATGCGTACATGTGTACATGCGTACATGCGTGCATGTCAGCATACATGCATGCATGCATGTTATTTGTTTGCTGAAACAATATATACATATATGTATGTAATTAATATTGATATATATTTTTTTTTTTGGCAAATTATTAATTAATTATTGTTTTTTGTTTTCAGGTGTGTGCTGCTATTGTTGTTGTTGTTGTTGACGACATTTGGGTATATATATTGCCACCACAGGAGTGGAGAAAAATGTACCCTTTTTTTCCTTTATATTGACAGAGCATTTACAGATACCATACATCCAAATGGAAGCGAGTGTGTGAATGGAATATGAGTGAACACACAGGAGGAATTGGTTCCCACTTGACCATGGTGCAGAAACACATTCCAAACAAACACGCTCCACATTCATATGTAGGCAGCCAAGCTTTGTCCGGATTTATTTAGGATAGATGTTTACAAATTCCAGTTACAAAATTTGAAGCTTAATATAATCACAATACTTTGATTTGATATAGTTTAGGGCTTTATCCCGGTATGATATAGCAAGTGTAATTATGTTTGTCTCATTTCTTCTTTGTAATTGATTGTGATTAATTGAGCATAACATCTTTAGACTGAAAGCGGCGACAGCATTACTAGTATTTAGAATGCCATAAGCCGGCTGTTCTGATAATGTGCTGTAAGGGAGAGAAGGTGACGTAAAAATGGCAAGAGTGCAGGGCAACTTGGATGAAAAAACTGCTGCTTGAGACAAAAGGCAGGACTAAAAAACATCTTAGAATACCCTGCTGCTGCAATGCCAGGTATGACAAAGTATTTTAACTGGTTACCATGCGTTGTCGTTTGTGCGTCTCCCCTCTCATAGAGACTGACGTGCGATGGATTTTTAATTTTTTTTTTTTTTGTAGTATGTACTGGTCTATTACTCAGTACATACGGCTGGTGGCCCAGATCCGTGTAATGGCTGGATCTGGACAAGTTTACCGCACTGCGCCGCTTAGCGGACCACGCGGAATCGGTCGTTTTCTTGGAAGGCAATTGTTGGTATTGCAGATTATGGCTAGGTATAGCTCTTGTTTTTGGCGCTTAGGTGTTGCTCAGGTTGGAGCTTGTTGTGCTGGGTGAAGCACGAATTGTTTTTATTGGTGGTTGGTCAATACGCTATTGTGGCTTTGGTGGCTAGCCTTGGAAGTGTAGAGCATATTGAGGTTGTTAGTTGTGGTTAGTGTTTGCGCCAGGTTGGTGGTTAGTTGTGGATTAGTTTTGAAGTCTGGTGGGACAGTTCAGGTTTTTGAGGTTTGTTGAGCTGTTTGGCATAGGAGTTGTGCCGGCTAGCATTGTTTTCTTGGGGTTTCATGGTCACTGCTCACTCACCTGGTTTACACATACCCAGAAGGGCAGAGCTCCAGGCACCCAAGCAAAGCAGTTAAGGCACTGAGGTTGTGCAGATTTTATTCTTTATCACTGCTCACTCACCTGGTTTACACATACCCGGAAGGGCAGAGCTCCAGGCACCCAAGCAAAGCAGTTAAGGCACTGAGGTTGTGCAGATTTTATTCTTTATCACTGCTCACTCACCTGGTTTACACATACCCAGAAGGGCAGAGCTCCAGGCACCCAAGCAAAGCAGTTTAGGCACTGGGATATTGTTGTGCTGTTTTTAATCTATAACTGCTCACTCACCTGGTTTACACATGTCCAGAAGGACAGAGCTCCAGGTACCCAAGCTAAGCAGTTTTTAGAAGTCTGATATGACTGTTCTAGGCACTGGAATTTAGGCGGTGCAGATTTATTAGGGGTGTGATATATCCGAATATTGGATGGCTGTATTGTTATTTTGGGTCACTTTTGGTGTGTATGGGTCTCCTGTTGCTATTGAGCAAATTGGGTTTGTTTTTGTTTGTCTGGTATGAACGTTAATATGCAACTTGGTTGTCGTCTGCATGTCTAAGAACATACACTTTAGGGTCTCTTCTCAGTCTCTATTCTGACAAACTGAATGACTTGCATATTAATGGGTTAGTATTATTGTTAGTGGAATTGGTTATATGGTAATACTGGCACTGAGAATTGGGAGTGCTGTTTGTGCGAATTGTAAGTGCACAATATGCTTTGGCTGGATATTTTGGTGGTTAAGTTTGTTCAGCAGTTTGAAGTTTGTTGTATGTTTGCATAGACTATTGGATTATGGTATTAATACACAGTGTAATTTGGTTGTGTGTTTGATTGTTCTTTATTTGGCCATTGTTTGGTTTGGCAGTTAATATTTATTTAATTGTTAATGTTTGAGTTAGTTATTTTAAATTGAGTGATTAGATTGGCCAAGGGGTTTGGATCAGCAAGATCAGGGTTAATGATAGTTTTTTTTTTCCTTTATATTGACAGAGCATTTACAGATACCATACATCCAAATGGAAGCGAGTGTGTGAATGGAATATGAGTGAACACACAGGAGGAATTGGTTCCCACTTGACCATGGTGCAGAAACACATTCCAAACAAACACGCTCCACATTCATATGTAGGCAGCCAAGCTTTGTCCGGATTTATTTAGGATAGATGTTTACAAATTCCAGTTACAAAATTTGAAGCTTAATATAATCACAATACTTTGATTTGATATAGTTTAGGGTTTTATCCCGGTATGATATAGCAAGTGTAATTATGTTTGTCTCATTTCTTCTTTGTAATTGATTGTGATTAATTGAGCATAACATCTTTAGACTGAAAGCGGCGACAGCATTACTAGTATTTTGAATGCCATAAGCCGGCTGTTCTGATAATGTGCTGTAAGGGAGAGGAGGTGACGTAAAAATGGCAAGAGTGCAGGGCAACTTGGATGAAAAAACTGCTGCTTGAGACAAAAGGCAGGACTAAAAAACATCTTAGAATACCCTGCTGCTGCAATGCCAGGTATGACAAAGTATTTTAACTGGTTACCATGCGTTGTCGTTTGTGCGTCTCCCCTCTCATAGAGACTGACGTGCGATGGATTTTTAATGTATAGAGTAAGTTTATTTATGGGTGATGTTGTGTGACTGTGCAACTGGATAAATGACAAAGACATCAAATGAATGATGCAAAAGTTTATTAGGAGTGGATGGTTGTAACATGAACAAGCTGCCGACAGCATAACTAGAACATACACGGTTGCGGTCTTGGCATTGTCTCTATTCTAGTATGCAGAGCGGAAAGCAAGTTGCATATTGAATAATTATAATGTTCCAGAAAGTTTATGAAGATTGGTTAATTTGGAAATTAAAGACTATGGGAGTTGTTCAGCTGTACGAGAAATTGTAATATGAACAAGCTGCCGACAGCATAACTAGAACATACACGGTTGCGGTCTTGGCATTGTCTCTATTCTAGTATGCAGAGCGGAATGCATGTGCATATTGAATAATTATAATGCTCCAGAAAGTTGATAGAGAATGGTTAATTTGGAAATTAGTTTGTTAATAGAGATCGTATAGATAATTATGAAGAGTATCCTAGGCGGAGAGTATATATATATATATATATATATATATATTGGAAGACCTTTACAAAAAGCATCATTTAGTCATCATCTGCATGATAATCAAACCAAGATAGAGTCGAGTCTGTTTGCTCACCTAGGCTGCTCATGGTTTTTAAACAGGGCCCCCGGTATACGAGACAAACATGTCCTGTTCGTTGTTTTGGATAGTATAGTCAGTTTGCTCACCTAGGCTGCACATGATTTTAAACAGGGCTCCTGGTATACGAGACAAACTTGTTCTGTTCGTTGAATTGGGAGGAATGCATATCAGCAGAGATGCGCATGACAGAGTTGTATTACTTGAAGTGAAGATTAGGAGAAAGGCTAACAGTTGATAAAGTAACTTGCCGAAGAACCAGTGCATAATGTGTGGGTGAATTAGTGTGGGGCTGGGCACGGTAAAACCGGCCAGGTGATCGCGCACAAGGGGCACGAAAGGCTTGGCTGGGGGCGGTATGACCGGCCAGGTGATCGTGCACAGCGGGCACGAAAGGCTTGGCTGGGGGCAGTATAAACTGGCCAGGTGGTCGTGCTCAGGGACACGAAGGCTTGGAAGCAGCTGGACATCAAGAGGAGTATCAAGTACATCGTAGGAAGGTTGATGTAAGCACCGTGGATGGTGTAGTGGCAGAGAGAAATTTTAGAGTATCAAGCATAAGGGCATCAGTTAACAGGATTCGCTCAATTGACGTCATAATGGGTATTATTGTGGATTATCAAGCATAAGTACATCAGTAATATGGCACAGAGCATGAGAAAAGGAGTAACAGCATAATATACAATAGAAGGCATTAAATATGCCTATCATAGATAGTTCTGCGGACTCTTCAATATGGAAGAGTTGGTGGAAATGAAGGCCACCGCCGTCTTTGTTGCTGCATGTATAGAGCATAAGGGCCAAGAACAAATGCTTGTACGAGAATCCGTGACAGGTTGCATGCAAGATAAAGGAGGTTAGTAATGTTGTTAAAATTATGAGTACTTACTGAAAGTGATCATTTGAACGTTATGGTATGGCAGCAGATTTTGCATTGCTAGAGTTGATGCAGACTAGATGAGGTATGGTGGTGCTCTGCGTCGAATTAGTTGGGCACCGGGCCATATTCGCCTAAGACGTCGTTGAACTCGGTAACTCCCTGATATTAGTAAGAGTCTTGCCAATTTGTTTGGGTGGTTTTCTAGCCGGTCGTTGTATTGCTTAGCACGGGAATTGATTATTTCCCACACTGTAGGGATTTTGGTATCATTGTGAAGAGTACGGTTTCTGACATAGTAGGGTGCATTGCAAATTAGGCGGAGGGCCTGTGATTGAATGCTATGTAGTTTGCGCAGGTGTGTATCGGCAGCACAGCCATATAGCTCAATGCCATAGTACCAGGCAGGGGCAATGATTTGTTTATAAATGAGTAATTTATTTTTTAGTGATAGCTTGGATCTGTTGGCAGATAGAAGCCACTTGTGTTTGGATAACTTTGTACGAATGGACTGAGTGGTTATGCGAACATGACGTGACCAATTTAGTTTATTGTCTAAGTGAAGACCCAAATATTTTACAAGGCATTTGGCCGGTATGATATTGTCATTTATTTTAACGACAGGAGTTGCGATATTATTACGTAAGGTGAAGAGGATATGAGCTGATTTATTGCCATTTACTTGAATGTTCCATTTTTTGGCCCATTCAGCAAATTGATTAACATGATCTTGCATGTAGTTGCAGGCAATTTCAGCATTGTTGGCACTGCATAGAAAAGCAGTGTCATCAGCGTATGTCGCTGTTAGACCGTTAATCTTTGAAGTAGGGTGTTGTTCAGTAGATTGGATATGAGTGGCTATGCAAGGCATGTCAGAGACATAAATATTGAAAAGCAGTGGCGCCAGTACACTGCCTTGCGGTACGCCAGCCAGTATGGGCCGAGTAGTCGATTGGACTGGGCCAGACTGTGCAGCAGAGGTACTTGCTGTAATATTACTTAGCACACAGAAGCATCGTTCGGATAGAAAGGATTTCAATATTTTATAGAGAGGTTCACTAGTGTACATTCGTAATTTAAAAAGAAGACCAGCATGCCATACACGGTCAAAAGCCTGTTGTATGTCCAGAAAGACGCCTGATGTATAGTCTCCTCTTTCGAAGGACATGTTAATGTGCTCAACAAGGCGGTGAACTTGCTGTATTGTGCTGTGCCCTGCTCGGAAACCAAATTGGTGTTCTGGTAATACTGCAGCACAGTCTAGTTTATTGTCAACAGGTGATTTTAACTCATCAATTAATCGCTCATAAATTACTTTTTCGAAAAGCTTCGAAACTGTTGATAGGAGGCTTATTGGCCGGTAAGACTTTAGTTCAGATGTGGACACGTTACCACCTTTTAATATCATTCTGATTGCGGCACATTTCCATTGAGATGGGAAGTACTGCAGGCGGAGCATATTGTTGAATAGATGCAGAAGGAAAAGTTTGCCTTTTTTTGATAAATGTTTTAGTAGATAGTTGTCAATACGATCAATACCAGGAGACTTACGAATTTTCAGTTGCCCGATATAGGCATCCAGTTCACTAGGCGTAACATGGCGCAGGTGACAAATTCGTGTGGGGGAGGATAGTAGATCAGTTTCATTAACACTGATTGTTTGATCAAGAAAGCGCTGTATTCGGTGGCAGTGCACAGTAGGCGCAAGCTCAAAGGGAGTAAAGCGTGATTGAAGTTCATCAGCAAAAGCTTCAACCTGATCTTCGGCTGATTGGCACCAATGCCCATTTTGATTGCGGACACTGTGCTGGGCTTGTGGCTGCCGCTTAAGATTTTTGGTGGCGTGCCAAAGGTTAAGAGCGCCTTTCTTTGAAGGATCAGCGTTACTGAGCGTGTGATCTACATATTGTTGGCGATGGGAGCGAAGCAGAAGGGCTAGCTGGCGACTAGTTTGCTGCCATTCTTGCCAGTGGTCATGACGGCGTGAGCGCATCCAGCGTTTGCGTAGCCTGCGTTTTTGACGAATTAAGTTAAGACGTTCGTTCACTTGGGTAGGCGGCAGACGAAAAGGAATGTCAGTGCCATTATTGTTGCTATTTCTTCGAATAGGTAGGATGGTTGCAGGAGAGTTTGAAGCTCTCGCAGCATTATTGAGGTTTTGTATAAAAAGACATAGCATATCATCAATGTCATTTGTAGAGGAAATTTCTACATTCAGGTTTAAGACAGATTCCAGATGTCGATTGAATACTGTTAAGTTGGAACGTTCCGTTAGTAAGCGACGACAGGGTGGCCGAGACCGGCTCCTTCGATTTTGGTTTAGGGGATCTTGATTAGCAATGGTTAGCTCCATCCTAACTAGTAACGGTAAGTGGTCACTGTGTAATTCAGTGACACGAGTTATGGAAAGTTTATGGCTTGCTATTCCAGCATAGACACAGAAATCAAGAACACTGGGGCGAGAGTTATTTGGTGGAAAGTGGGTAGGTTCACCCGTTGTGAGGACATTGAATTGATTAGATCTTAGTATGATATTAGCAAGTATAGAACCGCGAGCACATTGACGTTGGTTGCCCCATAGTCTATGTTTAGCGTTCCAGTCACCTGCAATCAGGAAGTTTTCACCTAGTTGATCAAATAACCAGTTATAGTTGTCCTGATTTACGGGATGATTGGGGGGCCAATAGCAGGCAGCTATGCAGAAGTTCCCTGAGGTGGTATGTAGCTTCACCATGGCACAATGCAAATATGACAAGGAGATGCAAGGCAGTGTTTGAAAGCGAATTCTGTTGGATATGAGAATGGCAGCTCCGCCTACATACAGATGATTGTGGGGCGAGTTTGCTGAGAGGACTGCATAGCCTTGAGCTTCAATGTGAGAGCTGTAGTTTAGGTGAGTTTCGCTAATTAGCATTATGTCCGTGTTGTGGTAATTCATAAATTGGATAAGTTCATCCATTTTGCGTCTAAGTCCATTTGCATTCCATATACCAATATGGAGAGTAGTCATATTATAATTTTACTGAGAGCTGCGTAATAAATGCGAAAGTGTGATATAAAAGAATTTGCAGATTTTTATTGCTAGTTCGTTAAGGACAGAAGAGGAAGGAAGGTGCATTTTTATAAATAAATATAAAGAAAATTCGCTTGGTTAGCATGATCTACTGTTGTTATACCTCATAGGCTGTGACTGGATGATTGCCTTGTGAGAGAGTTTAAAATTTTAAGAGAAATATGTGGTTAAACGGAAATACAGAAGGCAAAACCTAAATTTAAGAGAGAAGAAATTTAAATTATACTTGACTCAGGATAAGTATATATGAAAAGGGATATCCATAAAATATATTATACTACGGTTGCGAAATATAAGTTTTGATTGTAGAGAAAGAAAGGGGGAATGACCTAAGTGCCATCAAAATTTCGTATGAAAGGAAAATCATTAGAATCAAAAGTCTCCTCAATGACATTGAATTGCTAAGAGTACAAAAACGGATACGAAAAACATAGTATTAATTGGTTAAACAAAGAAGGTAAAACAAAAGAAAGAGAGTGAAGGAACAAATATAAATATACATGGGTGAAAAATATATAATTTGATTGGGAAGCATACTTAGAACAAGGAAGTATAGCAACTAAAGGGACTTATTTTACCTTGAAAACCAATTAGACGCCGAAGAAAATTGTGTTTTGGGTTATTAAGTTAAATTCTTTTAGAACCAAAAAATAAAAACGGATAAGGATTTGATTAGAAGAAAAATTAAAATATTGTAGTTTGAATTTAAAATATACCATAAAATAAAAAGAATTAACTATTTTATGGACCAAAAATGATAAGAAATGGTCGTCGAAAATATTTTGAACAGGGTAAGACACGCAAGACTAAATATACATGTATTAAAAGCTTCCTTTCCTTTATATTGACAGAGCATTTACAGATACCATACATCCAAATGGAAGCGAGTGTGTGAATGGAATATGAGTGAACACACAGGAGGAATTGGTTCCCACTTGACCATGGTGCAGAAACACATTCCAAACAAACACGCTCCACATTCATATGTAGGCAGCCAAGCTTTGTCCGGATTTATTTAGGATAGATGTTTACAAATTCCAGTTACAAAATTTGAAGCTTAATATAATCACAATACTTTGATTTGATATAGTTTAGGGTTTTATCCCGGTATGATATAGCAAGTGTAATTATGTTTGTCTCATTTCTTCTTTGTAATTGATTGTGATTAATTGAGCATAACATCTTTAGACTGAAAGCGGCGACAGCATTACTAGTATTTTGAATGCCATAAGCCGGCTGTTCTGATAATGTGCTGTAAGGGAGAGGAGGTGACGTAAAAATGGCAAGAGTGCAGGGCAACTTGGATGAAAAAACTGCTGCTTGAGACAAAAGGCAGGACTAAAAAACATCTTAGAATACCCTGCTGCTGCAATGCCAGGTATGACAAAGTATTTTAACTGGTTACCATGCGTTGTCGTTTGTGCGTCTCCCCTCTCATAGAGACTGACGTGCGATGGATTTTTAATGTATAGAGTAAGTTTATTTATGGGTGATGTTGTGTGACTGTGCAACTGGATAAATGACAAAGACATCAAATGAATGATGCAAAAGTTTATTAGGAGTGGATGGTTGTAACATGAACAAGCTGCCGACAGCATAACTAGAACATACACGGTTGCGGTCTTGGCATTGTCTCTATTCTAGTATGCAGAGCGGAAAGCAAGTTGCATATTGAATAATTATAATGTTCCAGAAAGTTTATGAAGATTGGTTAATTTGGAAATTAAAGACTATGGGAGTTGTTCAACTGTACGAGAAATTGTAATATGAACAAGCTGCCGACAGCATAACTAGAACATACACGGTTGCGGTCTTGGCATTGTCTCTATTCTAGTATGCAGAGCGGAATGCATGTGCATATTGAATAATTATAATGCTCCAGGAAGTTGATAGAGATTGGTTAATTTGGAAATTAGTTTGTTAATAGAGATCGTGAGGATAATTATGAAGAGTATCCTAGACGGAGACTTTGGAAGACTTTTACAAAAAGCATGCAGTACTTTTAGTCATCATCTGCATGATAATCATACCGAGATAGAGTCGAGTCTGTTTGCTCACCTAGGCTGCTCATGGTTTTTAAACAGGGCCCCCGGTATACGAGACAAACATGTCCTGTTCGTTGTTTTGGATAGTATAGTCAGTTTGCTCACCTAGGCTGCACATGATTTTAGACAGGGCTCCTGGTATACGAGACAAACTTGTTCTGTTCGTTGAATTGGGAGGAATGCATATCAGCAGAGATGCGCATGACAGAGTTGTATTACTTGAAGTGAAGATTAGGAGAAAGGCTAACAGTTGATAAAGTAGCTTGCCGAAGAACCAGTGCATAATGTGTGGGTGAATTAGTGTGGGGCTGGGCACGATACAACCGGCCAGGTGATCGCGCACAAGGGGCACGAAAGGCTTGGCTGGGGGCTGTATGACCGGCCAGGTGATCGTGCACAGGGGGCACGAAAAGCTTGGCTGGGGGCAGTATAAACTGGCCAGGTGGTCGTGCTCAGGGACACGAAGGCTTGGAAGCAGCTGGACATCAAGAGGAGTATCAAGTACATCGTAGGACGGTTGATGTAAGCATCGTGGATGGTGTAGTGGCAGAGAGAAATTTTTGAGTATCAAGCATAAGGGCATCAGTTAACAGGATTCGCTCAATTGACGTCATAATGGGTATTATTGTGGTTTTTTTAGCAGTCGCATTTTATTGTCTTCTCATTGCTTACATCTAGTTCACAATACAATATAAGAGACAGAATTGGTACAAAAAAGGTCTGAATGTGAAACGGACTAGTTGACAAATTACTGGCATGTACAAAACAATCTTAAAAATTACATGCATATCACAACATTGGACAATTATGTGAGAAATTACGAAAAATAAATATTTTACAAGTATTTTTACATTTAACAGACTTAATATTATGTTTGGCGGGCTAATTTGAATTTTTTTAACATTTTACAGCGCTATTTCTGTTATTAACAGTGCCTCTGTTAACGTTATCAGGGCTGATTTCGATAGCGTTGAGAACAGCTGACTGGACATACTCAGCTGTTGAATTTATGTAAATGTTATTAAAAACGTAAACAATGTTTGCCAGAGGGGCCAATTTGAAAGATTTGTTGAAATTAATGATTTAAAAGGTGCTTTTTCCTTTATATTGACAGAGCATTTACAGATACCATACATCCAAATGGAAGCGAGTGTGTGAATGGAAAATGAGAGAACACACAGGAGGAATTGGTTCCCACTTGACCATGGTGCAGAAACACATTCCAAACAAACACGCTCCACATTCATATGTAGGCAGCCAAGCTTTGTCCGGATTTATTTAGGATAGATGTTTACAAATTCCAGTTACAAAATTTGAAGCTTAATATAATCACAATACTTTTGATTTGATATAGTTTAGGGTTTTATCCCGGTATGATATAGCAAGTTTTTTTATGGTTCGAGAATCGAATGGGAAGCCGGGTCGGATGGGACGAACTGAGAGGCGGCACATGCTTGGGACGCCGAGCACCCGCATCGCCAACAGACAGAGAGAGAGAGAGAGTGGGAGAGTGAGAGTGCTCGCAATGTGGACGGAGGGGGGGCGGCGAGGTATGGCGAGGCAGCATTGTGATGGGTGCCTGCTAGCAGCATACTTCGCTACCTGCTCCAACCAATCGCGACAAAGGGCACACACTCCCATTTGATCTCACTTACATCTGTTTCAGCGTTGCGCATGTAACCGACTCGATTACAGTCCGTTCCATCAAACTTCGACTTACCATCCCAGAAATTTTATTGATATACGTATGTATATATTTATAAAAAACATTATTCTTAAATTTTCAGCTTACATATGATAAACAATTTTGTATGTGTATGATTAGTGTGTGTGTGTGTGTGTGTGTGTTTAACATGTATGAGTAGTTTGTGCTTAGATTAATTTTACAATTATAAATATATATAAATTTGTATGCGTTTTTGCCAAATTAAAGCATACTTTAGTAATTTATTATTTAAATTGTACAATATATATGCACTTGTATGATAGATGTATTTGTTTTTCTTATGATTAGTATTTGTCTGTTATTAATGAATTGTAGAGTAATTAAATTGTTTTTTTTTTTATATGTACAAGTTGTAGGCCAAAAAGATTAGAATTAGTTATTTATTTTTATATATTAAAAGATACGTACAATTTGAGTTTGTGCGGCATCAGCATTTATATGTATATGCCATAAGCCAGCATTAATTGACGAGGGCCGTGCAAAAAGAAAATTTGATGAGAGAATTTAATTTATTGAATATTTAACTTATTAGTCTGTTTTGAATTGATTTTGAAGCGAATCAAGGTGAGGAGTATATTTTTTCTATTTATGATTGATATTTTGTTTTTCTATAGATAGTTTTTTGGCAAATGTTTCCAACTTCTGGGATTGGACATGAGCAGCGACACGAAGTGTGTGTGTGTTCCCGTTTATAAGTGAGCGTGCTTGCTGTTGAAACAATTGTTTTAAGCAGAGTCACGCAGCACTGGGCCACTCCACAAGTGCACAACATCGGACGAGCATGCCAATCTATTGGTATTTGCTATCCTGTGTAAAATTGGGTGTCTGTAATAAATGTGTTTTCCCAATACAAGGATTTTTGTATCTCCCATTTTTTGGGAAAAAAGATTCACCCCATCTTGATAATCTTAATCCTACATCAGACTAATACAGCTTTTTTGATAGCTAATTGGATGTTATTTGTCGCCTAGTGCCTTCTCTCTTTTTATATTTGATAGAATGTATCAAATATATTTTAGCACCGGCTGCCTATCAATTAAAGCCGATTGGCAATATTAGCTATTTTTATTGAATGCAGAGTTAGATTGATGGATGATTGAGTAGCAATATGTGTATGTATAATTATGCTTGCATGCGTGCATGTATGCTAGTTTAGCATGCGTACATGTGTACATGCGTACATGCGTGCATGTCAGCATACATGCATGCATGCATGTTATTTGTTTGCTGAAACAATATATACATATATGTATGTAATTAATATTGATATATATTTTTTTTTTTGGCAAATTATTAATTAATTATTGTTTTTTGTTTTCAGGTGTGTGCTGCTATTGTTGTTGTTGTTGTTGACGACATTTGGGTATATATAT